>NC_064291.1:24712770-24969428 GCF_019186545.1 Solanum stenotomum
AAGGATTTAGAGATACCTAACTTATCACTTTGCATGTAATACACTAGAAAATGATTACTATTATTAGGATTACTGTGTTATGAGCTTATGGGGAACACATTCCTAGTTACTTTTAATAATCTGAATATAAATAAATACTTAGTTCAAAGCTATCTTTTTATTGTTTGTTTATTTTATTTCAATTTAAACCCCCCATTTTTATAACAACTATCGAGTTAAATATTTACTATTGACAATATTCTTCCATATTCTCTGTGGGATTGACCCCGACTCATAGTTGGGTAAATATATTGCATACGATCGTTTATATTTCTTTTCAAGAAGTATATTTGAACGTTATCAACCATCTGTGTAATAGAGTGAAGAATGTCAAATACCAATTAGATTCAAGTAATGGCATGAAAGAAAGAAATAAGTTTTCCTAAAGTTCTGTAGCCTCCCGAAGAAAAGTAAGGTCATCCCCGCCCGTTCTGCAAGACGCTACTAGACATGTCCTTGTCTGATGAGATCACCGAACCTAAAGCTCTGATACCAAGTTTGTCATGATCCAAAATAGGTCATGACTGACACCTATACGTAACCTTCTAGGTGGGCGAACCAACAAATGCAACTCCAACTTATATTAGCTATTCAACTTATGAAATACAATAATAATGTGGAAACTCAAATCTTATTAAAGTAAGAAATCAAATCAACTAGAGTCTATTACGTATCGCTTCCCAAAATCTAAAAATCATCATATCAAGGATATATAATCCTCAAATATCAAATCTAGGAGTATCAAAGACACTAAATAAATAAATAAAATAGATTGTGTCCGAAAACTAAGGACATCATGCCATGATCGAGATAATCCAATACGAGTTAGCATGAATAGTTCACCCTAGAACCTGATATGCTGGAGACTGTCTAGAGACGAATGCGAATTGAAGTCGCTGGTACACTCGATGCACTTTACAAAAGTAAAACGAAGAAAAGTACAAGTATGGGTTAGTACATGAAACAGTTAGATATCATCGGCCAATTCAAAATAGAAACTAATATGCATAAAGTAATAACATGAAATCAACTATAGCACTTAGCAGATGGCAGGCAACAAGCAACATGAACAAGTGACAACAACAACGAAGCAAGTACGAAATTAGTCAACAATATCAAGAACACACATGAGGACTCAGTCCTCCACACCATGCTCTTTTGAGAAATGGGTTCTTTGAGCTTGAGTATATTAAGTTATTTTAATATGTTTTCCTTTAATGTTATCGTGCCAGAACGTGACACTCGATCCAATAATATCATGTCGATTTGTGACACTAGATCCAAATATATTGTGTCGGCTCGTGGAACTCGATTCAATAATATAATTAATTCATCATTCTTTATCATCAGTTCATTAACAGTACTTTATCAAACCTTCTTTATTCAAGGTATCACTTTGATAAACCAAGTTCAAGATTATGCATTTCGCAGTCTTGGGATTATAAATCAATCACAACAACATTTAAATCATTCAAACCACAACAATAAAGTACATTGAAAATTTCACAACATTACTCAATGACTATCAATCACTATTAAGAGTCTCTCTATCATAAAGAATAAACCATAACCTACCTCAATCGAAGAACCGAATTCAAGCAAGCTAATTCACCAATGCTTTTCCTTTCTTCAATGTCTCAGAACTTTCATAATCTGAAGCCGTTCTTGTGATTTGTTTTTACAATCGTGCGCCTACTTTCTTTTTCGTTTATTCTCGCAAGTTGAGAATATAATACATATTATTTACTACCCAAATAATTATACATGACTAATTATGAAAGTGGTGGAGTGGCCCACTACTAATTTTAATGTTATTTTCTTTAACCACCAACTAAATTAATTATTAAAATTGTCTTATCAATTATTTAATTGTAATTACGAATAGTCCAAAGTACTTATTTAGAATCTATCAGACGAGTCTTTTATAAAATAAGAAGCTCTAGTACTCAAAACGACCTAATGGGTCGTTACACATACCCTCACAAAAAAAATTAGAAGGCAAAGTTTAAGGTTAGGTTTCACTATTACTTTTTTTTATTATTCTTCAACTATTCTCCTAAAAAATATAAAGTAGTTAAGAACCTCATTAAAAGGAAGGGCAAAAATAAAATAAAAATGAAAAAATCTCAACAATTCTCTTGAACTTTGAAAATTTTACTTTACATTTTGAACTATGAAAAATGTCTCAACAATTTGCTTAATAAGGACTAGAGAGAGTATATCATTATTCAAATATAGTAAAATCAATAATTTGGGAAATGTATTGAAAATTACTATATGTAATAATAAGGGTAAATTAGGAACTAAGTAATAAGTTATTTCTTGATTTTCTAAGTTGTACAAGTAAATATGAATATTTATTTTTAGCATAATAGATAAATAAAAATAAATGGAGTGAATACTTTATTTGATCCATATTTTTTCATCTTTGATCCAGAATGAGTCATTCTGAAAAATCATAAATTTATTTTCACCAAATTTAGCCTTGTTTAGAATTTCATTAGGTAGATAATAAGTATCCACTTGATCTTTAGTATAGCCTTTTAGAAAATCCTATTCTCTCTATTTCATATTAATTAAATTTGTGAGATAATGCACATTTATTAAGAAAAGATTTAATGACATAATTTAGATCATATTTATCACTATTGCCCTTTTATTGATTCCCAAGTTATTCTTAAAAGTAGTGTAATTTATCTCCTAAAAATGTAAAATTTCATTAAAGGAAAGGAAAAATATGAAAAAAAATAATTAAACATTTATCTTAAACTTTGAACAATTCAATTATTCTGAACAATGAAAAAAGCCCAAAAATTAAATTCACTTAATATGGAATAGAGAGAGTAAGGCCTCATTTGTTTCCATTAAAATTCAGAGGTGTGAATCTGAATAAGCATTTGAATATTAAAATAAGCATTAAAATCTAGGTGTCTAGATATGAATATACATTTGAATATTAAGATGCGATCTCTAGATTTGAACAATGAATGATTAAGACTATTTATTTTTAATATCTGAATGTGCATATGAAATTAAATATTATATTAATAAAATATTATAAAAATTTCATTTCAACAAAAAAATATTATTTTTTGATAAAAAAGTTTATATTTTAAATATTTACATTTGATTGAAAAAATAAATAAATCACATGATATGCAAATAAAAATTATTGTAACATAAGTATTTTAAAGGATCAAATTCTAAAATTTAAAAATTATAAAACGTGTCAAATAATGAAAATATAAAACTCTCGAGTATTTCATCTTCTTTGCATTAGTTGAAGTGCAAGTTCTTCACCCATATTACTCATTATCTGTGAATCTGCAATTGTCCAACTAGGTCCATTTGTTTCATCCCACACTTTTGCATATTCTCTTTTTTTTCTCGTCAAATATTTGTGGCCTGAAACAAAATTTTAATAAAATATCATAAGTATTTAGGTTTGATGATCAAAGAGTCTCAATAAAATTAACAGTTTAAGACCACATTCTAATAAAAAACCTCAAATATGTATACATAATTATAGTTTTTAGTCATGACTAGTATTTTTTCACTCAGAAATCTTGATAAAGGTCAATAAACCAAAATCATTATTGCAACAAGAGTTCTTGACAAGCATCAATACACCCCAAATAATTATTAATATAAAAAAATACTTATAAAATTATGAAAACTTACGAAAAAATTAGTGTTTGATTGACAAAAGAGAAAGAAAGTTTGTAGCAGTGAGAGCAAAGTCGTGCAAAGAGCGAGAGAGGCGAGAGTAATTATTGTATAACATTTTAAATAAGTCTAGATGTTGTTAAGACACTCCTGCATATTTAATTCGTTCACATTTTTTTAGATTCATTCAGAGACTTCTTCTTTAAAAAAAAAAAACAAATGAACATAATGGGCTGAATCTGAGTGATTTAGATTCAGGCCTAAAAATCAAACACACGTAATGGGTTGATTCTGAATCATTAAGATTCAGACCTTCCTTAAGTGTAAACAAATAAGGAATAACTCCTAAGGAGGGAAAGTAGGTCATTTTACATAAATAATATCATATACTCCCTCTTTCCCATATTATATGTCATCCCTTTCTAAAAATAGCTGCACCACAATATATGTCATTTTATAAAATTTATGCATAAATTATCATATTTTGCCCATTTTACCCTTGATTGATTAATTAATTAATCTTGAAAATATATTTACTTTGACTAACTTAGAAAATCTACAAGTAATTAATTTCATTGGGAGAGTACTTCATTCATTAATTAACTACTTTCTTTATTTACTACTTATTCTATAAAATCTGATTTTGAAAAAAAATATCAACAAACAAATTAAAAATAACTTCTTCTGATGCAGTTTGCTGGCCTTCAAATGGTACTGTAAAAATGAATTAAGAATAAAAATATAAATAAAACAATTAAAATACGAACCAAAATTTTAAACAAAACAACAAACCAATATTTGTATTTGAATCTTCTTCAATATGCGCCTCGGTGTTTAAATAAAAAAACAAATGATTTGTCGAACTAGAACTAAAATTCATTTGTCGTCTAATTTCATTATCAATAATATCAGATTCAATAGGAAAATTTAGATTAATTTGAAGTAATGTAATTTGAATATTTTGTGATGTTGTCATGTTTGCTTTAAGAGTTTGTTTATAAAAATATTTTAAAACAACATTTTACACAAAATATATAGGAAAATTGAGGTGGAAAAAACTTGATTTTTAAATTTTTTTGGATCAATTGATGAAAAAATTTGGCTCCTAAAAGTAAAATTTAACTAGTTATCCAAATGCATTTATATTTTTGAAATCTAACATTTCATCATTTATTACAAAATTGCCATAAGCAAACATTAAATAAGGGCATAAGGGTAAAATTACCTTATTTCTTAATGCAAATACAAATGAAAAAGGTGACATATAACATGAGATAGAGGAAGTAATACATTAATTACGAATTATGATATAATATATACTCTTACTGAAAATAACATTAGTTTTGTTACCAAAAATAGCAAAATACATTTTCTCTTTATATTCTCTCTTCCATTAATATATTCTCTCTCTCTCTCTCTCTCTCTCTCTTTTCTTCCATCATTTTTATCTCTTTCATTCTTATTTTTTCTACAGTCATATTTTGTCTCTCTCCTTTTCCCTTCTTCTATCATTTTCTCTCTATTTCATTCTTGTCTTTTCTTTAGTCATTTTTTCTCTCTTTTCTTTTTTAAATTTCAATTATTTTAATGTTTAAGGTTATTTTGAAGATTAACATTTTATTTTTTAAAAATATGGACATCACTAATAAAATAAATAAATATAAATTACACTTGTAACACATTTTGAATTCAATACATTATACATATTATATGTATTTTTCAATGCATATTGTGAATATATAACTAAAATATTTTTAATACAATAATATATTTTAACACTGTTAATAAGAGAAAAAAATAACCATTATAGTACATTTGAATTCAATATATAATGCATATTATAGGCATGTTTCAATGCACGCGTTGAATATATAACTAAAATGTTTTTAATTACAATAACATATTTTAGTACTATTAATAAGAGAGAAAAAATAAATAACAATATTTATAATACATTTTGAATTCAATATATTATACATATTATATGCATGTTTCAATGCATGTGGTGAATATATAACTAAAACATTTTCAATACAAATATACTATAAGTATTATATGTGAATTTCAAACATTCCGGTACTATTTAAATTAGTTTACATTGTTAGAAATGTATTATATTTGTCATGGAATAATAACTATCGAATTTATAGTAATGTATAATATCGAATTCGAATTGTATCATAACTATCGTTTATATTTATACAACTTTAATACAGATTTTCAGAGCTTCACCTCTTCTTTTTCGTAATCACCACCACAAGAGCACCGATTATTTATATTTAATACAGTTTTGATACAACTTTTATACAATTTTTCAAAACTTCACCTAATATACAACTTTAATACATATTTATATCAAATGGTTATTAAAGCTAAAATTATGTCATAAATGGTAATAAAAAATAAAGTAACCCTAAAAAGCGTAATTAATCAAATAAAGTATATAATTTATGTAAAAATTCCATAAAAGATACTCCCTCTATCCCTAATTACTTGTTCACTTTTGAATTGACGCATCTATTAAGAAAACAATTATTGATATAGTGAGTTTACCATTTTACCCCTATTAATTATGAAGTGGATGAATTAAAAATCTAAGATTTTCAAAAAGTTCTACTTTTTCAAAGTAATTAATTGAGGGTATAATAGGTAAAAAAATTTATCCTTTCTTGATTTGTCAAAATGGACAAGTAATTAGGGACAACTATAAAAGGAAAACTGGACAAGTAATTAGGGACATAGGGAGTATTGACTAAACTATCCTTAGTGTTGAACCTATTTAACACTATCACAGAAAATTTTGAAGTAATTTACAAAGACTTCTTGGGAATATGTAAATAAGGGTAAATTTGAAAAAGTAAAAGTTAATTTCTTCTTAATTAATGTTGGGAAGACATAAAATATAATGAAAAAATCCTTTTGGCCAGAGAATTTGGCTAGAATTTAGCCAGAATGGTATTTTACTTATGTTATTTTTTTACCTTTTTAAATATTTTTACTCTTTTAACCTTAATACTTTTTAATTAAAAATGGAAAAAAGATTAATTTATTTTAAAATAAAAAAAAATTATAAATTTTTAAAATTTCTGGCCAAATTCTAACCAAATTTTCTAGTCATTTAGCATTACCCTATAATTTAGTCAAATAATTTTCTTAATTAATATTTTTAATGAACCTATCAAATCCTTAAAATCACTTTTTTATGGACGGAAAAGTGTAGCTGTGATGGGTGGATAATATTGCATAAAATTTACTCCAGGATTAGGACACTAGCTAGGGATTTATAGGGTTATTTTCTAGGGTTTGGTGTGATCTAATATTTGATTATTCTCTTTTTGTGATATTAATGAACATTGAATGTGATCACATGGGCATTATTGGAGTCCCCAAAGCCAATTATTGCCTAGAGCATACAGAAGACATCCCAGAGCAACTAATTAATTTCTCCATTTTAAAATAAGTATTTTTTTTTATCTTTTTATTTGTTTCCAAATAAAAATATTTCACATATTTGAAAAAAATTAATCATGTTCTTTTAATTTTATTTTAATTAAAATAACAATTTTTTTGCACAATCAAGAAATTAATAAAAAATTACATTATTTTCAAGATACTCCCTTTAGTCTAATATAAATAAAATGTAATGCTAAATTACCAGAATTTAGCCAGAAATTTAAAAAGTCTAGAATATCCTTTTTATTTTAAAATAAACTAATCTTTTTTCCATTTTTTTAATTAAAAGGTATTAAAGTTAAATAGGTAAAAATTATCAAAAAGATAAAATAGCATAGTATGAAATATGTTATTTTACCATTCTGGCCAAATTTTCTGGCCAAAAGGATTTTTCCATAAATAAATTATTAGTATATGACATGCCCCTCAAGAAAAATATTTAAAGATATTAATCAATCTTTTTTTGTTTGTTAATATTACGTTTTTTAATTCTTTCCAAACTCTTCTTAAAATAGTACTCTTCCAGTCCAATAATATTTGTCCAATTTAGAAAATCAAGAGATAATTTACCTTTTATGTCTATTTTACCCATGCTAATAAATATTGTTTATCATCTAACACGTTTCTCAAAGCATTAAATTTAGTAAAGTCAAAGGATAAAATAGTAATATTACCCATATTATTTACTGTTTTTTAAAGGGTGTGTCAAGTCAATATTAAACAACTATTGTTGGACAAAGGGAGTAATCATTACTCTCTCTGTCCCTAATTACTTGTCAAATTTTCCTTTTTTATTGAAAAGATAAAAAAAAAAAAAAAAACTATTATACCTCCAATTAATTAATTTTGAAAAAGGTAGAACATCTTGAAAATCTTAAATTTTCAATTCATCAATTTCATAATTTATAGGGATAAAATGATAAACTATTATGTCAATTATTGTTTTCTCAATAGGTGTGTCAATTCAAAAGTGGACATGTAATTAGGGACAAAGAGAGCATTTGTGATTCAAAAGTACTCCCTGCATTTCATATTAAGTTAATTTTTGAGGTGTTTCACACCCTTTAAGAAAAGTAGATTAAGACATAAATTGAACCTAATTTTCCATTTTTACCCTTATTAATTATTGTCAAATTTATGATTAAAATAACTAAATATTAATTAATCACTAATTCCAATACTAACTAATGAAGGGTAAAATTGGAAGAACACTCTAAAAGTAGTCTTGAAAATTGAACAATTAAGTTAATTTGAAAAAAGAAAAATGCCTCAAAAATTAACTTAATATGGAATGGAGGGAGTAGTTGAAACCCCCCATTAAAAATAAGGGTAATTTCAAAGAAAAATATAAGTAGTAATATATTTTTTTAACTCTGAAAAAATCATTCATTTTGAATTATAAGAAATTAATAACAATTCATTTAAAATAGACTAGAAGGAGTATTTATCAAGGGTAAGTTAGTAAAAATATTTTTTTTTCTTTAAAAATGAATAATTTTCTTAAAGGGTGTGTGCTCAAACTAATAACACCACTTATTATTATTAAGAAATTGTATCAACTTATATGTCCTTAGTATCATAAAGTATCTTGGAAGAGTATGGTTTTACTACCACAATTGCACCCGCGATTTAAATTTACCTTATGATTAGCTACTCATGGAAGGCCAGCCATAGTAGACATGTTGCGAGGAGCTTTGGAGGCACATTGATAGAGTGCACTCAGTGCTTTGCAAGGTTACCCTTAGTTCCTGACTAGAAAATTGTGTATTTGTTTTGATTTGTTTCTCCAGTAATCTTATGTATATGCTTTGCTATTTGCCTACTTTTTAGCGTGCGAATGGTCAGCATTCACTTGATTTGTAATGAATAATTTTTGGTGAAATGAAAGAACTGTTACCAAAAATAAATAAATAATACCACTTATTATGAAATGGATATTTATTGTTGTGTGTTGCTTCTTAATATATATTTAATTAAATTAGTGTGTGTTATTTGTTAAATCAGTACCGTATATGATGTCAAATTATCAATAGTGAGCAAACACAGTGCATACAATCAGTGGCGGAGGGAGAATTTTTATCAAGGGGGTTCAAAAAAAATTAATCACGTAAATAATATCCACAAATAAATGGATCGAGTCGAGTATAAACGGGTCGGATTAAACTGATCGAATCAAGAAGAAAAGGATTTTTTAATATTTGACTTTGTAATTAAGGGTTAAACTAATAAATCCTAAATTCCCAATCAGCGTTTTAATTTTTTGGAACTAAACATCGTTTTCTGATTGCATTATTATTTTTTTAAAAAAATTAAAACGCCTAAAATATAAGCTGATAAAAAAAATGCCTCTGCCCGGATTCGAACACGCGACCTCGCGTGCAGTGAAGCGAATTCCTGAACCCCAACGCCACTGAGCTACGCCTTTGATGTTTGTTCAGGGGATTCAATAATATATATATACACGTAAATTAATATTTTAATCTTTATATATATAGTGTAATCCGCCCCTGCATGCAATAATGCTCTTAAAAACACACAAGAGAGAACATGTCTTTGTATACATAAGTTGCAGATCTAACAATTTGTATTCATATATATTACTATGATGACATGATCTTTGGCTTATTTGGAGATAGAGATAAATTTTTGAAGTTTGAATAATATTATTATGTGATGTCTAATATCATTAGCTAATTATTGCTTGTCCATTTATAAGAAATTTATGGTCAATAAAGTGGGATAATATTTTTAAAGGGTTTAAAGAAGATTTCTATTATACTTTGGTCTATTATGTCATTGGTTGAGGGTAAGCCGATGGATTCAAGTTCAATCGCACTAGGAGGGTAAGGCGATGGATATATTCATGCCCAATCGCACCAAGAGGATAAGACGATAAATTCATGTCCAATCGCATTAAGAGGGTAAAACGATGGTTTCATGTCCAATTACACCAAGAGGATAGGACGATGGATTCAGGTCCAATCACACTAAGAGGGTAAGAAATCAGGTTTGAATCCTGGTGCACCATGATGATAAAATGTTGGGTTCATGTTTCATCGATTTATGACCTAAGACACATTTATATGGACAAGACATTGAGTTTAAGTCTCAATGCAGAATATTGATGATATAGTGATGACTAAGACAGAAATAATATGTTTTTGATGAAAATTAGTCATGAAACCGCTTCATTCTCTTAAAGTGAACGTTGTAGCAGTGCATAATATGTCTGAAAGAAGACAAATGATTGAATAATGCACATGAATGTGGAATGGGTTACTAAGTTATCATAATTTGATATACTTAGATGATTGTGTTTCATTCATGAAGAATGAGAACTTTTCGGTAAATGCTTAATATATAGTTCTATTTTGTGAAGTGAATGAGGTGTAAGTCCATCATGCTAAGCGTGAAAAAGGTTGCAACCTTGGTCGTAGATGTGGTATCACCAAGAATTTCTCTGGGAAGAGATGTGTTATCTTTTGATTTATATTGGACAAGAATTAGTGCAATTGAGGCACATTTTATAGTAAATCAAAAGCTTACTAATTCCAATATTTTCGTACTTTGACATGATCGTCTGAAACATCATTAGCTTATAATGATGAAACAAATTATAGAAAAGTCAAATGAACATCCATTAAAGAACCTAAAAAATCTTTTGAATGGTGAATTTTCTTGTACAACTTGTTATCAAGGTATTTTAATTGTGAGACCATCACCAATGAAAGTTGAAATTTGAGTCCTTTGCGTTCAAGAAACGTATACATGGGGATATTCTCTTGTGTTCTAGGAACGTATATATGGGGATATTCTCTTGCGTTCTAGGAATGTATACATGGGGATATTCTCTTGCGTTCTAGGAACATATACATGGGGATATTCTCTTGCATTCTAGGAACGTATACATGGGGATATTTGTGAATCTATTCACTCACCTAATGGGTTGTTTAGATACTTCATGGTCCTTCTTCTAGATAGTCTCATGTGTGTCAATTGTCATCTTGCACTTTGGCATTTATAAAATTGGTGGCACCAATGATATGATTACAAACATAATTTTTTGATAATTTGATTAAGTTCATCTTCCTTGATAACATTGTAGAGCTTTCTTCCTAAGCATTTAATGATTATTGTCTATTGATTGAGATTGAATAAATTCAATACTAAAGTGAATGTGATAGTGTAAAATAAAGCTTATCAATTCAAATGTGCACTTGATTGTGATGGTATCACAACTCACCTCCAAAAGAGGTAGAGTAATTGAGAAGAAACAAATCTGAAATTTGCTCATATAATAGTAAATTAGAAATTTACTAAAGCAAAAGGTGCATGTCATAGTAAACTTGAATTTTACTAGTAATAATAATTTATTAGTTGACATGAATGATTTGATCATCTTAAAGATACGCATACTAAGAAATAGACATACATTGAAGAACTAGAAGATTCTTCAAGAATTCTTTGCGTTGCTTGTTTTTGTAATAAGTTAACTGGATCAACTAATGTTGGGATTAAATCTCTAAATTCTGAAAAGTGTAAAGGTAAATATGAGCCCGTTTACCTATCATGTGATTTGTTGAATTAGATGCATCAATAAGATGATCACGTGTGCGTTTATTATCAACCTGTAGTTTGACATTCGCAAAATTGTTGTGCAAAATAATTGAGTTAAGAGCACAACTTTAAGAATGTGAAATCAAGACAATTGATTATCTTGATAAATATCCAAGTTGATGTGACATTTAATGCCTCAGATAAATAGTCGATCATTGCTTATGAAGAACAAAGTTTCATGATCTTAAATATAATGTATTACATACTAAAGTAATTGTATGCATTAGACCAATAAATTATGATTAATTTTTCTCTCGATTAATTAATGGCCAGGAACCAAATATTTTTCATCTAATAATTTTAATGTGTAGTATAAGATTAATGAATATACCATGATGCACAAAGATGTATTCTCCAAAATAGATTGAGATAGATGTTAGTTTTTCTAACATAAGGGGGAGATAAGAAGCAACACAAGAGTTGTAAATGCTCCTATTGAATGTTCCTAAAGGATAGAGTCTACAAGATGCATGAAGCATGATAGACTAATCTGTAGCGATCCTTACAGAAGGATACTACCACTTAAGAAGAAATCAAATTTAATATTTGCGACATTTAAAAGAGATTAATGATGGGCATATTGATTATAATCTAGTAGAGGAATTAGGTTCATAAAGAAAATAGTTAAGGAAGTTCTTCATGTTTCTTAGAGTTAAGGAACACTAATTTCACTAGAGGAGGTGTGAAAATATAGTCACAAAAGTGATGTTTATCTCTTATACAGCTGTCCCTAAAAGGTGGCTGCCCAAACAAAAAGTTAGCTGCCCAAATGCATACATATATACCTATATGTATATCCCTCACCACCCTTTCAAGTTATAGGTAGTTCTAATTAGTATATTACGTAAATACCCCAACACAATTCCTTAAATTACAATCACAATTTATGTTAAACAAGGTTGCAAATATCGCAAAATTTCAAGTTCCTAAAATGAGAATAAAACATACTGAATTAAATAAGGAACGGTGTATCGATATGCGAATCTTGGTTTTAGTATTTAGAGGGTGTTACAACTCTCTCCCCCTTAAAGAAATTTCATCTGGAAATTTACCTTACACTAGTCCCAAAATAAGTGCGAATATTGGGTCCTCATATCTTCTTCTCTCTCCCAGGTAGCTTTTTTTCCAGAATGGCTCCTCCAAAGTATCTTTACTAAGAGGATTCTATTGTTTCTAAGTTGTTTTACTTTCTGAGCTTGAATTAGGATAGGTTCTTCATTATACGTCAAGTTAGGATTAACCTTAATATATTTAACAGGGAGAACATGAGATGGATCAGAACGATATCTTCTGAGCATAGAAACATGGAAGACATTGTGGATCTTGTCTAACTCAGGTGGCAAAGCTAATTTATATGCAACTGGTCCAACCATTTCAAGTATCTCATAAGGTCCAATAAATCAGGGACTAAGTTTTCCTTTTTGTCCAAATCTCATAATATTTTTCCATGGAGACACCTTTAAGAATACTTTATCTCCAACTTGATATTCAATATCACATCTTTTAAGATCAGCGTACGACTTTTGTCTATCCAAAGAAATCTTTAGACGATCCTTGATAATTTTTACCTTGTCTTCTGTTTGTTGCACAATTTCAGAACCAATAGGCTTTCTTTCACCAACTTCACTCCAACAAAGAGGGGTCCGAATTTTCTTCCGTATAAGGCTTCATAGGGAGGAATTCCAATACTCGATTGGTAGCTATTATTATAATCAAATTATATCAAAGCCAAGTGTTTGTCCCAACTATCCTCAATCTCCATAATGTAAGCTCAAAGCATATTCTTCAAAATTTGTATCACACTTTCTGACTGACCATCTGTTTGAGGATGGAACGAAGTGCTAAATTTCACCTTAACCCCAAAATCTAGATGTAAACATTGGGTCTCGGTTAGATATAATAGACACAGGGATTCCATGTAGTCTTACAATCTCATTAATGTACAATTCGGCTAAATTCTCAAGTGAGTAATCCATCCTGATTGCTAAGAAGTGAGCACTCTTGGTTAACATGTCCACTATCACTCATATTGCATCATGATTTCTTTGAGTGTGAGGAAGTCCAGAAACAAAGTCCATAGTTATTCTCTCCCATTTCCATTTCGGCATCAACAAGGGTTGTAGTAAACTAACTGGGACCTGATGTTATGCCTTTACTTGTTGACAAACCAAACATTTCGAAATGAACTCTACGATGTATCTCTTCATACCATTCCACCAATAATGTTCTTTGATGGTCTGATACATCTTTGTACCTCTCGGATGCATTGCATATGGTGAAGTATGTGCTTCATTCAATATTTCTCTCCTCAACTTGTCATCCTTAGGGACACATAACCTATCTTGATAAAATAAGCCACCATCCTCTGTTAATGTAAAATCAAGCTTTTCCCCATTTTGAACTTCTCTGGTCAATTTTACAAGTTTCTCATCTAACTTTTGTGCTTATTTCACCTGTTCAAGTAATATTGGCTTTACATGCAAAATACCAATAACTGAACCATTTAACTCAAGTATGAAACAAACATTCATGGATCTTAACTCAAAGAGCAAGGGCAAAGAATTGAAAGAAATGCTTGCAAAGGATTTTCGACTTAAGGCATCTGCAACAACAAGATTGGCTTTACCTGGATGATAATCAATCATGCAATCATAATCCTTGATGAGTTCAAGCCATCTACGTTGTCTTAGGTTTATCTCCTTCTGAGTATCCAAGTACTTTAAGCTCTTGTGATCAGTGAATATATGACATTTCACTCCATACAAATAATGCTGCCTTATTTTAAAAGCAAACACTAGAGTAGCAAGTTCAAGATCATGAGTAGGATAATTCAATTCATGCAGTTTTAATTTCCGAAAGGCATAAGAAATAACCTTCCCTTCTTGCATCAAAACACATCCTAGACCATTGTGAGAAGCGGCATTGTATACTACATACTTTTTTCCTTCAATTGGTAGAGTAAGTATCGACGCTTGAGTCAACAAGGATTTGAGAGTTTCAAAGCTCTCTTGGCATTTGTCATCCCAAATAAACTTTACTTCCTTCTTCAAGAGCTTAGTCAAAGGGGAGGCGATAATGGAAAAGCCTTTCACAAATCTTCTATAGTATCCTGCTAAGCCCAAGAAACTTCTTACCTTAGTTGGACTTTTGGGAGGTCTCCATTCAACAACTGCTTGTATCTTACTAGGATCCACCTTCACACCTTCGGTTGATACAACATGTCCTTGAAAAACCACTTCATCAAGCCAAAATTCACACTTGTCGAGTTTAGCATAAAGTTCTTTCTCCTTCAAAATTTGCAAAACAATCCAGAGGTGTTATCATGGTCTTCACTACTTCTGAAAAATATTAAAATATCATCTATAAAACCACCACAAACTGATCAAGATAAGGCTTGAATATTCAATTCATTAGATCCATGAATACCGCAGGAGCATTTGTCAATCCGAACGGCATCACCAAAAATTCATAATGACCATACCGAGTTCTAAAAGCAGTTTTAGGAATATCTTTCTCTCTAACATGTAGTTGGTGATATCCAGACCTTAAATCAATCTTTGAGAATACTTTAGTACCCTTCAGTTGGTCAAACAGATCAACAATCCTTGGTAGTGGATATTTATTCTTGATTGTTATTCTGTTCAATTGTCTATAGTCAATACAAAGCCTAAGAGTGCCATATTTCTTCTTTACGAATAAAACAGGGGCTCCCCAAGGAGAAACAATAGATTAAATAGAACCTTTCTCAAAAAGTTCTTGCAATTGAGCTTTCAATTCTCTTAACTCTGCTAGAGCCATTATATAAGGAGTGATAGAAATAGATGTAGATCCAGGAATAAGCTCAATTGGAAATTCAACCTCTCTTCCCGGAGGCAATCCAGGAAGATTTTCTAGGAAGACTTCTTGGAAATCACATACAGCAGGTATATCCTTGATACAAGGCCTCTCCTCTCCAACTGTGTATCAACTATGTGAGCAAGGTATGCCCCACAACCTTGATGCATCAACTTTCTTGCCAAGGCCACACAAATAATACTAGATGTCAATAATCTTTCACCTCATACAATGATGTGAAAATCTGGAATCTTTAAAAGTCACATGTTTTGACCTACAATGCACCACTGCATGATATTTATAAAGCCAATCCATTCTGATAATAACATCAAAATGATTGAAGGGCATTTCAATCAAATAAGCAAAGAAGACTAGGTTTTGAATCACGAGGAGACAAGCTCGGTAAATTCAACTACACATAACTTGATAATCTAAAGGACTTTCAACCAGCACATCATAATTAAGTCTCACAGATTTCACGTATTTCGAAAGAACAAGTGATGAACAAATATAGGAATGTGTAGAACCAGGATCAAACAGTGTAAACAAACATAAGCCAAATAAGTGAAATTTACCAACAATCACGTCTTGTCCATCTTGATCATCCTTCTGCCTCAAAGCATAAGCACGTGCAGTAGCTCTTGATGCACTAGCTTTATCAGCTCCACTTGCACCCGTTGCTTGGGTGCTTATAGGTCTTCCACCTTTATTAGTTTGAGGAGGATTAATAGAAGGCTTATGAACCAAGCCTTCAGTTTTCAAGGAAAGAGCATTATTAGGATTAGGACAATCCTTCAATTTATGATCAAAGCTCCCACAATTGAAATATGTATTAGAAGCTCTCCTGCAAGTACCATAATGATTCTTTCCACATTGTGGATAAGTGGGAACGCGAGGCTTGCCTTGGCTTTAATTTGGAGTGTTAGCTGTAAAAAATTCTAATTTGTTTTGCTTTTGTTGAGGTGGACTGTTAACACTACCAATCTTAGAATCATCAAACCTTCCCCTTTTGGATGGACCTCCAAAATCTGATCTAGGCTTTCAGAATTTGCTTTCATTTCTACTAGCTTCTTCTTTATCAAGTCATTCCCAAGTAAAATCAGCAGACACTAACTTACAAAAGTTCTCATGTTGCAGGATCACCACATTCTTCCTAATGGAATCATTCAAACCATCTTCAAATCTCCTGCACTTGTCTTTTTCCTCTTTAATAATACCTCCAGCATAACGAGAGAGTCGTAGAAACCTCTGTTGATACTCATCAATAGATATGCCTTGTTGCCTTAAATTCAAAAACTCTGTTTTCTTTACATCACAATAAGCAGGTGGGACATACTTCATACGAAATTCCTTAAGAAAATCATCCCAAGTAAGAACTGGAGGTTTTACTCTGGCATCTGGAACACTTACCCACCAATCATAAGCATCATTTTGTAATAGTTAAATACTTAAATTTGGCAACATCTGAACACTCCAACTGCTCAAATACCCTCTTAATGCGCTCCAGCCATTGTTCAGCATCAGTGGTATCAACAGTGCCTCAAACTCCACTCCACCCATTTTCCTCATTTTCTCAAAGTTAATGGATTATGCATCGATTTAGCCATATGGTGGAAGAATTCAATAATTTATTGGAAAGGAGAATTCATGGCTTGAGTACCACAACTCATGTGAGGATGTGGACCAACTCTTACACCTTGATAGTTTCCCACACTTCAGACCCACTAGTGTGGGGAACATATTGATCCGAGAACTATTCTCCAACCCCTTCCAGTGCATGAGGTTGGGAAATAAAGTTACTCGAACCTTCACGAGCAGCTTTCATAGGTTTGTTAGAAAAAGAGTCAATAACTTACTTCCTTCAAAAGGGAAGATCACATTGCATTAAGGACATGTACTTGATACATATGCACTCTACATGCGATAAAAATACTATAAACCATGTAAGCGAACAAATAATATAATCAGAACCTTTTCGAAAGTGAAACAAGTATACAAGTGATTCACAACAAAAGTCCTAGAACCACAAATCCAGGCTCTGATACCAACTCTTGTATCGACCCTTTCGGAAGGATACCACCACTTAAGAAGAAATCAAATTTAATACTTGCAGCATTTAAAAGAGATAAACGAAGGGAATATTGATTATAATCTAGTAGAGGAATTAGGTTCATAAAGAAAATAGTTAAGGAAGTTCTCTAGGTTTCTTAGAGTTAAGGAGCATGAATTTCACTAGAGGAGGTGTGAAAATATAGTCACAAAAGTGATGTTTATCACTTATACAGTTGTCCCTAAAAGGTGGCTGTCCAAACAAAAAGTTGGCTGCCCAAATGCAAACATATATACCTATATGTATATCCCTCACCACCCTTTAAAGTTATAGGTAGTTCTAATTAGAATATTACGTAAATACCCCAATACAAACCCTTATATTACAATCACAATTTATGTTAAGCAAGGTTGCAAATATCACAAAATTTCAAGTTCCTAAAATGAGAATAAAACATACTGAAGTAGTTAAGGAATGGTGTACATGTGAATCTTGATTTTAGTATTTAGGGGGTGTTACATAATTGATTCTAAATAAAATGATCTTTGAAAATGGGAGGATCAAAGAATCAAAATGATCATAATAAGGAGGCAACGTGATCTTGAAGAGTTTATGACACAACACTTCATGAAATCTGATGAAAGGGGTACGTACCTGAAAATAATGAAGTGATGAGATCTCAATAAGTTATGTCGTATTGTGAACCGATACAAAATGATAGCTCATTGATGATAGCTTTGATACAATATACCTCAATATTGTACAATCCATTAAAACATGTTGGTGTAGAATTAATGTATCAAGTGAAAAGTGGAATGATACATCTTGGTAAGTGTAATGCTTATTTGACTTGCAGTCTAGACACCTAGAAGATGTCATACATTTAATATTGAAAGATGTCATACATTTAATATTGAATGTTGTCACTTGACAAAATTGATATTAAAATTTCTGAAGGATTCAAGATCTAAATTAAAGCATATGCAAGTTTTTTGGAATTACGAGGTTTTGTCCCACTGAATTTTCCTTGTAAGATTTTTAATGAGGCAACCTAGATGCTTATTATTAGATATGTGCACTCTTTTCCTTCACTAGAGTTTTTCTTTTTTAAAAGTTTTTTTTAATAAGGTTTTTAACGAGACACATCATATACGAATTAGACATTCAAGGGGGAGTGTTATAAATATAGTGAATGTTTATTTGTTAGAGAAAATTTAGAAACCCTAACTTTGGGACCAAGTCAATTTTCCTTATAAACAGAGGGGTTCTTCATTGTAAATTAGATCGGTGAATCCCTAAATATACCTTCAAGAGCAATAATAAATATTCTCTCTTCTCCATACTTTCTTCTCATTGTTTTATATAGTTTCATAACACATACTGTCTATCACTTTTTTATTATTATATTATTATTTCTTTTATTTTGTAATCAACATATTATTTTTCACATAAGGCTATTAATTAAATCTTTAATATTTGCAATTTGTTTTAAATGTAATATTAAATTTTAAAAATATATTATTTAATATAAATTTTAAAAATATATTATTTAATATATACTACTTTCATCCCGATTAATAATATTTCAATCCTTTTTTTTTAATTTTCGTCACTTAAAGTGTTATAATTTGATATTATTATTAATTTTCACTATGAAGAATGCACAAAATTTAAATGATAAGATGGAAATTTCATTTTAAAAATATAATACATAACATAATAATTTAAATACAAGATAACAATACAATATATATCATAATAATTTAAAAATCACAATAATAATTTAGTAACCTGAAAGGTCATTTCCACATTTAACAATATTCGGAAAAAAATAGTGTATGATTCATAGAATTGTTGTGATTGTGCTTATTGATTTTCTTTTTCAATTATTTGTATTTGTAACGAACGATTCCCGTCGTTATAGAAAAGCCAAAGAAGTAAAATTTTGTGCCGGAAAACTTTTTCATAGTAACTTGGGATTTCCCAACCTAGTCCAGACTTGGACGAAATCGGAGTCAGTAAGGTCTAGGGAAATCTGGTAGCAATTGGGTATCTTAATTATGATTTTGATTACATGAGTAGATAACTAAGACGTTAAAGAATCCGTACGACCTACGAAATTGAATTCAGTGAGTAGAACTCCCGAAACTGATCTTGGCGTGAACGAGTAGTTTCTGAGTGTCATTGGTTGAAGGTGTGTTGTGAAATAGGGGTATTGTAATTATTAATTTTGCTAATTGTTTCGTGCAAGCCGTTATAGCGGTAATTTCTGCCGTCGAGGCAGGGCCGCTGTAGAGAGGTGAGGTCTCTGTGGCGGGACAGACGCGACTTAAAGTCGAAAATAAACCCAAAAAATATTTCATTCTGCAATTTTTGAACTTGAGAGCTAAGGAACGAACCCAGGAGATTTCTTGACAGTTTTTCACCGTTCTTGAGGTTAAAGGTAAGGTTTTAACTCCCCGAATCCATTTTTTGATTCGTAGAACGTAATCTAATAGGTAATTATCAATGGGGGAGGGTTTTGATCTAGAATTTATGGTGGAAACAACCCTAATTGGGATTATGGGTTGATAGAATTGTTAGTAATTTGAGTAATTAGTTATTGTTTGTTGATTCCCATGTTATAATTGTTGTTTGTAGACCAAGAACAAGCGGAACGAATCCGAAAAGGGAAGAATCAAGTTTTTTAGGGGATTCAAGCTTGTTTCGAGGTAGCTAATTGTTATTTCATGTTGTGTGATATGTGTTTGTTCTCACTTCATTATCATACATGTATGTATGTGAACGTTGTATTATTGATCACATTATTCATAAATGAGAATGATTGAATAATTGTTGCCATGCAATCATGATTTGATTGTATGATTATGAGAATATACTTGTGATTATGGCTTATTGAATGGATCGGGTGTTGCGTTCTGACACACTAACTTGGATCAGTTGCCACGTTCCGACATAATTATGGGATCGGTTGTCACGTTCCGGCATAATCATTGGATCGGATGCCACGTTCCAGTATGCTAATATTTTAGGTTTGGGTTCCATGAGAGGACCAATAACTTGATATAACTGTGATAGTTGAGAATCGTGAAACTGATCGTTGTTCGTAAATGTTGATGATTGTCATGCCCCGAGCCTACACCCTGGGCGGGACTGGCACTCGGAGACCATTTCTGGCCCCAAGCGAACCCTTGGCCTGACTTACTTAACTCAGCGAAAGACTTAACTCAATAAAACAGCCTCAAATAATAACTTAAAGAATAATAAGTTGGCCAAAATGGCACTTAAGTCTTAAACAACATCTGAAAGATAAAGAAAGACATCTGAACTAATAACTATCTGACTGTCTATGAAGCCTCTAAAATACTGAGATGGATGTTGGGACAAACCCCACAACATCCTAATAAATGAAAGACTGAAAGCGAATAAAAGAGTCCTCTGGAATGCAATGAGGCTCACCACTGACTCTGAGCTGCTCAACTGGATCAACGAGGTGCTGGGTGCTGATCCTGGTTACTTGCGTCTGCATCATAATAAGATGCAGATCAACTGGCATCAGTACATTGAATGTACGAGTATGCGAGTTGGAATGCTAAACCACACATAGGCTAGAAGGAATCTGAAAGAAACTAACTAACTTACCTGGCTCACTCAACTCAACCTGACTCTGACTCATTTCAATATAAAGCAATTTAAAGCAAGTGCAATATAAAGAAAAGTTGTTTAAAGCATGCTATAAACTCTGTGTGTATGCAAAGGTACAATAAATTTGAAATGTATGTAGAAATACAAATGAACTGATGTATATAAAAATACAATATCTGTTGTGGGAGTTTCTCTAACCGACAACCATTACATAAGAGCTATAGTGATGATACAACGATCTACCTCACGCTGCAAGCGCATCCTATACCTAGCCAAAAGTATAGGACCGGAACTGCCTAATGGATCCACTAGTCTATTTCAAAAGGGGTTCATCTAAAAAGTATGACCCATTTCTACCTATGATGGCTACATGGTTTTATGGAAACGTGAGTTATCTGAACTCATGCCCGCCCCTAATTCGGTGCTCAATACTACTCCCAAAATATACTAGCTCTTATGTTTTAAAAACATACTTCTTCTGTGATTTGAGATTATTTCTCAAAAACTTAGCTCAAAGGCTATCTTGGAAATCTCAGTTTCCCTGCTTGCTTCATTTAGAAAGCTATTACTCTTTTCTGAAAACTAGCCCGAAGGTTCTTTGGAAATCTCAGTTTCTGTTCTTATTTAAATGTGAAAACATTTTAAATCTCTTTGGGAATACTTAGTCCCCATATACTTTTGAAGAAATGAACTTCAAACTTTATTCTTTACTCTTTACTCAACTTGAACTCCAAGTCTTAAAACAAAGGTAAAACATTTGGAAAACTCTAAGAACTCATCTTGACTTGACTCTTACTTCTTTTGACTTTGATCTTAACTTTCCTTGAATTGGATTATGCATTCAAGGTTCATGATCTCATGTTTATGGATGATTTCATGATGTTTAGATGTATTTTAGAATGTTAGAATCGACTAGGAAACATATGTACATCACTTAGGAACACGTACGAGGAGGTGGGGAATGAATGGAGAGAACTGGCGTCCCTAGCGCTCTGAGAGGCGTGGGGCGCAGGCCCCAAACCTCAGAGAGCTAGGTGGGGTGCTCTGGCTTGGGCGACGCGCCAGAGACCAAACCTCAGAGAACATTTTGGGGCGCGCTGAGAGGCGCGACGCCCCAACCCCTGTACCCAGGTGTTCTCGACTTTTCTCATTCGTTTTTCATCTCTAAACCCTCCAAACTTCCATGGTACTTTCCCCAAACCTATAGGATCAATTGTACCCTCAATATACAACAATCTAACTCGCAAAACAACCCGAAAACATGAATCAATTCAACACTAGGCATTCAACAATCAACCTACAAGAATTCAACAATGTTCTTCAAGAGCTTCACTTTCTTAACATTCAAACAACTCCAATTTCACTTAATTGAAACAAGTTAGTGTGTGGGTGAACTAACCCAACATGAAAGAAATCTCACATACCTTAATAGGGATCACCCCCGACGAATTTCACTCGCAAATCTTGAATGATCTTGGCTAATTCTTGCCTTCTTCTCCCGTTCTTTCTTTCTTTCTCTCTTCTCCAAGCCCTAAGCGTATTCTAACTTTTCAAAACTGAATTAAGTTCTGTTTTTACCCCTATAAATCGCTAAAAACGAATTAGGAAATTAATTAGAGAAAAGACTACTTTGCCCTTCTGTAAATCCGAATTGAAACTTTCCTCAATCCAACCGCCCAACTTCCGGAAGGCATATCTCACTCATAGGATATCGAAATCGTGCAATCTTAGTGGCGTTGGAAAGATCTCTCCAAGGGCTTTCCAAACATATCAAGAGCTACTCCTAACTCACTTTCTTAACTTAGACAAAATTTCCAAATTTCCTTATTCTTTCCAAAAATCAATATTTTCATATTTTAAACTCTTTATAGTCGTTTCTAGGTTCGAGATGTTACAATGATATTGTATATGTTCGGTGTATGCATGTTATTGTATTGTTGTATTGACTTATGTATGTTACACTTAGTGGGATAGCTGTGTGATCCTACTAGTACACTGTGGTTGTGTACTGATACTGCACTTGCTCTTTCTTTGTTGAGTACAGGGCATCTTCATGCGGCTATTGACAGACTTCGCTTAGAAGATCAGTGATCGTTCGAATTCAAGGGTGAGCCAGTTCTTTCGGGTTGCCATGAGTTCTCTTTCTGTTTAAGTCCACATTTCGGACTTAGACTTTCTAGTTAGTTATTAGTACTTTAGTTTGGGGTTGTAAACCCTTCTTGTTTAGATTTATGGATCTTGTTAGAGATTTGGTACGTTGATTTCAGGTTCTAGGTGTTACTTCCGCATTTGTTTAGTTGTTAGACTTTTGTTGGAGTTTGTGGGAACTTCCTATTTTCTTTTCTTAGCATTTAACTTGTTTCCGTAACTTAAATGCCTTAGTATTTTGATTAAAGTTGGTTAGCTAATTAGTATTAATGGTTCTCCCATCGGAGGGTTAGTGTGGGTGTCAATCACGATGGTCTGGGTCATGACAGTATTTAATTTTTGTTGCATGTATTCACGAATAATTTTTAGCTAGACACAAAAAATTAAGGACAAAAATACTTTATTTGAACTCCGTAATGCATTAATAAAGCATTTATGGGAGCGAAATAATAATCTTAAAATTTGAGTATTTATGTAATGTTGATATAATTTAATTTCATTAATGATTTCATTTTTATTTGAATTGTCCATTAATATGAATATTATATAATATTTTGTTTGCAATTTATGTTATTTAGAAATTTACAATAAAATATAATTTTATATTAAATACAAAATTTGAAAAAAAAATTACATGACAATTATTATATAGGGTGATTATTTGAAAAAAATTATATTTATATTATGAAATAAAAAATAAAAATGGAATAAAAATAATAATATAATATTAAAGAGATAGAATAAAATTCTTTTGTAGAGAGCATATAGAATTGAGCTGGAATTAATTTTCTAAAACTAATAATAATATAGAATTCTATATTTAAAGAGTAACATAGAGAGTATAATTGGAGATGTCCTAATAAATATTCAAAATTTTAAATATTATATAAATAATAATTATTCTGAAAAAAAATACTCCATAAATATTTATCATAGGTAGCTGTTTTAAGTGGTGATTTTATGGAAATTCTACATAAGTGGAATAGCATTATAGGTTATGGTACGGAGTGTATAATAGGATGTCACAATATAGAATTCAGAACCTATCATTTCCCTTATTTTTTACTGACATACTATAGACTATAGACTATATATTCATGTATAATAGTGCATTGATAATTGTGCAGATAAAGTATCTTTGACTGGTCTATATCAATACACAAGCTTTTTCATTTCATTATTATATATATATTTGCTAGATAAAATATCTAATTTGCCATAATGTATACAATAATATTATTCTCAAAGTGCCTCTTGGTGCGAATAAATCTAAATAATCGTGAAAACCTCTGCGAGGAATTCAAATTTAATAATATATACTCCTTGTATTCTGTACGATTAGTCACATAATTTAAAAGTTGATTTCATGATTGACTCTCTTCGTATTTGAGTTTACCTCAAAAAGATTTAATTTAAACAAAAGAAATGGAATGAAAATATTTTTAGTCTTTTGAAATTTCTTCTAGAGTTGACTATTTTTTTATATGTAAGTGGACTAAGTTACTCTTTCACTTCAAAACAGATTTGAACTCTTCAAAATACATGAAATAATTGTAATTTTGAAAAGAAAAAAAAACTAAATCTTGAATATTCTTAAATTTTGGTTAGTAGTGTTACTCAATGTTTATGCTAGTCTGAAGTGACATATAATTGATAAATAATTGAGGTGCATGCAAGGACAATACACTTAAACTATTCTATCTTATTGAGCTTCATGTATGAACTATTGAATGTGGGAGGTTCCTACCTGACCTATCACTGATGGTTAGCAAACACACCTTGACATTGATTAGACCACATATTTGTCTAGAAATACTTCTAGGCGTGTTTGCCCATAAAATCTTCATCCGCATGACATATATAATGACTCCTATTAGCTAACACATTTATTTTTAAAACATATTTTTAATTAATTTCTTTGAAATCCAAAACTCTCCTCTTTCAAATCGGAGATATAGATGCCACAACAAAGACGAGACCACAACTATAAGAAGGTGGAGAAGAAGATGATGAATGTCAGAATTGGAATAAATTAATTTATACACGGATAATTTTGACATTTAACCTTAACTTGTAATCGAATATTTTATTTAGATTTATCACAGTGAAATTATTTTTTCCATGTGACAGAATTTTTTAAATAAAAGAGAGAGTGTAGTACACACATCATCAGAAAATTAGTTGAGATGTATAACACTAATTATTGAATGATCGTTTTAGTAGAAAACTCACACTCTTAATAATTTAGGTATAAAATTCAAAAAATTAAATTAATTTAATTGTGATTTTGACCTTTGACTCAAAAAAAAATTAATTGCCTTTTGCAATAGAGTGTATTAATTAATGGAGAATATAATTTAGGGGAAAAGGGGAAGCGTGAGTTGCGGTACAAGTGTAGTTGTAGCACATTTTGTCAAAATCTGATTCTTTAAGTCCAATTAAAAGTCTAATTGTTTGTTTGCTTGCAAGTTAACGACGCAAAATTGGACTTTGAAGACACACAATTAAATGATGATTGACATTTTATAATTCTTGTTAGCTAATGCACGAAGATTATTATAGGGGTAGACATGATATGATACTTTGAAATTTTGATATCGTAGTTTTGAGATTCGATTTTAAAAGTTATATTTATACTATTATCATATTGATTTAATTCAGTATGATTTGGTATTTTGAAGTTCAATTTTGATAATTTTCAGTATGATAAATTGGTAATCACAGTTTGTTCAACTTCAACTAATATATACTCATAAAATAAAGTATTATGACTTCGATAATTCAAAAAAGGGTCTAAATTGTATCGAACTAACACACTACACATGTAGAAATATATATTCAAACGAAAGTACAAACACCTCCTTTTTGTTAATTAATTACATGTAAATATATTTCAATCAAAATAGAGTAGTAAAATTTTTAACTTCTAAACATTTAGTTGATACTATTATTTGGTATCATATTTGTTAATATTTTAATAATATATATTTCGGTATGGTATTCAATATTTCTATGTGTTGTTTCTAAATATCAAAAACTATACCGAATATCAATTTCTTTTTACATATATACCACATACCATACCAAATATATATATCATAATACCAAAATTACTGTATCAAAAAATTCCATATGATATGATAGATATATACGATACCATTCCTACCCCTAATTATTTATAAACACTTCTTGTAGTGACATATTTTAGATACGTGATTGTTTTCCCCGCATCAGAGTATGACAGAAAGAGTAGTCGGTGAGGTTTCATTTGTTGAAATATTTCAATTAAAAATATTTATTCATATTTTTCTTTTCTATACAAAGTGCCAAACAGCCACTAAAATTCGCATGCACGCAAACAAAATAGTACTCAATCAATCACATCTAAACAAGCATTTATAATCTATAATATGAAGAAAAAAAATTCAGAAAACTTACTTAGCATTCTAAAATTAACGCTAAAATGACTTGCTTGTAAAGATAATTGATGAAACAATGAATGTCTAAATACATGGTGAAATTGAAGAAGCTATCATTTTCAAGAATTTGAATCTTTATTATTAGTTCAAATGTATGAATTAGTTCTACAATTTGAATCTTTATAAGTCCAAACTTTTTGAACTTTGACTTCACCACCGTGTGTTTGAGGTTGTTGAGAAAAAAACATACCTAGGTGGGGTTTATGAGGATAGAGTGGACTAAAACTTTATTACTATGTCATGAAAATAGAAAAGTTATTTTCGAAAAATTCTCGATTTTAGGGCATCTTCAACCCAAACACCAAATTTTACAGCAAATTTGGTGTTAGCATTATTTTTGGTGTAATCAACTCCAATTCACTGTACCAAATTTTACACCAAAAAAGAATATTTTTCTCTCTCTTCATTATTATATTATTATTTCTTATTTCATTTATATTTTCTTATTTCATAAAACAAATTCTTTCTAAAACATTTACCATATATAATTCATATTATTTCCTTTTATAATCGTTTAATATAAAATTATTTTGTACCAAAATTTTTTAAATAATATAAATTGCTAGCAAATATGATACATTATACATAATTATAATGGATAATACAAATAAAAGTGAAATCATTAATGAAATACAATTAAATAAACATTACATAATTGAAAAAATTATTTTAAATTCTACATAAATAATCAACTTTCAAGATCACTACGGTGCTCCCATAAATGCTCTATTAATGCATTATGTAGTTCAAAATGAGCTTCTTTGTCCTTTATTTTTTTATATCGAGCTAGAAATTGTTGAAATTGATAATTTTCATCTATTGTCGTTTCTACGGTCAGAGTTGGACCTTCCGACGCATCTTGAATTGGTGCATAAGATCACACTCATCCTCAATTATCATGTTGTGCATTATAATACATGAAGTTAATATATCATGTAGCACTTCTTTTCTCCAAAAACGTGAAGGTCCTGCGATAATTGCAAAACGCGAGATTGCAAAACTATGTATTTTATATTTGAATTTTGATGTATGTCAATTACTACTTTGTTGAATGTTTATTATTTTCGATTATTTTTAAGTACATTGTATTATTTGTTTAAAAATTTATATGTTTGCATTTTTAATTTTTGTGAAGGTTAATTATAGTTATATCCAATTATAATTTATAGTAGAATTAACATAAATTTAATATTTTTAAAAAGTCATATATAGAAAAATTAATTTATAAAAAGCTAGATTTTATATCTAAAATTAATATTATAAACATAAAAAATAATTANACCCCACATGGGTCTCAAGTATTGTTCTCGTGAGGAAAAAGAATGGGCAAATTCGAGTTTGCGTTGACTTTAGGGATCTCAATAATGCATGTCCCAAAGATGAATTTCCACTTCACTGGGTATGAGGCGATGCCTTTTATGGATGGTTCATCCGGCTACAATCAGATCCGCATGTCGCCAAAGGATGAAGAGTTGTCCGCATTCCGCACTCCTAAGGGCATTTATTGCTACAAAGTAATGCCTTTCGATTTGAAGAACGCAGGAGCAACATACCAAAGAGCTATGCAAAACATCTTTGATAACATTCTTCACAAAAATGTTGAATGTTATGTTGATGATTTAGTAGTGAAATCAAGAAAAAAGTGTGATCACTTGCAAGACTTGAGGATGGTGTTTGATCTACTACGAAGGTATCAACTTAGAATGAATCCTTTGAAATGTGCGTTTGGAGTTATCTATGGAAAATTCCTTAGCTTCATTGTACGACATCGAGGAATAAAAATTGATCAAGTAAAAGTAGATGCAATTCTGAAGATGGTAGAGCCAAGAAACATTCCTGAATTGAAGAGTCTACAAGGGAAGCTAGCATATCTTAGGAGATTCATGTCGAATCTAGCAGGAAAGTGCCAACCATTCAGCCGCCTTATGAAAAAGGGCACTCTTTTCGAATGGGACCAAGCTTGTAGTAATGCCTTTGAGAGCATCAAGTCTTACTTAACAAAACCACCAGTTTTAGCAGCTTCTGTTCCTGGAAAGCCATTGATACTTTACATATCAGCTCAAGAAAGATCAGTGGGAGCATTCTTAGCCCAAGAGAATGGCAAAGGGAAAGAAAATTCCCTTTACTACTTGAGTAGGATGATGACACCAAATGAGTTGAAGTACTCGCCAATCGAAAAGCTATGTTTGGCCTTACTCTTCTCAATTCAGAAGATGAAACACTACTTTCAAGCTCACGTCGTCCGTCTTATTTCTAAAGCCAACCCCATCAAATTTGTGATGTCGAAACCTGTCCTCAATGATCGACTAGCAAGATGGTATCTCCAGTTTCAGCAATTTGAAATTGTGTATGTTTCTCAAAAGGCAGTAAAAGGGCAAGCATTGGCAGACTTCTTAGCAGACCACCCGCTACCTGATGATTGGGAACTCACTAATGAATTACCTGATGAAGATGCAATGGTTGTTGAAGTTCAACCGCCTTGGAAGATGTATTTTGATGGGGCCTCACATCGCGAAGGAGCTGGCGCTGGGGTAATATTTGTCACTTATCGAGAGGAGATCTTGCCGTATTCCTTCACCTTAACGCAATGTTGCTCCAATAATGTTGCAGAATATCAAGCCTTAATACTTGGGCTTGAGATGGAGGTTGATATGAAGCAATTGCAATTACAAGTTTTTGGAGACTTTGAATTAGTGATCAATCAATTGTTGGGTAGCTATGAATTCAAAAAGTTAAAATTGCGTCTCTATCATGACTATGCACAAAAATTGATTAGATGGCTCGGAGATGTAACTCTTCAACATGTTCCAAGAAAGGAGAATAAGAAAGTTGATGCTTTAGCCGCTTTGGCTTCAACTTTAACTTTGCCTGATCAAGCGCAAATCACTATCCGCCAAAAATGGATAGTACCACCGGATGTGGATGAAGAAAGCAAATTTGAACATCTTGTAGCTGTCTCACAGGTTGAGATAGTCGATTGGAGACATGCTCTGATTGATTACTTGTGTTACAATATACTTCCAGAAGATCCAAAGAAAAGGACTGAAATTCGTCGTCGTGCTCCTAGGTTTCTTTACTACAAAGATACTCTATATCGAAGATCATTTGAGGGAGTCCTCTTGCGTTGTTTGGGGGAAAAAGAAGCGATTCAAGCTATGCAAGAAGCACATTCTGGAGTTTGTGGATCACATCAATCTAGGCCCAAGTTACACTTTCATATAAAAATAATGGGGTATTATTGGCCAACAATGGTAAAAGATTGCTTGGATTATGCTCGAAGATGTCAAGCATGCCAATTTCATGCAAACTTTATGCACCAACCTCCTGAAGTATTACATTCGACTGTTGCATCTTGGCCATTTGATGCTTGGGGGCTAGACGTGGTTGGACCACTACCTAAATCTTCTAGTGGTCACTTGTACATCTTGGCTGCAACAGATTACTTCTCAAAATGGGCTGAGGCTGTAGCCCTCAAAGAAGTAAAGAAGGAAAATGTTGCAAACTTCATCAGGGTGAACATCATATATCGTTTTGGCATTCCTAGTTATATACTAACAGATAATGGAAAGCTATTCACCAATAAATTGATGGATAAGATCTGCGACCTTTTTGGCTTCAAGCAACGTAATTCATCAATGTATTATGCTGCTTCAAATGGACTAGCTGAAGCATTTAACAAGACCTTGTGCAACTTGTTAAAAAAGGTCGTCTCCAAATCTAAAAGAGATTGGCATGATAGAATGGAAGAAGCTCTTTGGGCATACAGGACGACTCATCGCACGCCGACTCAAGCAACTCCCTATTCTCTTGTTTTTGGAACTGAAGCAATCCTTCCACTTGAACGACAATTACCGTCATTGAGGCTTGCCATCCAAGAAGGACTTATTGAAGAAGAAAATGCTTGTCTGCGCCTTGAAGAGTTAGACTCTCTCGATGAGAAAAGGTTGGAAGCTCAACAAAGTCTTGAGTGTTATCAAGCTCGTCTTTCTCGGGCTTTCAACAAAAAGGTTCACCTAAGGTCTTTCCAAGTCGGTGATCAAGTCCTTGCGGTAAGAAGACCAATTATCATATCTCATAAATCGAAAAGCAAGTTCACATCAAAATGGGATGGACCATATGTCATTCAAGAAGTCTATTCAAGCGGAGCTTACAAAATTGTGGATGCAAATGGCTTGCGGATCGGTCCCATCAACGGAAAATTCTTGAAGAAGTACTATCCTTGAAGCGGCGTCTTACTCCTGGCCCGCAAGAGTATAAATTGTGTACGGCTCTAAAAAAAAAAACCAAAAAAAAAGAATAAAATGTCCGCTAGGTTGAAAGTCTCGAAAGAGGCGGCCTAGGCAAAAGTTAGGACACAAAAAAAAAAATTCTCTCTGAACTATGTAATGACTTGATCCTCTTCACTGAGGTACGTAGGTAGCTTAGAGTATTATTACTCTAGGTTCAGTCGTAAGAGTAATAATAAAAAAACCATGTGAATATCATGCTAATTCTTTCAAATGAAGATTCAAGCACCCAGATTTTGAGCTGACTTTGAAGACAAATCTGTATTAATCCGTAAATTCTATAGATGTGATTTTTATATGGATTGAAGCTCTCGAAGTCGTATTTCCAACAAAAAAAGAAGCTCATTATTCCAGCGCTTCTACTCCACGTTGTGAATTTTCTTCCTCATGTGCGCAAAGCTGAAGAAAGCTGAAAATTCAAGCACGCGGATTTCGAGCTGACTTTGAAGACAAATCTGTATTAATCCGTAAATCCTATAATAGTGATTTTTATATGGATTGAAGATCTCGAAGTCGTCTATCCAATAAAAAAGGAAGCTCATTATTCCGGCTCTCCTACTCCACGTTATGAATTTTCTTCCACATGTGCGCAAAGCTGAAGAAAGCTGAAAATTCAAGCACGCGGATTTCGAGCTGACTTTGGAGACAAATCTGTATTAATCCGTAAATCCTATGGACGTGATTTTTATATGGATTGAAGCTCTCGAAGTCGTCTTTCCAACGAAAAAAAGAAGCTCATTATTCCAGTGCTTCTACTCCAAGTTATGAATTTTCTTCCTGCTGAAAATTCAAGTACCCAGATTTTGAGCTAACTTTGAAGAAAAATCTGTATTAATCCGTAAATCCTATAGACGTGATTTTTATATGGATTGAAGCTCTCGAAGTTGTCTTTCCAACAAAAAAAAGAAGCTCATTATTCCAGTGCTTCTACTCCAGTTATGAATTTTCTTCCTCATGTGCGCAAAGCTAAAGAAAGCTGAAAATTCAAGCACGTGAATTTCGAGCTGACTTTGAAGATAAATTTGTATTAATCCGTAAATCCTATAGACGTGATTTTTATATGGATTGAAGATCTCGAAGTCGTCTTTCCAACAAAAAAGGAAGCTCATTATTCTGGCTCTCCTACTCCACGTTATGAATTTTCTTCCACATGTGCGCAAAGCTGAAGAAAGCTGAAAATTCAAGCACGCGGATTTCGAGCTGACTTTGGAGACAAATCTGTATTAATCCGTAAATCCTATGGACGTGATTTTTATATAGATTGAGGATCTTGAAGTTATCTATCCAATTAAAAAAAAGCTCATTATTCCGGTGCTCCTACCCCACGTTATGAATTTTCTACCTCATGTGCACAAAGCTGAAGAAAGCTGAAAAGTTAACGTTTTGTTGCTATCCTCATATAAACGCTAGCTTATGGAGTCTTTTTTTAATAAGGAAAAGGGGCTCATGGAAAGAAACAATCAAAATTCAAGAGGAGAAAATTCTTATTAAAATATAAGCCACTATTTTATTGCTTCAAAAAAGAACCACTACACCATAATGAGCAAATTAGAAAATCCTAAGCAAATAAATAAAAAAATCTAATCTCCTCAAGAGTTGAAGCGATACTTGACTCCAATTCTGTAAAGCCATTTGAAGAACCTAAGGAAAATTGTGTAATCCATCCACACAATGCGCCCCACATCTCAGAAACAAAGGTTGATTTGGCGCAGTAAATGGTTTCTTGCGGCTCAAAAGTAGGAGCATCAGGTCGCAATGGCCTACTTGGTGACTTTCTTGGTGGAGCTACTTCCAATGAAGGAATCACGTCATTAGAAGATGACTTTCTTGGTGGAACTACTTCCAATGAAGGCATCACGTCATTAATGGAAGAATGAAAATCTTTTGCAGTCGTATCAAGATCATTAAGATCTACTGTGAAATCTGCAACTGCGCCATTGTTAAGGTCGCCACCATTTAGTTCTTGAAGGTCCAACAAAAAAAAAAAAAGAAAAAAAAAGTAAGAACAAAAAGATGATCAAATTCAAAACTTTGAAAAAAAAGATGAGGGGGACCTTACTTGTTTTGCCAATTCAAACAACGATGCCGAATTCGAATCCTCATCAACAAAGTTGTTATCATCAATGACAATTGTATCTAAAATATCAATACCACAACAAATATCATCTAGTTCTTGTGCCTTTCTTTTTGGACGATTCCAGTGACGATTCGTTGGACTAGGAGATGCATTGGGTCGTCTAACACCATCCAGTGAAGCGTACATATGAGAAATTTCATCACAAAGCGTCTCAAGGTTTGACGTTTGGTCATTACCATTGTCTGATGATACATGAAGTTCATTTGTTCCAGAAGAACTATGGCCAACTTCGGGAGCAAGTGAAGTCGCCTTTGAGGCTAATGTGAGACGCCTCAATTTTGATTTCGCAGGCACATCCCCATCTTTCTAGGTTTTAGACTTGGATGAGGTCTTAGCGACTTGCAGAGTATCATTTGACTTCACTTGAGATTTGGAAGAAGGATGTGACTTTTCGTTTGATTGATCAGAAGCCTCTTTAGATGAAGTGGATGTAGAGTCTTGCTTCGTCTTCTTCAAAATGATTCAGAGGTTTCCTTGGGAAGTATTCATCCTTTGGGATGGCCACCAGTCTACATACTCGCGGGTCATTAAGGAGCACCCTCTAATTGGCACATTGGAATCATGACTTTAGAAAAAGTATTAAGTCGAAAAGAGGAATTCCAAAGTTGCACCAATGTTAATAGTGTACCATCATAAGGACGCTCCACAAGATCTCCGGGAACATATTGACAAAAACCGAATTGTCGACTAAATCTGATAGGGCTGTAGTACTCCACGATGAAATTTGAATCATGCCTAAGGGTTACATAGCCTGAACAAAGGCTTATGATATATTCGTTCCACGAATTTGAAAGCTTGCCACTATCAGTAAGGTGCAAATCCCTCCCTTGCAACATTGCTAAATGATGGAGGCGACGGGCATCATCCTGTTGAAATAAGTTTTGGGCGTCAGTAAAATTAAAACACTTGGCCTTCTTCTCGCCAGAAATTTTGCAAAGAGGTATCGATCGATGTGAACGATTGGCACGATGATGAGTCCCAAAGTATTCCCCAAGCCAACCATATACATAGTGTATGGGGAAAATTATATTTGCCACACTCAAGTTTGAAGAAGTAGATATTTCTTTCAGGCCGCGATATATGCTTGCAAGAACTGGGACCGCTAAGGAGAATTTCTTTCCATGAGCCATCAAGCTCGCAACTTTAAAAATACTAGCGCGCACATGGTTGACTTTCTTATTCGGAAGAACAAATTTGCAAAGCCAACAAGCAAAAAAGGCTGCCAAGTTAGTCTCATCTCTAAGTGATTCTTCCACATCAAACTCAACAAAGGGGGCATTCTCCTCGTCAGTCCGCGGTAGGAAGTTCGAATCAATATGTCCAGAAGGATTGTGATTTAATCTTGGCTTTGTGGCTCGTACCTTTGACACCTTTTGTGGAGGCTCGACATATCTATTAGGTCCTCTAAACCAAAACTTCACCCAATCATGGACGGACACCTCCTGGTGATCATCTTTCGCTAATCTGTAGAAGGCCGAAAACAAATATCGACAACTTTGGGGAAGAAACAATTCTTTTTGAGTATCCGTCTGTGTCAATTCTTTCGCCGAGGGAACGACTTCGTCATAAAAGTGCCCTTGTACGGGGAGACCTCCAATGGATTGTAAGTCCCAAAGTGATATGGACATCTCTCCAATGAAAGTAGAAAGCGTATTGGTAGATGGGCGCCAAAGTTCACAAAAAGCATGGAGTACATTGTCGTCATAGTCGTACGTGAACAAAGAAGTATATACAGCGTCATAGACCTTGATGAGCTCCAAAATCTCCTTGTGGCGGGGCAGCACGTCCTCTACCCATTCCCAGTAGCCAGGTGTGTAGCAAACATTGCCAAAGTTAGAAGAAGGAACACGCCAATTGTTGAAACTTCCATCAGAATGAGAAAATTTAGAAGATGCTGCGTCATGATGAATCACGGATTTCAGTAAAGGAACTTTCATGCTAGTAGCCTTGCTCGAGAAGTTTCTCATAACATCTTTGGTATCCACTAACAAGGGAGAAGACGCCGATAGCAGGAGGTTGAACTTCCAAAAGTAGAACTTTGGCATTCGGATTTTGTTGGTCGTCGCCCACTATTTCAAGATGAGGATGCGGTGAATCTCGGTCGCGGAAGTGCATCATGTTGCAGGATCGGAGTCGTATTTCTCTATCAAATATCTGTGAAAAAAATTAAACAAAAGAAAAAGTTCAGTTTCGTATGAACATGCCCAAAATAAAGGTGGTAGCCTCAAATTTTTGCGGTTGGTGAAAGGCTGATTTCAAATAGAAAACTGAATCAACACAGATGCAATCTAATCGTGGTTTTCGTATATGATGTAGCCTTATGAATTTACTTTCCAACACCACAAACCGCTTGTGATTTCGTTATTTCTACGTCTAGATATGAATTTTTCCGCGAAGTCGCACAAAGCTGATGCATTCAGTTTATCAGAATTTTAGGCTGAGTTCAAAAAATCACCTGAGTAAATCCGAGAGTTGTCTGATCGTGATTTTCGGATATATTGTAGCTCTATGAGTCTAATTTCTGGAAAATCAAACGGATCACGATTTCAATATCCCTACAATGAGATATGAGATATGAATTTCCTACCAAAGTCGCGCTGAGCTGAAAAAGGGTGACGAAAATCAAAGTTGAGAGAGAAGGTCTCAATTGAACTTGACGATGCGGCAATGTGATATACAATCACCGGGTGAATGTGGGTATATATAGATTTCAAAATTTGGAGACATCAATTTGATTCCTACAAATTATGGAAAATTATAATGATGGAAAGTTTAGTTCTTACAAATTATGGAAATTATGGTAAGTTTTCATAGGAATTAAATTATGAAAATTTTCCATGGGAATCAAATTATGGAAATTCCATAGAAACCAAACTATGACAAGTTTTCATAAGAATCAAATTATGAAAATTTTCCAAAGAAGTCGACTTATGGAAATCTCATAGAAACCAAATTATGGTAAGGTTTTCTCAGAAACTACATGGGGAGTAAAAAAAAAAAAAAAAAACCTCGAATGAGAATAGACTTGCGCAATGAGAATTTGAATTCCTTGCGTTTTATTCAAGTGATTTAGAAAAAAAAAAAAACTGGCAAGGCATTCAACCCCAAAGAAAGCAGCACCTAAAATTTTTGTCGAAATCACAAGCTTTGTATCACCAAGTCAAGCTTGTAGACGCATTCCTTGCTCATCGAATTGGCAATCGTTTTGTAGTTGATGACCCAAATAAAATTACCAAACTATGAAGAAATGTCATGCGATAAGTCTTCATGAGCTCAAAACACTTCAAGTCGAAAATGAGTTGATAAACAACCGAAAGTCAAATGATCTCTTACAAATTAGAGAATGTTGTCATGAAGACTCTGGTAAATATTGACATCAACATATCGGCATAGTCATTTCTCATGAAGCTTCAAATGTTTCTTGAAAGATCAACTACGAAAAAAAAAACATTTGCTTCACAAATACTTCAAGGCTTGTCTTTACAAGTTCGATAAATCGAGCTCCCAACAAGCCTCAAAGCAGGGGGCATTTGTAGACAGTGAAGTTTTATTGATAAATCCATACTAAATTTGGATTAAATCTTAAATTCATGATACGTTGACCAAGTCAAATTACTGGTTAATAAAGTCGGATTAATATTTATGTCAGAATTATATGACTTAAATCAAGTCCAAATAACATTTGGGCCAGTCCATTAAATTGACAAGATGAGCCCAACTCATGTTCTTCAGGCCCAGGGGTCAAAATTGCTTGGACCAAAATACCCCTAAAGTCCTAGCTCAAGCTTATATAAAGAGGTCTTCATAAGACCAAAAGAGAGACACACATACATACACACAGAAATACATTGTTGCTCTTCATTGGTGATCTGGAAGTCTTCCGCATACAAAGAAGTCTTCGCTCCAAGTATTGATCCGCAAGTATTCCGCCAAATCAAGAACATCTGTGGAGAGAAGAATCAGGGGATTACATATCTTTTTTTAAGAGATTTTATAAAGATTGTAACCTTCACATTTATTCAAATACAAATATTATTGTTTGCTTGCTATTTTTCTTTTCCTGTTTACTGTATTTCAGGATTGAAACTTTAGACGCTTACACTAACAACCCCAATTCGAGACTCGACCTTAACATAATACCTAACCTTAATTCGAGACTCAATCCCAATTTGGGACCCAACCCTGGCCTTAAACTCAAACCCAACCTTGAACTTAGACCTAACCTTAACTCGTGACACAACCCTGACCCAAACCCTGAACTAGAAATCGAATTTTCGCCCTCGACCTCAACCCTAACTCCGACTCAAGACTCGACCTCAATAACCAACTCAAAACCTGATGCTAGTCTTGAACCCAACTCAGGAACCATTTTGACCTTGATGTAGGACATGTCCCCAACTGGACCCAACCTTAACACGAAATTCGACCTCAAGTCGGGACTTGATCTTGATCCAACGTGGGATCCGGCCATAATTTCAACTTGAGACTCAAACCTTTACTCGAGCTAAGGTTGGCGTCGATTCCCAAATCGAGGGTATATATTGGATCTTAAGTCGGTTTTCAGGTTGTTTATTGATTTGGGTTCGAGATCGAGGTCAGGTCGAGGTTAAAGGTCGGATCTCAGTACTGGACAGATGGGTTCCAATTTAGGCTTTGATTTGGTATCGATTACAAGTCCGGGGCGGGTCTTAGTTTGGGATCGAGTCGCTATTTATGGTTGAGTCTCGACTTGGGTTACAAGAATTGGGTTTTGAGTTAGGATCAGGTACCAAAATGGGGAGATTCTTGAGTTAGGGATTGGATCCCAAGTTAGGGTATACTTCGAAACTCTTAATTTGACTATTATTATTTTATGTAGTTATTTAATATCAAGAATAATATTTTAAAAAAGTAATAAAATGTTCTTGATTTGTTAACAAAGACAAGTAAAATAAAATGTATTCATTTTTAATATATGCGTCAAGTAAAATAAAACAGATGAAAATAATTTGAGGTAAATATTTCTAGCATCGTAGACAACTAGTATAAAATGGAAAGAATAGTATTACTAAGGAGTTGTTGGTGTGATGTATAAGATATAATAATCTTGGGCATAAAATGCAGAACTATTTATCATGTGTTTGATTGGAGGTATTAGGTCATCCATAAATTATTTATCCCATCACTTACTCCCTCCGTCCCATATAAATTGATCATTTTACTAAAAATATTTGTCACATATTAACTGTCCACCTTACTAAATCAAGAAAAATTAATTAAAATTTTCCTATATAACCCTTGCAATTTTTTTTTAAAAAAAGTATTCACATTTGCTTGTAAAATTACCAAGAATTTTTTAAGAGGTGAATTAATAAAATTCTCTTCTTATTTATAATTTTTTAAGCATCATGCAAAATGAAAAGTGATCAACTAATGTGAACGGAGGGAGTATACCTTAGTGATAAAATAAGTTTGAGGAAATGAATGGGCAGACGGAAAACATGACACTAACCTTGAACCTAGCTCGAGACCCACCTTGACCTTGATGTAGGACCTGTCCCCAACCCTAACACGAAATTCGACCCCAAGTCGGGACTTGATCCTGGCCCAACTTGGGACCCGACCATAATTTCAACTTGGGACTCGACCCTTACTCGAGCTTTGGTGGGTATCGATTCCCAAAATGAGGGCATATGTTGGATCTTAAATCGGGTCTCAGGTTGTTTATTGATTTGTGGTTGAGATCAAGTTTCAAGTTGGGATCGAGGTTAGGTCGAGGTTAAAGGTCGGATCTTGGTGCAGGTCGGGTGGGTCCCAATTAGGCTTTGATTCGGTGTCAGTTACAAGGTTGGGGCGAGTCTTAGTTCGGTATCGGGGCCCGATTTATGGTTGAACTCGACTTGGGTTACAAGAATTGGGTTTTGAGTTGAGGTTAGGTACTAAAAAAGGGAGGTTCTTGAGTTAGGGATTGGATCCCGAGTTAGAGTATACTTTGAAATTTTAATTTGACTATTACTATTTTACGTAGATATTTAATATTAAGAATAAATTTTAAAAAGTAATAAAATTTCTTGATTTATTAACACAGACAAGTAAAATAAAATCTATTTATTTTTAATATATGAGTCAAGTAAAATAAAACAGATCAACTAATTTGAGGTAAATATTTCTAGTAACGCAATCGACAAATAGCTAATATAAAACGGAAAGAATAGTATTACTAAGGAGTTGTTTGATGTGAGATATAAGATATAGTAGTAATTTAGGGATAAAATGTAGGATTATTTATTCTGTGTTGATTGAAGGTATTAGATGGTGTTGAATTTATTTATTCTATGAATTATACCTTATTGATAAAATAAGTTATCTCACATATATAATTAAATAACTCATTCGAAATAACTTGTTCCGAACGAAAGGAGCGGAAATGAATGGGCAGACGAAAAACATGAGGGGCAGTCAAAGGTCAAAGAATCGGCAAAAGATCGCCGACCCCAAATATTTTTAATTTTACAACTCCCATCAGTATCACCCCCCTCCCTCCCTTCCTCTACAAAACAAAACAAAAAAAACTCTGCAGTCAGCAATTTCACAGCAGAAAAGAAGAGAGAATTAAAATTATCTCTCTCTCCTTTTCACACACACAGAGTGGTTTAGAAGAAAATAGGATCTAATGGAGTACGAAAGGATTCACAAAGTGCAGGTACAAATTTTGGAACTTTTCTCTGCACTCAAAATATGCATTTCTTCCTATGAAATACTTGCAAACTTGTGGGTTTTGTATGTGTTGTTAAAATTACAGTGTGGGTTTGTCTTTTCAATTGGTTAATTTTGGGAAAATTGCTTGGTTTCTTGAATATTTTTTGTTTATGTCTACTTTCAGAGTGGTATAATATCTCCAAGTAAGCTGAGGATGAAGCTTATAGGGCCTCACCATCAAAAGAAGAAGAAAGAAGGATCAAATAGTCATTCCTCAACAACTTCACCTGCTAGGCTTCACGACGATTCTGAGTTTGTCAACAACAGTTTATTGGCTGCCCAAAGTGGTGGAGATTTTGAGGAAGAGTGTATGTTCATTTCTTCATTCAAATTTAACTTTCATTAGCTTTACAAGATTCAATATTTTTGTGAACTGCTGGATCCACCACAATAATGTGTAGATAGGTGGAAAAAAAGTTAATGTATATACCCCCAATTTAGATAACTTACTTTGCCTAGACACCAAGTTTAGCAAATTAAACGAAAACTTTTTAATCTTGTGGTTTAAATTAAAGGTGTGTATAGTCTATAAAATTGTGTGGTGTTAAACTTGTCACATAGAATGTTGAAATTGAAAATTTTACTAAATATAGTAAGAAAGACAGAACAAAATGGTAAGTAAGACACTTAAATTGGGACGGTGGGAGTACATACTATACATTAAATTATCTCAGTTTTTTTTCCCACTTCTCTTGAGTGAAAATCCTCGACCTTCAAAAACTACCCCCAGCTCCCACTTTTTTTTCCTTGATGCAGCTTGACCAAATTGTAGTTTGGATATGTTCCTCTAGGATAGTATATTCTTTTTGTTGATGTTGGGAGGGCTAATTCTTTTTGAGAGTTCAAATTATTAGGTTACTTGAAACAGTCTTTGATTTATCCTACTTTTCAGTTGCAATCCACATTTACTATATGCTGTTACCTGTAATTAGCTTTAAGTAACATCATAGTGTCAAAATATTTTTCACAGTAACCCATGTTGAGTTGCTAGGAGAGGAAATATGTTTTAACTGCCGTTTTGTTATGCAGATTGCAATTTAGAAGCTACAGAAAATAAATTGCCAGGAAATTCTAGGCAAGGTGACGAGGATTTGAATTCTTGCCTGCCAAAAGTAAATGGAGATTCTGCTCGTGTGAAAAGACAGCAATCTTCCAAGATGGATGGCGGAAATTCTAGTTCAGTCCATCCAGTTAAAGGATGTGAAGATGAGAATTTTGATTATGATAGTACATCCAGCTTTGAGTTTCATAAAGGGGAGAGATCAATGCACCACCATTCAATAACATCAAGGTCATTTTCACGCCCTATGTCTTCCAAGTGGAATGATGCCGAGAAGTGGATAATGAATAGGCAAAATGTGCAACCTAATCATTCCAAGAAGGTTCAATTACAGAACCAACCATACCGGGGCCCTGCCACTAGCATGGTTAGAGTTGCTCCAGAATCGACTAGTTATGAAAGTAAATTGGCCGTTAAAAAGGTAGATTTTTGTCAACCGGCATGTCAGTTAGTCCCCGAGAAGTTTGATTTTGATCATCCTGGTTCTCAAAGTCGAGGAAACGGGCCGAATGCCGTGTCACTTGACCTTTGCCCTGAAAGTAAGGATTTGACTGAGGTGGTCAGTGGGGACTCTTGTTTGACTGAAGATAGAACAGGTACATTCTGGATTCTTTTGTTCTAATGTTGATTTTAACTGCCCTAACTTAATGTAAATATTCTTCAAGATTTTTACACTTTAACCAGGGGAGGGGACGGGGGAAGCATCAAGAGGGAGGGTGAGGTTTTAGGATGAACTATTGTCGGTCCTACTAATGTTAACTGCTTGAATTAAAATACTGATTGTATGCCTCCAGTAGAATCTTATGCCACTCATAGAGGCATGAAGAATCGTCACATTTTATTGTAGGTATCTAGCATATGTATCGACAAAGGTGTATACTGAGGTCAATGCATTGGATTTTCAGATGGAGCACTGTTAATCCTACGGCCTCAGGTGTTACCGAAGATTGACGGTTAATATAGTGCCTCAAGTAGAATACATACATCAGGAAAATTTATGCCCTGGTACTTACCTAAATAATGATGCATGTATTTATTGTTTCATCCACACTCTTGATGGTTTGGCCTGCTCTGTATCTTTAACCAATGCAATGACTAGTCTATTTTTGGGTGGTATGCGAGTGGTATGATTTAAGTTGCTATGCTTCTGCCGGGAAGCATAAGATCTGGTTGAAGTCTTTGCTAAAGTATCCTAAGGTTATTGTACTGAAAACGGTGCTGTTATAGAACTGTAATTGAATTCCAATACACACATTACAGATTAAATAGTTAACTAAGCTTGATGATTTCCCTCTTATATAGAACATTGATTTTATATCGTGCTAATCTGAACTGTTTGATTGAATATCAATGCAGTTGGCCCTGCAATAAGATCAGTCTCCATGAGAGATATGGGAACAGAAATGACACCTATTCCAAGTCAAGAACCTTCAAGAACGGCTACACCTGTTGGTGCAACAACTCCACTCCGCAGTCCCACTTCTTCAATCCCATCTACACCTCGTAGAGGAGAACCAGTTCCGACGCCTACAGAGAATTACATTGACAATGCTTCTCAAACTTCAACAGAAAACAATAAAAGGGAATTGTCGGAGGAAGAATTAAAGATGAAGACAAGAAAAGAGATTGTAGCCCTTGGTGTCCAACTTGGTAAAATGAATATAGCTGCTTGGGCGAGCAAAGATGAGAAGGATAAAAGCAAGGCTGATGCTGCTGAGGCTGAACGAATGGAATATGCTAAAAGGGCAGCTGCTTGGGAGGAAGTGGAAAAGTCAAAAGACACTGCAAGGTTGTTCCAATATTAAACTTTGAATTGTTTCAAACACATTTTAAAATCTATGTTCTACTGTTAATTATGAATTAACAGAAAGACTATTGATCTTCCAGATATAAGCGTGAAGAGATAAAAATCCAAGATTGGGAAAGCCAGCACAAAGCAAAGCTAGAGGCAGAATTGAGGAAAATAGAGGTACATCTGATTGTCTATATAGTAAAGTATGTTCTACCGTGATTTAAAAGCCTCACTCTTGGAGAATGTTGGACATGGTTAATTGATCTGAAGTTGATTATGGATGTTTGTATATCAAAACTCTGCTACTGAGACACCTCTTAGAAATTGAACCAACCTGTGTCACGCACTCATACCGAGGCCTTTTAGCATCATATTAAACTTTTACCATGAGTTAAAGATCCAGGGCTTAATTTAATGGAAAATTTTCATGTTATTTTGCACTCATGATATGTATCGTTCAGGCACAAGTTGAACAAATGAGAGCACAAGCTCAAGCAAAGATGGTGAAGAAGATTGCAATGGCAAGACAAAAATCAGAAGAAAAGCGTGCTGCAGCTGAAGCTAGAAGAAATCAGCAAGCTGAAAAAACTACAGAGCAAGTTCAATACATACGCCAGACAGGTCGACTTCCTTCTTCGTCTTTCACATGTTGTGGCTGGTTATGATAAGAAAGATTAAGCAGCAGCTGGAATGCAGATCGTAATCAAGTTTCACATGCACATTAAACTTTCGAGTTAGCCTCTCTCATAATGTCTGGTTTTGTATTAACAGAAAGTCTAGTATCATGTTGAACATTGTCCATCCTTGTATCTATATTTTTGCAACCTGCAAATATAAGTTTTTACATGGAATGAAGTTTGGGTTGGTCATTGATGTTTTTGGCTTCTAACTTGAATAGTGAAACTTGCCTCTTCTGAAAGTGTCTGAAAAAGTGAAAGAAGATACTGTAGACATATAAATTGTATTGGATCAAATTTATACAAAATTTGAATTAAATCCATGATCATTTGAGATGAATGATTAATTTGGGCTTTACAAATAAATAAGTATCTTATTAAATTCAAATCCAAGGTCCATTTCACGTTGAAGCCCAAACTCATGCCACGTGTCACGGTGACTAGGCATCCAATATCAACAAGGTGACACCATGTGTCCAAATGAGGTGATAGTCTCAGTCAAATGCAAGAACCAATCACAATCCGCCAAGTGTCAAAATGACATTCTTTGGCCAATCACAAGCAACCTTGTCCACCCCTACAACTATAAATAGGGGGTGGACATGACATTCTAAGGGGAATCAAGAAAACACTTCAACAAGCATTCTGCAATTAGAGGAAGCTACACCATCAACTACATAGCTCTTCGAAGGAGTCATCAACGGAGTTCTTCCCGGAGATCGACTTGAAACGACGAAGCGCTTTTTGATGTTCCCGGAGATCGACAACATCTCAAGGAGGTCTACATCATCCAACATTTTGAGAAATACGCTACTGAAGGCCCTCGAATCTTGGAGAATCTTAGGAGAGAGAATCAAGAGAACAACAAAATTGTACTCACAACAATTCATCAATAAAAATAACATTTTTCTTTTATTTATTTTGCTTGCAGTTGATTTTCAGCGCTTAAGGAAATTTGTTGCGAACAAATTTGGCACGCCCAGTGGGACCGATTCTGCTCTTCATCTCTTTCTCTTGCAAATCAGAAACTACAAAGGCAACTACTGCAATGGCATTCAGAAAGAGTAGTGATTTTTCATACAAGGACTCTACTGATGTCGTATCTGCTTATCTCAGTCATGTTGGCCCGATTACTCAACGTAAGTTCAAGAACAGTGGGCTAGATGGATCTGTATACTTCACTTCTTTGGAGGCGATGAAAAACAACAACTCTCATACGATGGTCATAAGCGCAACATCTAGGGGTAATCTTGCGTCTGTGTTCTTTGGAGAATTTTCTCAAATTGGCTCCAACTTTGGTGAATCTGAAGATTCGATGGATTGTCCAACTTCAATGAATGTCAATGCTTTGATGACTGACTAAACTGACATGGACGAGAAGTTTGCGATGATGGAGCAAACCATTGAGGCATTGAAGAAATCCATTGATGACAAATATCTTCATATTGCTCAACTTATGAATAAGTTAAAGGCCTTCACACCTGGAGAGTCAAGTCATGTCCCCACTTGTCCATCTAGTTTTGATCAACGAAACAAGAACGTTGAGAAATCTCTAGCAAAGTCAAAATTTCAAAAGGAGAAACAATCTGCTTCAGTTGCTGCACTATCTGTCCAACAGTTGCAAGACATGATAACGAACGCTATCAGGGCTCAATATGGCGGAACACCACAAAGTTCCTTGTATTACTCCAAGCCATATATCAGACGGATTGATTGTCTATCAATGCCAACAAACTATCAACCATCAAAACTACAACAATTTGATGGCAAGGAAAACCCGAGACAACATATCGCTCACTTTGTTGAAACTTGTAGCAATGCTGGGACGCATGGTGACCTTTTGGTAAAACAGTTTGTTCGTTCGCTGAAAGGGAATGCATTTGACTGGTATATCAACCTGGAACACGAGTCCATTGATAGTTAGGAGCAGCTCAAGAAGGAATTCCTCAATCGTTTCTACATTACTCGCCGAACTGTAAGCATGATAGAGTTGACCGATACTAAGCAAAGAAAGGATAAACCTGTGGTGGATTACATCAATCGTTGGAGATCGTTGAGTCTGGACTGCAAAGATCGTCTTTATGAAATATCCGCTGTGGAAATGTGCATTTAGATGCATTGGGGACTTCTATACATACTACAAGGAATCAAACCGCGAACTTTTGAGAAACTTGCTACACGAGCGCATGACATGGAGTTGAGCATCGCAAGTCATGGGAAGGCATCTCATTTTGCTGATCTGACAAAGGAAAAGAAGGAGTTCAAGAAATGTATGACCTCAAAGATCCAGACTAAGGAATCTATGGCGGTGAAAACAACTTCTGTAAAGGTCACCACCAAGAGTAAACTAAAAAGGGAGGAAGCTCCAAGTCAATATCCAAGGGAGGAGAGGCGACGCCCAACCTTGAAGGAGTTAGAGGCAAAGGTCTACCCATTTCCAGATTCAGATGTACCTATGATTCTTGATGAATTACTAGCTAAGAAAGTTATTGATCTTCCTTAATCAAGAAAGTTATTGATCTTCCTGAATCAAAGAGGCCTAAAGAAATCAATAAGGTTGGTGATCCTAGATACTGCAAGTTCCATCGTGTCCTTGGCCACCCGACGAGTAAATGCTTTATCTTGAAGGAGAAAATCATGATGTTAGTAAGTGAAGGAAAAATCATCATTGACCAGGATGAAACAACGGAGGCACATGCTAGTGTAGCACCAAATCAAAATAAGTGCTCAAGGTCCACTTTCTTGCAATTTGGAAGTTTAACGCATATTGAAGTTGATTTTCCAAGGAAAACTCTTGAGGGTTCACTAGAGATAGACAACCACAAAGAAAATGAAGCTGATGGTTAGACTTTGGTTACTCATAAGAAGCGGAGACATCAAGCAGTCTTTAGGATACGACTTCCTAAGACAAGAGCAACAAGGAGTGATGTGAATCAACTACAACAATCAAAAAACATCAAGCCTTGTACTAGCCAAAATATCAATGGTTCTTCATCGCAGAAGGTTCGAAGGCCCATTACATTGGATGAATTCTTTCCTGAAAAATTCTTTTGTAGTAGTCCAATTGGTGCAACACATGTTATTTCCAGCACAGACGAAACAAAGGGAAGCAAAGGTGAGCATAATCCAACAATAACACAAGAACATCAAACTGATGAAAAAGTTGCCCCATGTTATGCTACAATTGCCTTCACAAATGATGACTTGTTGTTAGGGTCTAAGCTACATAATAGGCCCTTGTTTGTTGTAGGGTCTGTTAGAGAACAACATCTCAATCACATACTAATCGATGGTGGTTCGGCAGTCAATATCATGCCAAAAATTGTTCTGAAAAAACTTGGGATCTCTATTGATGAATTGTCCAAAAGTTACCTAACGATCCAAGGTTTCAATCAAGGAGGACAACGATCCATAGGGAAGATTCGAGTACGATTGTCCATTGGCGACTTGAAATCAAACACTTTGATTCATGTCATAGATAACAAAACATCATACAACTTGTTGCTCGGACGTCCTTGGGTTCATGAAAATGGAGTGGTGCCATCTACTTTGCATCAATGCATGAAGTATATGAAAGATGGTGAAGTAGTCAAAATTGATACATACATCAATCCTTTCATTGAGATGGAGTCATATTTTGCAGATGCAAAATTCTATTTAGATTCTAGAAGATCAAATATGGAGAAACATGCAGAAGCCTATTCGATTGATCTCGAAGATAGTAAAGTTCAATGGGCCGCTATCAAGATGTCTAAGAAGAGAACGGAAGAGGTTTCCATTAAGCTTTCACCATCTAAAGGAGACATGCAGACCAATATTGATGATGAGCAACCAATTTTTTTCTATATTCCACGCGAACGTCGAAAAAAGGGACAATCACTGCTAGAGGAATGTACTCAACAAGTTCACCCACCGAGGAAATAATTGAGTCACACAACATTCCAAGATTTGAAGGAGAAAATGATTGTCCCAGTTGCACAAGTCCCGTCTTTCACTTTGGAGCCTTCCAAAGGAAATACCCAAGTTGGTCAGATAAAATGGAACTTTGATCAAAAGGTCTTTACATTATTTGAAAAATCAGGTTACAACTTCTCAAATCCAGCAAAGTTAGGAGAACTCATGGCTGAAGTCACCGGTGAAAAGATACATGGGCTTACAAAGTCTCAAATGCGGTTGAGAAAACAAGGATATTATGTCGCCACTTCTAAGTTTGGGTTAGGATTCAGCTTGCCGGAGCCTCTTCGGATTTCATCTAAGAAGGGGAAAGAAATAACTTCATCCCACTACACCTCTATAGAGAAGACAAAGGAATCTAAGGAGGGTAAAACACCACAACGGGCTTCGGTGTTTGAACGCATTGGAAGATTGACACCCCGTGTCTCTGTATTTGAAAGATTGGGCCGCAAGGATGAAAGAGGATCCTCTAAACAAGTGGACGAATATGCCACCACCTCAAAGACTTCTGTATTTCATCGCTTGGGAACCAAAAAAAAGTCATTATCTGAAAGAAGGTTGCTGGAGCATGAAAATCAAGATTCTTGTGATGTAACTGATGACAAAGAGATTCATAGTGTTTTCCCATCACGTATAAAGAGAAATGTTGTATTGTCAATCACCACCGATGGTTCTTTGAAGGTGAAAAAAGCACAATTGTTGTCACCAACCAGTTTCATGGAGAAACTAATAAGGAGGAAGATGAAACCATCACAGTGGGAAGTCGGATGGAAGATTCAAACTTGACACAATCATCCTATCACATAACAATGGAAGAAGGTCCAGACATTGATGATACATCTAATGATGTTCAAGAGGCTCCCTCTCAACTGGAGGATGGCGTACAATCAACCATAGACGACATCAAGGAACTAAATCTAGGCACTCTAAAAGATTCGTGTCCAATCTTCATTAGTGCACTTCTTACACCAGAAGAAGAGAGGAAATACTTCAAGTTATTGGTTGAGTTCAAAGACGTTTTTGCTTAGTTGTACGGAGAAATACCGGGCCTTAGTCCCAGGATAGCTATTAATCATTTGGGGATAAAAAAGGGAACACGTCCTATAAAGCAGTCACAACGAGTGTTTCATCTTGAGTTGGTAACACAAATTGAAGCGGAGGTCAACAAGCTCATCGAAGTTGGATTTATTCGAGAAGTGAAGTACCCGTTGTAGATCTCAAATATTGTACCTGTTAAGAAGAAGAATGGTCAAATACGTGTCTGGGTTGATTTTCGAGATTTGAACAAGACACGTCCAAAAGATGACTTCCCTCTACCAATCATTGAGCTCATGGTTGATGCTACAAATGGGCATGAATCAATGTCATTTATGGATGGATCTTCTGGATATAATCAAATCAAAATGTCTCCAAAAGATGAAGAATACACTGCCTTCCGAACTCCAAAAGGAATTTATTGTTACAAAGTGATGCCTTTTGGTCTAAAGAATGCTGGGGCCACCTATCAACGTGCAATGCAAACCATATTTGATGACATGCTTCATAAGAGGGTGGAATGTTACGTCGATGACTTGGTGGTAAAGACAAAGCAAAGGGAACACCATCTTGAAGACTTTCGAATTGTTTTTGAAAGGTTAAGGAAATTTGACTTGAAGATGAATCCACTCAAATGTGCATTTGGGGTTACCTCAAGAAAGTTTCTTAGCTTCATTGTGCGTCACCGTGGAATTGAAGTTGATCCCGCAAAGATTGATGCCATTCAAAAAATGCCTGAGCCAAAGAACTTGAGAGACCTCCGCAGTCTACATGGAAATTTGGCATTCATTCGGAGATTCATTTCTAACCTGGCTGGACAATGTCAACTTTTCAACCATTTAATGAAGAAAAATGCTCCTTTCCACTGGGACCAATCACGTCGAAATTCCTTTGAAAGCATCAATAGATACTTGATGAATTCATCTGTATTAGGGGCACCAACTCTTGGAAAGCCATTGATATTGTACATTGCATCGCAAGAGCGATCACTTGGGGCACTTCTTGCTCAAGAGAATGAAGCTAAGAAGGTACAAACATTGTACTATCTAAGTCGGACCTTGATAGGAGATGAGTTGAATTATACGCCCATTGAGAAGATGTGCATAACATTACTTTATGCGATAAGAAAATTAAGGCATTATTTTGAAGCGTACACTATCAAGCTAATTTCTTGGGCTGATCCCGTGAAGTTCATAATGACTCAACCAATTCTCTCAGGACGTCTGTCAAGATGGTCTATATTGTTTAATCAAATATGAGATCATTTACACACCTCAAAAGGCTGTGAAGGGGAAAACACTTGCTAATTTCCTTGCTGATCACCCTTTTTCGGGAAAATGGGAAACTTCAGATGAGTTCCCTGATGAAAATGCATTTTTTTACTGAAGAGCTGCCAGCATGGACAATGTTCTTTGATGGTCTACACGTCGAGATGGTGCAGGGGCGGGAGTCATGTTGATATCTCCAGAACGACTAATCTTACCATTTTCATTTGTTCTAGGTGAAACATGTTTCAACAACGCCGCAGAGTACCAAGCTTTGATTGTGGGCCTTGAAATGGCATCAGATATGAAGATTCCTCAATTGGATGTCTACGGTGACTCTCAATTGATCATTAATCAACTCTCGGGGAGCTACGAGGTAAAGAAGGAAGATTTTTTGTCATATCACCAATATGCTACTTTCTTACTTGAAAGGTTTGATCAAGTGTTCTTAAATCATGTCCCAAGAGAAGAAAATCGCATGCCAGATGCTTTGGCTAACTTGGCTATAACAATGGCACTCAGAGAAAATGAGACAACAAAGGTGCGTGTATGTCATCGATGGGTTATTCCTGGTTGTCTTGATATTCAAATCGATGAAAGCCATCATATATCTGTTCGAGTGGTTGAAGAAGGAGATTGGAGAAAACCACTGATTGAGTATCTTGAACATGCAAGATTGCTTTAGGATCCACGAGTAAGAGCAGATATTAAGAGAAGAGCACCACGATTCATCTTTCACGATGGGATACTATTTCGTCGTTCTTATGAGGGACTATTATTGCGGTGTCTTGACAAAGAAGAAGCTCAACAAACAATAGACGAGGCACATTCTGGCACATGTGGAGCACACCAATCAGGGCATAAATTTCATTTTCACATCAAAAGGATGGGCTACTATTGGCCAACAATGGTGATGGACTGCTTAGAGCATGCCAAAAAGTGTCAAGCGTGTCAATTCCATGCTAATTACATCCATCAATCTCCAGAGGCTCTGTATCCGACTGTAGCCTCATGGCCCTTCGATGCATGGGGACTTGATGTTGTTGGACCTCTTCCAAAGTCATCAAAAGGACAAATGTATATCTTGGCTGCCACTGACTATTTCTCTAGATAGACTGAAGTTGTACCATTAAAAGAGGTAAAGAAGGAAAATATTGTTGATTTTATCAAATCAAACATAATTTTTAGATATGGCATAACAAGATGTATAGTTACTGATAATGGAACACCCTTGAACAATAAACTCATAAGTAGTTTGTGCGAGAAGTTCAGTTTTAAGCAACATAAGTCTTCAATGTACAATTCACCTGCCAATGGTCTTGCTGAAGCTTTTAACAAGACACTTGGTAACCTGCTGAAGAAAGTAGTTGCAAAGAATAAAAGGGACTGGCATGAGAGAATTGGTGAAACTTTGTGGGCATAGCGTACAACCTTTAGAACAACTATGCAGGCGACTCTGTTTTCATTGGTGTATGGCGTAGAAGTAGTCCTTCCATTGGAGAAGCAAATTCCATCATTGCGAATATCAATCCAAGAGGGACTTACAACTGAAAATAACGCTCAACTTCGTCTAGCAAAGTTGGAGGTATTGGATGAAAAGAGATTAGAAGCACAACAAAGGTTGGAGTGTTATCAAGCTCGACTTGCAAGAGCATTCAACAAAAAGGTGCGACCTCAATCATTTCAAGTGGGAGACTTGGTCTTAGCAGTCCGGAGACCCATAATCCTCAACAAACGCATCGGTGACAAATTTACATCGAAATGGGATGAGCCATATGTTGTGAAGGAAGCATATTCAAGTGGCGCTTATAAAATTGTAGACCAAGATGGTGTAAGAGTTGGTCCAATCAACGCCAAGTTTCTGAAGCAATACTTCCCATGAATGTTGGCTACGCTCCTTAATGTATGAGCATAAAATGCATATAACTTCTGGCTCGCAAGAGTATAAACTATGTACGGCCCAAAAAAAAAACTCATCATCTTGAACTACGATATGACTTGATCCTCTTCACCAAGGTACGTAGGCGCTTGGAGTAATCACTCTAAGCTCAGTCAAATGAGTAAAAAAAAAGAGTTTGGTGGCCTTGCGTGATCATCACACTAGCTCTTTAAATTTTATGTAGCTACCACATGAGTTCAAATGTGTCACAAATGAGCAAAGGAGAAGATTTTTGGAGCCTACTTCCCAACATGAAAATCGGCTCGTGATTCAGACATTTCTTCGCTAACTTGTGAATTTTCTACCACAGCCATTCAAAGCTGAAAAAAAAATAAAAAAAATAATCATCATATTTTGGAGTTGATCTGAGCATTTCAAAGGCCTATTAGTGGGAATTCATAAAGCTCTTGATCATCATTGTTACACACATTGAAGTTCTTGAATCCCTCTCTGCAACAAAAGAATAAGCTCGTAATACTGAGACTCCTACATCGAGTCATGGATCTTCAACTGTGATCGTTCAAAGTTGCATATCAAGCATGCTAAATTTGGAAGTCAACTTCGGGTATTAATCTGATCAATTCAAAGGAATTTTCATTTGAATCATTGATATGCGACAGGCTGAGGAATTCATTGACATTGGATCAAGGGACTTGCGATTCTACTTGAGTTTTTCGCTTATGGTGGAGATAATTTTGTGTAATTCACTAATGCTTCAGTAAGTTACTCAAAATTAGGGGCATCTTTACCTATAACATCAAATCGGGATACCCTTCGAATCAAAGCTCTATGTTGAAATGGTATAGCCACAAAGATCATGATGTGAACACTCCAAGTTCAAGAGACAATCTTTTGTTGTTGTCAAAGAGCACACAAAGTTGAGGAAATGGCATTTTGGGCTTATAGTCAACTTGAAAAATTTATTCTCATCAATTTGGAATAAATTTTGTTGTAACTTCTATAAATAGTGTTTTGCTTGATGCGCTCGTCACAATGAAATAAGAAGCTCATGGTTTCACCACTCTTACAACGAATTTTGGATTTCACACCGAAGATGCGCTCCTCAAAATGAAATAAGAATCACATAGTTTCAGAATTCAAGCTAACTTCGAAAATATATTTGTATAAATCTGGAGATCTTTTGACCATGATTTTTATGAATGTTTTATTTCTATAAGTTATGCTTCCCATGGAACAAGGATCGCATCATTCTGAGGCTCATACGCCGAGTTGTTGACTTTCTCCCAAAGTTGTTCAAAGCTGAAGAGTTTAGCAAGGTAGAATTTGAGCTGACTTTGAAAATATATCTGTGCTAATCTGGAAATCTTTTGGCTGTGATTTTTATATATGTTGTACGTCTATGAGTTATGCTTCCAACGGAATAAGAATCGCATCATTTCAAGGCTCCTACGCCAATTTATTGATTTTCTCCCAAAACTGCTCAAAGCTGAAGAGTTCAGGGAGACAGAATTCGAGCTAACTTTGAAAATATATCTGTACTAATATCGAAAGCTTTAGGCCGTGATTTTTATATATGTTGTATGTCTATGAGTTATGCNAACGGAATAAGAATCGCATCATTTCAAGGCTCCTACGCCAATTTATTGATTTTCTCCCAAAACTGCTCAAAGCTGAAGAGTTCAGGGAGACAGAATTCGAGCTAACTTTGAAAATATATTTGTACTAATATCGAAAGCTTTAGGCCGTGATTTTTATATATGTTGTATGTCTATGAGTTATGCTTCCAACGGAACAAGAATCACATCATTTCGAGGCTCCTACGCCGAGTTATTGATTTTCTCCCAAAGTCGCTCAAAGCTGAAGAGTTGAGCGAGGCAGAATTCAAGCTGACTTTAAAAATACATCTGTACTAATCTGGAGATTTTTTAGCCATGATTTTTACATATGTTGTATTTCTATGAGTTATGCTTCCAAAGAAAGAAGAATCATGTTATTTCGATGCTCCCACATCGAGTTATTGGTTTCCTACTGCAGGTGCTCAAAGCTGAAAAGTCGGTCAAGGCAGCATTCGAGCTAACTTTTGAATAATAGCCATACTAACCTGGAAATCTTTCGGTCATGAGTTTCACATATATTGTATGAGTGTGGGTTATCTTTCCAATGAAATGACACACTCCCTATTTGAATGTACCTACTACGAGTTACTGAATTTCAAACATAAGAGCTCAAAGCTGAAATCTTGGGGAAAGTTGTCCGGTATATAGAGCAAGTTACAAATCACACAACAAGCATTTGAAAAAGAGAAATAAAAGAAGGCATTTGAGAAGAAAAAAGACAACACTTTTATTCATTCAAGAAGGATTGTCACTACATCATAGCAATGTTCCAGAAAACAAACAAGAAAAAAAAAACACAATAGAACAAGAAAATGAAAGAGAATGTCCTTATGCAGGAAGAAGACTAAGGAAAAAGCTCATGACTAAGGATTTGGTGGCGACTTGTCTCAGCCTCCTCCTTTAGCTTAGCTAGTTCTTTTATTTTTGTTTTCGACAAGGGAATGATTTTCTCGATGGCATGAATTTCATCTTCACGGTTAGTGATAGTCTCTTGATTTTTAGACAACCTCTTTTGATGATCTTCAATAAGTGAGATGGTTTTCTTCTTCTTTGAAGTCCACACTTTTAGCTCTTTTTCAGCTCTTGTAAGGACCTTTTGAAGTTCTTCCAACTGTTTGTCCATATTGATTCTCTCCTCATTTGCAGTATCAAGACATTGTTATGCAGCAGAAAGCAACTCTTGATGAGAATCCCTTGTTATCTTTTGCGAAGTGGACAGCCTTGCAACATCGTAATCTCTATGTTTCTTGAAAAAATCATCAAGAAGAACCTCTAAAGGAGAAAGGTTGATGATGTTAACTTCTCGAAGCCCTTTAATAATCAAGGCAACACTTGCCTCCAACTCTTTGAGGTTCTCTGGAGATTCAACAGAGAATTGAGTAATACACTCACATAAGGTACGCCACATTCCATAAAAGTAAGATAATTTGAAGCTGGAAATAGTCTTTTGTGGTTCAAAATTAGAGGCAATTCTCAGCAGAGGACAGACCAAATCCCTGGAAACATCTGAACATTCAATTTGAGAAGTTTCAACAACCTCCACATTAGTAGTTGAGATATTTTGAGAAATTTCAACCTTTTCAGAAAAAGGGACCATCGACTTTGTTAGTTGAATCTCATTTGCAGCTTGACTCTTAACTTCAACAAGAGGGAGATGAGAACTCTTCGCCACGTTGAGAGAGTTAGAGCTTGTGATACAATCTTCAAATACATCTACATCGCTAGGGATGTCCCCAAGACCCAACTGGATAATTAAAAAAATAGAATTAATATCTGATGATTAAAAAAAAGGGGGGGAGGCAAGCTTAGAGAAATATTCAAGAGGTGACTTTTACCTGATGTGCCAATTCTGTCAAGGGCATTGTAGAACCAGCAGCACCATCTTCAAAGATCGCAGTATCAATACTAATGGAATCCAATTCAGCGAACTCGCATTGTTGAATGTTCAAGTCCTTAGGCTTTTTCTTCAAACGCTTCCAATGTAGCTCTTGGCTAACATTGCTCTCATTGGAGCTAGAGGCTACACTAGCACTAATGTCAATCTCATGGAGTGAAATAGATGTTTTTGACGTGTTGCTACAAGATGGTGCAATGCCAAGTGACTTTACAACACCGTTGTCCGATGAGCTGGAAGGTTTCTTCCTCTTGAGAGTTACGTCGATCACCTCTTTATCAGTGATGTTGGCAGCCTTGGGAGTCTGTAAAGGACCCTTAACTCCGTTATCCACATGTGTAGCCTTGCCCTTCAAACTTTTGGACTTGGAAACAACGCTGACAGATTGCAGAAGGATATTTGGTGTCACCTTGGACTTTAAAGAGTGATGAAGCTTTTCTTGAAGTTGTTTTCCTTTGGTTGGTAAAGAAACATCATCTTTTTTCGGACCTCTCAAAATTATGTGGGTACTTCGTCTCAGAAGAATCTCTCGATGGGATGGCCACCAATCTGACGAGTCATTAAAGACCTTTTATTGGATGGACGCATTGGTATGATGATCTTCGAAGAGCTCCCAAGATAAACACATGAATCCCATAGTTGCACCAAAGCTAGCAGTGAACCATCATAATGTTGCTCTATAAGTGCACTAGGAATGTCTTGACAATATCCAAATTGTCGACTGAATCGGTGAGGGCAATAAGGCTCCATAATCGGTTCATCATCCAGCCTCAAAGTGACAAAACTTGAACGAAGGCCTATAAGGAAATCACTCTAGGAAGTGGACAATTTTATACTATCATCAATATGCAGCTCCTTTCCTTGTAGCATGGCCAGATTATGGAGGTCATGAACATTCACTTGTTGAAATAACTTGCGAGTGTCAACGAGGTCAAAATGTTTCGCCATCGTTTCTCCAAAAATTTGCCACATTCGCACACCTCGTTGAGGACGAGTAACACGGAAGTAGGTCTCAAAATACTCACCTATCCATCCATATACATAATGGAAGGGAAGTAATGTATTGCAAGCACCCAAGTTTGAAGAAGTGGATATATCCCTGAGGCCACGATAGATGCTTGCTAGGATCGGAACCGCCAAAGAAAGTATTTCTCCATGAGCCATCAAGCTTGCGACTTTGAAGACACTAGCACGAATACAATCAACTTTCTTGTTAGGAAGAACAAAGTTGCAAAGCCAACATGCGAGAAAAGCCGCCAGATAAGTCTCATCCCTGAATGATTCTTCTAAGCCTAGCTCGACAAAAGGAGCATTCTCTTCTTAGGTTCGAGGAAAAAAGCTCATGTCAGTATTTCCAGAAGGATCATGATTCATCCTTGATTTTGTACGATTCTTAGACGTCCTTGGCGAAGGCTCGACATATTTTCTCGGCCCCCTAAACCAAAACTTTGTCCATTCTCGAAAAGAGACTTCGTCGATGGCACCTTTGGTAAGTCGGTAGAACGCCGAAAACAAGAAGGAGCAGCTTCTTGGGAGAAAAGACTTCCCTTGATCATCTACATGTGTCAACTCCTTAGCCGAGGGTATAACTTCATCATAAAAGCAACCATGAACAGGAAGACTTCCAATGGTTCTCAAATTCCATAAAGAAATAGATAACTCTCTGATGAAGGCAGAGACCGTATTGGTGGATGGACGCCAATTCTTGCAAAAGGCCTGGAGAACGTTTTCGTTGTGGTCGTATGTGAACATTGAAGCAAAGATAGCATCATAAGTCTTGATGTTATCCAAAGTCTCCTTGCAGCGGGCAAGCACATCCTCTACCCACTCCCAATAGCCAAACGTATAGCGAACCTCACCAAACCCAGAAGAAGGAACAAGCCAACTGCTAAGATGTTCATCACGACGAGGAGGGACGGCAACAACAACATTTTGATGAGTGGAAGACTTCAAGAGGAGAGCTTTTTCAGTTGTGACATTGCCGGAGAAATTGTCCGTAACATCCTTCGTTTCTGTTGACGACCACTCCGGGAGATGATGAGAAGTGTCCAACGTCTTTCTAAGAAGTGGGAAGGCGCCGATCACCGGAGGATGAACTTTCAAGGTGAGAACTTTGGCGCGCGAATGTTGCTTGTTCTCCACGATTTCAAGGCAAGGGTATGGCGCATCTCGGTCACTAAAGTCCATTGTCGCTGCTTGAAATCAATATTGCACAACATGGCTCTGAAAAAAAAAGGAGGTTACATTGGCGAAAACACAATCGGAGTAATCAAAAGACAATAAAAAAAACTGACCATCAGAAATGAGTTCAACCTTGAAAATTAAAACTGTAGAAATTGACAAGGAATTTGGCTACAAATATTTTATATGTTGTAGTTCCATGTTTCTAGTTTCGGAAAAATCAAACGGCATGCTATTTTGATATTTCTACAATTAGAAATGAATTTTACACTACGGACGCGCAAATCTGTCAATCAGAAACGGGTTCAAACTTGAAGATCAAAACTGTAGCAATTAAAAAAGAATTTGGCTACAAATATTTTATATGTAGTAGTGCCATGTTTCTAGTTTCGGAAAAACCAAACAGCTTGCGATTTTGATTTTTCTACAATTAGATATGAATTTTACACTACAGGCACGCAAAGCTGAACCATCAAGACGGGTTACTGCCAAACAAGAGTCTAAGGTACCTGAGAAAGTAGCAAGAGTACTTTGCTTGAAGTTTCTTTTGAGATATGATGGAGGTTATGTCTCCCGATTTGATAAAAAACAAGCGACGTCGCAACTGAACAGTTAAATACACTCGGATAACTTTTTTTTGCAGCGTCTAAAATTTTGTATGATGAAACTCTTTATGCATTGGAGAGGATTATATAGGGATTCTTGTGAAAGATTTCTAATCCTTCCACAGGCATAATAAGGTGGATTTGAAAAATAAAAATCTGATTTGGGTTGAGATATTTCATGTCCATTTTGAAGCCACACCAATATGGAAGGATGAAACAAAGAGTTAAGGAAAGAAGAATATCTTCATTGACTTGGATAAAGGAAAGTTGATATTCTTTTTATTTGATCCAAAATCCAATCAATCTTCTTGTTTTTTTTTTTCTCACACCTTGCAAGGAAAATCAGACGAAAAAATAATGTTACTACTCACTAGACCCATCTATTTGAAATCAATATAGAGGGTACACGTGGTTGTCGAGCAAGAATGTTTTAAAATACGACGACAAGAAACAAATACGGAAAATACATTCATGAAGACTCCAACTCTCGTTGTCAAATTCGGCAAGCCTACACGTTGACAAGCCTAAAAAAAACACATTCATGAATACTTCAAGTCTTGTCGCCAAACTTCGGCAAGCATACATGTCGACAAGTCTTGAAGTAAGGGGATAGACATGACATTCTAAGGGTAATCAAGAAAACTCTTCAACAAGCATTCTGCAATTGGAGGAAGCTACACCATCAACTACATAGCTCTTCGAAGGAGTCATCAACGGAGTTCTTTCCGGAGATCGGCTTGAAATGACGAAGCGCTTTCCGACGTTGTTATTAATTTAACTGAAACAGCAAGATGAATTGAAATCTAAAGAATAAATTTTATTAAACTTCAAGTTGATTAAATAAGTAGAGGGGCAGTACAACTAAAACAGAACATGGACTGCTAAAAGACTGCTAACATGCCTATAAAATAGGAACAACTATAACTAGTTAATAGGATAATGACTAAAAGAAAACTAATCTCCTAATAATCAGCTGAAGTCTCTGACCCATTCAAAGCAAATCCTGAGACACGTAACAACACTTCTCCTGAATCAGGAGCTGCAAACTCCCAACTTTTCTCTAAGAAATTCGAATCTGCTAACATGAAATGACTTTGTAAAAATGTCCGCCACTTGATTATCTGATTTGCAATAGAATAAAACCACTTCACCGTTTTTCTGCACTTTCCTCAAGAAATAAAACTTGATGTTGAAATGTTTGGTCCTTCCATGAAACACGGGATCTTTGGATATGGCTATAGCAACTTGATTATCCACAAGGATCTTAGTGCTGTCTACTTGCTCCAGCTGAAAATCGATCAAAATTTTCCTAAGCCATAGTGCTTGATTAACCGTGGCTGCTGCTGCGATGAATTCTGCTTTAGCTGTTGATTGTGCTACTATTTCCTGTTTCTTTGAGCACCATGAGAAACACCCTGATCCAAAAGTGAAACTATAACCAGACGTGCTTTTCATATCACCAGTTGACCCGCCCTAATCACTATCAGAATATCCATGGAGTTTGAAATTCTGACTTTTGCTAAATCTGATGCCATAGGTTAGAGTTCCCTTAAGATACCTAACTACTCTTTTGGCAGCCATTATGTGCAACTCACTTGCACAATTTAAAAACCTGGATAAAACACTCACAGGAAACAAGATGTCAGGCCTTGTTGTTGTGAGATACATCAAGCATCCAATTAAGCTCCGATATACTCCTTCATCAACTAGTTCAACTCCATCATCCTTTTTCAGCCTTTCTTTTTGATTTATTGGAGTACTCACACTCTTGCATTCTTCCATTCTAAATCTTTTTAGAATCTCCTTCATATATTTCTTTTGACAAACAAAAACTTCATTCTGAGTTTGCTTGATCTCCATTCCCAGAAAATAGGTCATCTCGCCAAGATTAGTCATCTCAAAGACTTTCATGATTTCCTCCTTGAATTCTTCAATCAGCCCTGTATTATTTCCTGTCACAAGTAAATCATCGACATACAGAGAAATAATAATGATGTTAGAGGCAACTTTCTTGACATAAAGAGTCGATTCACGTAAGCTTTTTTCAAAGCCTAAGCCTAGCAAATGATTATTTATTCGGTTGTACCAAGATCTAGGAGCTTGCTTTAGTCCGTATAGAGCTTTCTTTAACAGATAAACCATATCTTCATGTCTTGGTACGCTAAACCCTTCTGGCTGCTCAACATATATTTCTTACTGTAGTAGACCATTCAAGAAAGCAGACTTCACGTCCATTTGAAAAATCTTCCAATTTTTCTGTGCCGCAATAGCCAAAAGCATCCGAATTGTATCCAATCTGGCTACTGGGCAAAAGTATCAGAAAAATCTACTCCCCAAACTTGGGCATAGCCTTTCACCACCAATCTAGCTTTGTGCTTGTTTACCGAACCATCTGGATTTAACTTTGTTCGAAAAATCCATTTAACTCCAATCACTTTTCTATCTTGGGGTCTTTCCACGAGCTTCCAAGTTTGGTTCTTTTCTATCATGGTCAGCTCCTCCTTCATTGCATTTGTCCAATTTTGATCCATTTTGCTTCCTCATATCCTGCAGGTTCAAAAACAGCAACATTGCATCTCTCATAAATATTAGAGAGTGACCTTGTTCCCCTAATAGGTTGATCATCCACCAAGTCATCATAATCAAGTTGTGAATTATGGTTTTTAACTCGAGACTCCTCATTCCATTCCCATTGCTAATCTTCAAGGAATTGAACGTCTCTACTTACCATAATCTTGTCTGTTTGAGGTTGAAAGATCCTATAAGCTTTAGAAAATAAGCTATAGCCAATGAAGATTCCCAAATCTGCCTTCTTATCTAGCTTGTCTCTCTTAACCTGTGGAACATAAGAAAAACATAGACATCCAAATATCTTGAGGTTTTTCAAAACAGGTTTGACACCATACCATGCTTCAAATGGAGTCTTTCTTTCCACTGCCCGCGTAGGCAATCTATTCAGCAAGAAAACAACAGTGTTTGCTGCTTCAGCCCAAAACTTCTTTGGTAGATTCTTCTCATGCAACAAGCATCTCGACATCTCCGTGATTGTTCTATTTTTTCTCTCACTCACTCCATTTTGTTGTCGAGAATAAGGGACAGTAAGTTGGTGCTCAATTCCAGCTTCTTCACAAAAAGAATTGTACATATCCAAGGTATATTCAGTTCCATTATCTAACCTAATGACCTGAATCTTGCTGCCACTCTGATTTTCTATCCATCTTTTGAACTTCATGAAAATTCCAGTAGCTTCGGACTTAAACTTCATAAAGTAAATCCAACACATTCTTGTTAGATCATCAATGAAAATAATATAATACCTGCTGCCATTGAGTGATGGAGTTCTTTGTGGACCACAAAGATCGGTGTGAATGAGTTGCAACTTTTCTGTAGTTCTCCAAGTGAAACTTTTAAATGGAAGCCTAGTATGCTTGCCAAGCACGCAAGTCTTACAACTTGAGGGGTTCTCCTCCAAGTTTGGTAAACCATTTACCATTTTTCTCCTTTGCATAAACAATAAAGCTTTATGATGAAAGTGACCTAACCTTTTGTGCCACGTTTCCGCTACAGTGAGCTGGCTTGGAAAAGCAATGTGTTCCTCGTTCAATGGATTCAAGGAAAAAAAATTTCCCTGCATTTTAATTTTGAATATTTCTTGACCACTAGGATCACTGATCAGGCACACTTTATCTTCAAATAATAATTTGAATCCATTTTCTAGGAGTTGCCCAACACATAATAAATTCTGATCAATTTCAGGAACAAATAAAACTTCATAAATAAGTTTTGTACCTTTCCTTTTGCTGGGAGGTGTTCTCCATTTCCGATCTTGACTCTTGATTTAACTAATCTATCAAGTTCTATGAAAAGCTTTTCATCACTGGTCATGTGGTTTGTACGACCACTATCAACAAGCCAACTTTCACTTGAATTTATGCTTGTGAAACAAGTGGCCACAAATAGTTGCTCATCTTCTTGTTGGTCTGCAATCTGTGCATCATTTGGTTGTTGTAATCCTTTCTCTTTGCAGATAATCTCAGCATGACCGAGCTTGTGACACTTTCTGCATTTCATATCAGGTTTTCTCCAACACTTGAAGTGTGGATGATATTTCCTCCCACAATGTTGGCAGGGAGGATATTTGCCTTCTCTGTTGTTGCTAGTTGCAGTAACACCATTTCTCACTGTTGTTGCTTCATAGTTTTCATGATTCCCTTTCTTTCCTTTTCCTTTGTTTCCCCTGGCACTTGAACCGAACTGCAACTTGGCTTGCAAGGCTCCCTCAATGGACCCCTCATGCCTCATCATTCTTCGTTGTTCTTGTGCCTGCAGTGCACTCAATAACTCTGCCAAGCTAAGCTTAAACAGATCTTTAGTATTTTCCAATGAAGCAATAGTTGCCTCATATCTCTCAGGTAAAGTTACAAGTATTTTTTGATCTATTCTATTATCAGTAAGTTCATTTCCAAGTATCCTTACCTTATTGGCAATCCCAAGCAACCTATCAGAATAATCCTTAATGGTTTCTGATTCCTTCATACACTGCATCTCGAATTCTCTAACCAAGTTCAGTACTTTCATTCCTCTAATTCTTTCATCTCCCTCGTACTCTTTCTTGAGGAAATCCCAAATTGCTTTGGCTGAGTTACATGTCATTATTCTACTGAAAATGGTGGCAGAAATTGCAGCAAAGAGACAAGATTTAGCTTTGGATTTTCCTGTCTTCTTTTCCTTGTGGGTTCTAATATGAGCCATAGTTGGATTCCCTGGCAGAGGATGCACTTCGTAGTCTTCCTCAACAGCCTCCCACAAATCACTAGCCTCCGAATAAACTTGCATTTTTACTGCCCAGGCTTGATAGTTTTCTCCAGCGAAAACTGGTGGAGCCATAGCAGAAAAAGAGCCTACATTCTCCATTGTTTTAATGGTGTTTTGCAGAGAATATTTTATGGATAAACACTCAAAAAAGAACCTCGCAAGTCTCACACAAGTCCCTTAAGAAGTAGGGCTCTGATACCAAATGTTATTAATTTACTGAAACAACAAGATGAATTGAAATCTGAAGAATAAATTTTATTGAACTTCAAGCTGATTAAATAAGTAGAGGGGCAGTACAACTAACACAGAACATGGACTGCTAAAAGACTGCTAACATGCCTATAAAATAGGAACAACTATAACTAGTTAATAGGATAATGACTAAAAGAAAACTAGTCTCCTAATAATCAGCCGAAGTCTCTGACCCATTCAAAGCAGATCCTGAGACACGTAACAACAAACGTTCCCGGAGATCGACAACATCTCAAGGAGGTCTACATCATCCAATATTTCGAGAAATACGCTACTGAAGGCCCTCGAATCTTGGAGAATCTTAGGAGAGAGAATCAAGAGAACAACAGAATTGTACTCACAACGATTCATCAATAAAAATAACATTTTTCTTTTATTTATTTTGCTTGTAGTTGATTTTCAGCGCTTAAGGAAATTTGTTGCGAACAGATACCTTTTGTTCCCATGTCTTTTTTCTTACAATTTTTTTTTTGGATAGTGTTTCACAAATGAGTGAAATATGTATATTTTTGTTATTTCTTTAGTGTCGGTGTGGTCTCAACACTTCACATAAAGCGTTGAGGCCTTGTATTTCTTACTAGTTTGCAAATTATTACTAACATAAAGGTACAGAAGCCTATATTATTTGGGATTTTTTTCCAAAAAGGCTTTCTTCTTTTTTGACCAACATTTTCATTCATATATTCAATGAAAAAGGGTCATAAATGTCCTTAAACTTTGTGAAATTGAATAAAAATATCTTCCGTTAATAGTTTGATATAAAAAAAAGTACTCTTATCAATAATTTGATCCAGAAATGCTTCTTGTTATTTACAACAACAATATACTCGGTGAAATCTTACAAGTGGGGTCTGGATAAGGTAAAATGTACGCAAACTTTATCACTACCTCATGGAGATAGAGAGAATATTTTTGAAAGATCCTCGGCTCAAACGCAACAAATCTAGATACAAAGAAGAATGAGACATCGAAGAAAATCTAGCAAGTAACAAGGAAACAATACAAATTTTACTAGAAGGGAGCAAAAACAATAAAATAGTGCGATAATCAAAATACAATGAACAACATACTAGGATAGATTATTAAAAACAATAAACAATGATAAATATCAAAACAAGAACTAGAATAATACAACTAGCACAATGACAAATACCAACCACCCTAAGCTAGACAACATTACTATATCTACTAACCGTCTACCCTAATATGTGTCCTCCATACCCTTTTTCTAAGGTCATGTCCCCGGTAACCTAAAGTTGCATCATATTCTATCTTATCACCTCTCTTCAATATTTTTTCAGCCTACCTCTGCCTCTCCTAGTACCCTCTTCAACCAACCTCTTAACCTCCTTATAATTGGTGCATTCACGCGTCTACCCTTCACATGTCCAATCAATCTAAGTCTCACTTCTCTCATCTTGTTCATCACGGAGGCAACTCCCATCTTATTCCGGATATCCTTATTTCTAATCTTATCGCTCCTAGTATGATCATCCATCTATTTCAACATCCTCATCTCTGCATTATACATTTTCAGAACATGGAAATTTTTTACTAGCCAATCTTCATCTCATACAAAAATGCCGGTCTAACCACTACTCTATAAAAGTTACCTTTGAGTTTCGATGGTACCTTTATATCACAAAAAACTCCAGAGGCAAGCCTCCACTTCATCCACATCGCGCAATACAAAGCGCGATATCCTCGTCGATGTCCCAACTCCCCTGGATTATAGACCCAAGGTACTTGAAGTTGTCTCTCTTGGAGATATTATATATTATTATTATTAGAAAATACTTATCCTGCTTCAATTTAGAAAAGATTAGACATAGAATATTTTCTATTTAATTAGAAATTGCATACATGAAGTTGTTTTATTTTAATTGTTAAAATAAAATTAAGAAGAAACAATCTATTTTCTATTTATTTATCGGAGAAGGTCTAAAATTCCCCTCAAATATTTGAACTGGTACAAAACTACCCTCCATCCACCTATCGGCCCTAAAATACTCCTGACGTCCACCTTTCGGCTCGAAAATACCCTCGATGTTAATCCTTTGACTCATATTTGCCCTTATTTTTAATAGCTCCCTTAAAGTAAAATTATTAAATATTTATTTATTATATTGCTTAATGTGATTGGTCCAAATTTAAATCCTTCTCAAATAAATAACAAAAATGATATTTTTAAAAATTCTACTTTTCTATAAAACCACTTATGATTCATATTTTGACCCGATACACTTGAAAATAATATTGAAAATATAATTTCATGATATCTTCCTATTGGCCTATTTTAAATCAACCCCAATTTATTATAACGTAACGCAACTCATAAATGGGGATCCAACTAAAATCCATACTTACCCCGACTCATTGTCCATCTAAAAATATTGTTATTTTCACTAATATAATTTTTTTTCTCAATTATCCAAATGTCTTGTTCATTTTCTCTTTTATTCCTTTTTTTAATCTCTTATTTTTAATTAGGATATTCGTGACTCAAACTTGAAATGAACTCACATATTTATATTCTTTTAATTAGTATTATTGTCATGATGGGATGAGGGTGGAGATAAAAGAAATGATAATTTTAATTCTTTTATTTTTAATTTTTGGTACACACAAAAAAATGTAATATTTGTACATATTTGCTTTATTAAGTCATCTTTTATTGAACTAATTATTTCTATATGAATGCATCGCTATTTTCCTCCTTTTTTCCTCTCTTGTTTGTCATAAATTAAAAATAAATTAAAATTGTGGACAAGATCCAAATAGAATTTTTTTTGGAAGAGATAGGAAGTGAAGGACCGAGGAAGTAGTAGTTTAGAGAGTAGATGCCTAACCTTTTTATAATTTTAAATTTACTATGAAATTCAAAATCAAGTCAATCATGTGAGTTTATATATTAAGTAATTTCAAATTATTTTAATAGAAAAGGGCCTAAAATGCCCTTAAACTATGAGAATCGGTACAATATTACCCTCCATCCACCTAATGAGTGATCCGTTAGACATAACGGTATTTTTGAGCCAAAAGGTGGATGTTAGGGGTATTTTAGGGCCGATAGGTGGATGGAGGGTAATTTTGTACCAATTCAAATACTTGAGGGGCATTTTAGACCCTTCTCAATTTATTTATTAGTTAAAGTAATTTTAAAAGAAAAGAAACACGAATATAGTTCTTTCAAAGTGATATTTTTTTAGGAATAGAATGTGTTTAAGAAGAAAAGAAATAATATACCTATCAGAAATGACATTGTTGATCCATTAAGTAAACCAAATGAGCATTTCTCAACCAAAATATTAGTTGGAGCATTTTTTAACAAAGGGCATTTTAATTTAGTCTGCATTTAAAGACACTTTTTTTTAACCCTTTTTGTATATCCAACTAAAAAGACCCCAGTAAGACAAGTTCGGCTAAAAAAAAGGCACCCTCAACATATCTTTTTTTTTTTCCACCCAATGTTTGAAGCCCACATTAGAATCCCAACTAAATTCGGATTGCGCACTGCAGGGCCCATTTAAGGGTGGCGCTCCCAGCAAGATTAACACATATCTCTTTATTACTCTTAGTTTAAGTACAATTTAAATATGTTGCACGCAATTGAAATTAAATTGTACAAAGTTACACTTAGCCAAATTTGGTGAGTGAAGTATTATTTCTATTCTATCCTTTTAACAGAAAATTATAATTCCCAAAGAATGTTGATAGATGGAGGCCAAGAAACAGTGAAACATTTAAACTAAAAACCACTGACAACTCAAATTTTGCTCCAATGTTATCCACTGCTCATTAAATTAGAGAAAAACCGTCTCCTTTTTCCAGTAATAAACATGTATTACTCAGGATAAATGAACCAACATGGATAAGATGATGATAATGATATTAAATAAGATAATGTATTACTCTTTTTTAGACGGACTTAAAAAAAGGAAAAAGTCACATAAATTGGGACAGACGGAGTAAATATTCTCTCCCGCACCTTCTCAGTTGTAGTATTTGCTGTAGACGTTTAACATAACCAGTTAATACTATTTTTATAAACTTTCACTCATACTGTAACAAGATTACATTCTGCATATAACTGTACAACCATCAAACTCAACTGCCTACAAAATAGAGTAGCTGTGCGACTTTGAGCTATACGATTACTGCATGGAGGTTCCAACCACAGAGCATGCACATGGTATGCAGCACATGCATAGAGTCCAGTGCGGGATCAGAAACTAAGCTATGGCTCCCAATTGAATCACCAAAAGGTTCATAAATGATGGCATCCTGCATCGAGGATAGATAGCGTGAGCTTTTCAGACAGATCAAGACAGTTGATCCAATTTGAGAAGAAAAGATTTATCATACTTCTTTGTTTAAACAGGTAACAATATATCAAACACCAGCACCAAGATGGTGCTTGAAACCATATATATAATTATGCATTTTATCTATCTATATATATAATTATATTATATAACTTTTAATAAGCATGAGTACTTGGTACGACAAAAGGCAGTTTGGTAAATATGTCTTCCTTTGGGGCTTAATTGGTATCTTCATGTATCATAATACTCTATCTATATATTCAGTCTCTTCACTAACCTTAACTACTTCTTTTTTTCTTCCAAGTTCTCTCATTTTGGTTCCAAGGTTGTCTATTATTTCTGATTTCTGGTGAGTTATATCCCTTTTTAGTTTAGGGGAAACTAAGCAAATACCCCATAAAAAACAAAATAATTGCCCCTTTACATTCATACCCCACTAAATAATTACACTATATACCTCCAACTAATTTCACTTAATTGATACTAAATCAATATATATATATATATATACCCCCAACTAATTTCGCTTCACTAATACTAAATCATATATTGTATAGGTATCATTAAGGTTTCTTGTTCAGAAATTACTCATTAGTCAATAATACTATAAGAGTAATATACTCTTATGTATCATTGACTAATGAGTATAAGAGTACTATACTCCTATGTATCATCGACTAATGAGTAATTTCTGAACAAGAAACCTTAATGATATCATAAAAATATATATATACTCTTAAATATCATTGATTAATGAGTAATTTTTGAACAACAAACCTTAATGATACCACAACAATATACATATACTCTTATAATATCATTGACTAATGAGTAATTTCTAAACAAGAAATTTTAATGATACCACAACAATATACATATACTCTTACAGTATCATTAACTAATGAGTAATTTCTGAACAATAAACCTTAATAATACCATAAAAATATAAATATACTCTTATAGTATCATTGACTAATGAGTAATTTCTCAACAAGAAACCTTAATGATACCAATACAGTATATATATACTGATTTGGTATTAGTTAAGTAAAATTATCAGTCTTAATGATGATACCAATACAGTATATGATACTGATTTAGTATCAATTAAGCGAAAATTATCAGTCTGAATGAAGGGGGGTATGGGTTGAAATTATTTATGAGAGAATGAGTATTTCTTGAATTACTTTAGGTTTGGTATGAACATGTAATTATTTTGACTTTTTATGGACCATTTATGTAGTTCCTTTACTTTATTTGTGCACCCATTCGTTGGTAATGAGAAATTGATAGATTGCATACATTTGTTGGTAATGGAAAGTTTGGTCGAAAATCTACCAATTTCCATATTAATTGGATAGTGTGAAGAAGCTTGGAAAATGCACTAATGTGCCTTAATTCTGTTAGTTAGTTATTAGCTAACTATGTAATGAGGAGGTGTAATCAGTTAGTCGGTTAGTGCAAAGTTAGTTATAAATTGATTCCCCATTCTCTATATAAATGTAACAGTTTTGAGTCCATAATGCAAGCAAGATATTTTTACCCAAATCATGTAGCCTTCATCTTTTCTCTGCAATTTCCTTCTTTCCCTTCATCAGATCTTCTTCTTCAATTAATCAACACTTTATCAGAGCCATTATTGCTGCAAAATCACACGAAATTCATCTACAGATCATGATGATTCTAGGAGAATTATAGTTCGTTGCTTTGGCAAGCCTTTTCCTGATTGATTTTCAATGGTGATTCCCTCCAATGGAGCTGATTCCACTGATACAGTTACACTAATCATGATTGATCATCATCATCCTTTGTACCTACATCCTTCTGATGCACCTGGTTCCTTATCCGTGGGAATCATGCTCACAGGATCGGATAATTACACATTGTGGAGCAGGGCAATGAAGTTAGCTTTACTTGGCAAGAACAAGTTACGCTTCATTGACGGATCTGTCCAGAGTGATCAATTTGTAGGAGATTTGGCACGACTGTGGGATTGGTGTAACGCTATCGTTGTATCATGGATTATGAGCAATGTAGGAAAGGATCACTAGGAGGTATTCTTTTCTGCTCAAATTCTTTTTTGATTTGGGAAGATTTACGTGAGAGATATGAAAATTGAAAAACATTTTTCACAAAATGTTTTCCTTCATACCAAACACACCCTATATTTCCTTTTAAGGATAAGATGTCAGTTCAACAAAGTGGTATGAAAACACATGATTTATTTTGCTATGATGAATTGACTACACAGAATAGTTCAATAGTCCAGACTCAACTACAGACTGAGAGTACTCTGGTTCCTCCTGTACCAGAGGTGGCTGAAGAAACTCATGAGTCAACAGAAACACCACCTATACTTCTCTTAGAAACTGCAGTTTTGCCCATCAGACATTCCACTAGAAATTCCAGACCTCCTATATGGCATAAGGACTATGTGACCAGAGCTGGTTCATCTAAGTGTACTCAATTGTAACAGGTGTAAAGTATGCAGGATTATCAGCAAAGTATCAAAGTTTTCTCTCAAAACTCTCAGCAGAAGTGGAATCCAATAGTTATGCAGAAGCAACTGGTGATCTAAGGTGGGAACATGCTATGCAAACTGAGTTGAAAGCCTTGGAAGATAACAAAACTTCGGAGTTAGTTACACTTCCAAAAGGCAAAAAACCCATAGGTTGTAGGTGGGTGTACAAGATTAAGTAAAAGGCAGATGGAGAAATTGAAAAAGGCAAGGTTAGTGGCCAAGGGATATAATCAGAAGGAAGGACTAGATTATCAAGAAACCTTTTCACTAGTTGTGAAAATGGCTACTATGAGAACAGTGGTGTTAGTTGCTACCTCTAAACAGTGGATTATGTACCAAATGGATGTGTACAATGCTTTTCTTCAAGGTGATCTGTTTGAAGAAGTGTGCATGACCAATGTTCATGACCATTCCAGATAGTCAATTCATGCATTCACCTAAGACTACCCATATGGAGGCAGCAATAAGAGTAGTGAAGTACATCAAACATGCACCCGGTTTGGGGATTTTAATGTCAGGAGATAAAGGAGCACAATTAAAAGTGTTTTGTGATGCAGACTGGGGTCGTGTAAACAGTAGGTCAATTACAGGTTATCTAGTGCAGTATGGTACTTCTCCTATATCTTGGAAATCAAAAAAGCAAGTGACTGTCTCTAGGAGTTCAGCAGAAGTTGAATATAGAGTGATGGCATCCCCAACTGCATGGGTAGTCTGGTTAACTGGATTGCTCCAAGAACTTGGTGTGGAATTGGCTACTCCAGTTCCCTTGTTTACTGATAGCAAGTCAGCTTTGCAAATTGTTGCCAACCCAGTAAAATACTAAAGAACCAACCACCTAGATATTGACTGTCATTTTACCGGAGAAAAGATACAAGATGGATTAATTACTACTGCATACTTGTGCTCAACAGAGCAACCTGCAGATATATTCACTAAGGCTCTTGGAAGAGGTTCACATAGTAATCTTATGTCCAAGCTAGGCATGACGAATATCTTCATAGCTCCTAGCTTGAGGGAGGGTGTGAAGGAGCTTGGAAAATGCACCAATGTGCCTTAATTCTATTAGTTAGATATTAGCTAATTATGTAATGAGGTGTAATTAGTAAGTCGGTTAGTGCAAAGTAAGTTAGAATTGATTCCCCATTTCTCTATATAAATGTAACAATTTTGAGTCCATAATGAAGCAAGATAATTTTTCCCAAATCATGTAGCCTTCATCTTTTCTCTGCAATTTCCTTCTTTCCCTTCATCAGATCTTCTTCTTCAATTAATCAACAGATATACTGATCTTATATGCATGCATGCCAATAATTTCTAATAAAATACCTAGGAGCATATTTCAATTCTTCTACATGTAGTTCTTGCATCCATTGGTTGGATAAAATGAAAATTTGAAGGTGAATTTGGTACGCAGGAGTATAAGCAAAATCCAAATTTGATTTTCTGGCCAACTATTGAATAATATCTCTGACTCGCAAATTGAACTTGGAAGAGGGGATTTGCGAGCATAGGAAGAAAAAGTAAAGCTTGGTTATGGACATTATAGGAAGAGGGGATCGATTTCCTAAAGTGGATAGGAATATATCTGTTAGCCTTGTTAAGTTGATACATATGTAATATGCATGGACTTCACTATCAGCCGATGACCAAAGGAATATAGGCGTTAGGAATAGTCGAGTAGGCTTAGGGTTATCAACATGATGCTCAATAAAGAAATATCAACCAGCAACTATTAACTTAGGAAAATAATTAAGCATATGATTGGATAGCTCAGCTAGATTGTTAAACTGCCATGATCTGGACCTTTCTCTCATCTGATTTTCACCAAACAATCCTCGGCTTGTTACAATTTTAACATTATCCTTAGTTAATTTTAGTGTAATAAAACATACTTCCCTACAATTGTTTGATACTTACCAAATAGTTGAAATAATAATTCAAATTAGATAATCAATTCGACAAGTCTCTATGGGTACAATATCTAGACTTGAACCTCCTATATGACCTGTAGGACTGCGTATACTTGTGTGTGCGTTAGCCGCAATAGTGCTGTTTGATCTCAGTCTGCAGAAGCTGGTTAGTCCTTTTGACAATTTTTGCTTTCTCCATCTGTGATTTTTGATTGATAAGTTTGTGTGAGATTGTAGTGTTTTCCCCTTCTGTACTTCCATTATTCTTTGTTTTGATCTCTTCAGCATATTCTTTTTTTTGTAACTGGTAAATTTATCTCTTCAACATATTCTCATCTGATTTTAATCATTTTAAATTCGATTTCTTTCATTCACATTGCTTGATTTATGTAAGTTATACTGGACATTTAGTTATATTTGTTAATGTGTTAACATTTATTTTCAAATGTTAATCAGTTAGCATGATATGTAAAACAAATATGTTGCATTACCAGGAAAAATTGTATGTAATCAGAGGAGAACTTGAGCACAAGTGAAAATGCTGGCCCTAATAGAGAAAGAAGAAGTAATAAAAGCGGGCAACCAAAGAACATGAAGGTGCCTTCAGATTATCACCATTTTGCACTTGAGATACCATGAAAATTAGATAATAAATTGCTCATTTATTTATTGTTTGAGTCTTTAAGTTTTGAATGACTTTCTAGTCAGATCGTTCCTGCATTTTGGATATGAAGTTTCTTCGAAGCTTTAGACAAAGGTGCTATTGAGATATTGGGTCATTTATTTATGTTTTGAGTCTTTACTTTTATTTCCCTTGATTAAATTGACAAAATTGGATACATTTGAAGAATTTTGGGGAAGAATATTATTGTGCGTTCCAATTGCTCTTTTTTATTTTATAAAGACCGTTTCAATTGCTCTTTGATTCACGCTGTCTCCTAATAATTGACATACTTACATCTTCTTTGCTGATTGAAAGAATGTTCTACTACATGCATTTAAGCTTAACTTGTACGGCTTTGCTTTGAGATTTCAACTACGATGAAAGTGTACATGAACTACATTATCGTTTAATTTGTAGGACCAAAAATATAGACTTGGTAAGTGATGGTCTTGTTTACTACGCTGTCAAAAGTTAATAATAGATTTCATAACTGGCTTGGTTGAGTTATCATTCTATAAAGCTGATATTGCCTACGAAAAAAAAGCATAGCCCATTGTAGATGTGTATATTAATAGCCAGTTGATGCATAGAGCTAAGATGATTCTTTCTGGATAAGTTAGAGATTAAAAGGAGAAGAAAGGGATTACTAGGTGATATAGGATCTCCAATAGTTCAGGATTACCTCCTGATAAAAAAGTGTTTTTTATATGAGTTTGATTTTACATGCTCTTTATGTTTCCAGATTTTTCATGTAATTGTGACCTTTTCACTTCAAATCTGTAGCTATTGTTTCTCTCTTTGTAAGTAAACAATACATCTGTTTCATATTAACTTGAGTATGATTAATAGAATTCATCTTGAGTAATATGTATTAGTGTCTTGCTAATCACTTACGTAATTTGGCTGACAAAACCTCTCTATTTTCTGTGTCTAATGGTTAATGGTGTCCAAATAGAGTAACAAGAATCATTGACGAAAGATGAATTTGTGCTCTGAGAATTTCTTTAGAGTTGGGAAAATGGATATGAGCAACTTCCCAACAAGAGTAGTAAGATGATTCTTTTTCAAAGAATTAATATTGCTAAGGAAATTTCAGTAGTTCTCAGAAGGTACTACTGCAGTTATGAAAAAGCAATTGGTGGTCATCTCTATGCCCTGCTTTCTCTATTTCATTTATATATCGGGTGCTTTCTATGTGATAAAATGTCAACCTTCTTAAATTACTTTAAAACATTATTCAGTCCATAGATTCTGGTGTAAAGAAGCACTTTGAAATCCTATTTGCTGGCTGTGTAAGTTCTAAAAGAGAATCACTTGAATAATCAAGTCTAAAGTAATCAAAGAGATTGAAGACCTTTTTCTGCATTTATTAGTTTCATGTTAGGCTTAGAGTTTGTAGGGCCTTTGTATTGAATATCAATCTTGATTCACCTGGTCTTAAGATAGCTTATGTAGAAATTTCTATTATTATCCTGTGAATACAACAGTTGTGGTGAGAGCCTTAGCTCCTCTCTCCGCCTCTCTTTGGAAGCAAAGCCACATTTTATATGTAGAGTATCAAGGATAACTTTACAAGATATTTAGCTACCTTAATAAATATTTCTGGGGGTTTTGCTCAGGTTATTCCATGATTTTCTGTATTTATTACCAGATAAGAGAAAACATTTGTACAAGTGCCTACATTGTTTAGATACCCTCAGTTATCTCTATTTCACCTTCTTACATCCATTGATTTTATAGTGTTCTAATACACGAGGGAATTGAAGAAAGTTTCACGTATCATGTAGTTCCATTTTCTATATATGCAATTTTAAAGAATTGTGTATGTACTGCTCAATTTTGAAAGATCTACTTTACTTGCGTTTAACATTGGATAAAGATTTTAGATATCAACCCTTATTTTCTTCTTGAGTTGTAGTTTGTTTTCTCTTGGACCCTCACCTCTTCAAATAAGTTTCTGATAGGAGAAATCCAGGTAAGTTGGATTCTCCAATCCTAATAGATTTAAATAATTTAGTGAAATCTGTTTCTCCTCAACTTGTGCAACTGTCTCTCTCAACTTAGAATATATTGATGTAGAAAAAGAATTGGAAGGTGGAAAAAATAAGAAGGTTCATTATTCAGTATTGGTGAAAGCAGTAGCTAATTTTCACCAGTTTACATGTTTATCTGAAATTTTACTCTATTTTACGGTCAAAGAATGAATCACATCAAACCATGATCATTCTAAAAAAGGGATGATGATATGTTGGAAATTCAGAACACAGAAGTCCAGGTGTGAGCAGTGTTGACCAGCTTTTGCCATATTCAAGGGTACAAATTGCAAAACAGGGGAAGTGTAATCCACCAGAACTTAGTTTATTCTCCAGATATCGTCCATTTTTATACAGCAAAAATGTTGTGCAAGAAAGATGATTGTACCAGCTTGGAAAAAGACGTTAAGAAAGCATATTCTTGGGAAATTAAGCTATGAAGTGTTTATACTTTTGAAATCAAAGCTTGTTTTAGACATTTTTGCCAGTACAATTTATTCCCTAAGCACAGACATTCAAATGTATACAATTTATCCCCCTAAGCAGACATTCAAATGTATAAATAATATTGTAAATTTATATAATAATAAAGGAAAAAATTAATCTCCATGTCGGGCACGGGCATGGGCTTCTCCCATCTAGTAACTATATATAAGGGAGAATTTCTGTCCTCACATCAAGCTAGGGTGCTATATGTGGCTAGCTGTTGCAATTTCCTAGCCTTTTCCCATTCTTTTTCTTAGGTCCATACCCCATTGGCCTATGTAATTGGTATATTGACATTACAAATAATTTTTTGAGAACTTTTTTTTCTTGGTTCTTCTGGTCTATATGATATGGTACGTTTAGCTTGTACACTTAGTTCAAAATAAATAGCTTTTTAAATAGTAAACAAGGTGTTAATATTAGACAGGACTTGGCTCAGCTTCACATTACCGAGGACATGACTCTAGATAGGAAGGAGTGGAGGTCGCGTATTAAGGTTGAAGGTTAGTAGGGTTAGCGTGTTGTCTTTCCTTGCGAGGGTATGGGTTGGTAGCGTTTGTAGTAGTCCTAGCCTGGCACTTGTAGTTCTTGTCTGTGATCCTATAGCCATATGTTGTTTACTGCGCTTCACCTCTCACAGTATTTTCTTGATGTTATTGTCTCCGTTGTTGATTATGCACTATTTTTCTTATTGGATGTTATGTTTTATATACTGTTTCCTCTTCTTTTACTTGGTTTGGATGTACTTGAGCCGAGGGTCCTCCGGAAACAGCCTCTCTACCTCCACGAGGTAGTGGTAAGGTCTGCGTACACTTTACCCTCCCCAAACCTCACTTTGTGGGATTTCACTGGGTATGTTGTTGTTGTAAACAAGGTGTTAATAGTTTCTTTTTTCAAATTAATCCTATTTAGATAAGTGAAATTTTATATTAACTAAGAAACCATATTGAATTGGTACAGTTTAATAAAGGATAATTTAGTTAAAACGCTTCTTACTTTTTAGTTAAAACACTTCCTACTTGTTCAGTGATGCCTCATATGACCAGTCAAGAATTCCATGTTCAAAAGATGCAAGTTGCGAAAATAAGGATGCTGAGATGGATGTGTGGGCAAAAGAGAAGATATAAGATTCGGAATGAGGATATCTGAGACAAGATGGGAGTGGACTCCATGGTGGACAAGAAAAGGTAAGCAAGGTCGAGCTAGTTTGTTCATGTGAAGAGGAGATGTGCAAACACCCAGTGAAGAGGTGTGAGAGGTTGGATATAATAGGTATGAAGAGAGGTACAAGTAGGCCGAAGAAATATTGGATAGAGGTGAGTAGACAAGACATGACACACTTTCAACTTATCGAGAACATGACCTTAATAAGAGGGTATGGAGGTCACAGATAAGGTAGAAGTTAATAGGTAGTTGAGCTTTGTCTCGCTTTTCAGTGGGATTAGGCTTGGTGGGAGAGTCTGGCAGCGCCGTGTTTGTCATAATATTAGTACTTTTTATGTAGTTTCTTAATTTTGATCTTTGTTTCCAAATGTTGTCTATTGTGTTTCAATTACCTCATTATTTAACTGTTGTTACTGTTCTTTTTTCGAATGTTATGTACTGCTTTTCTTATTTATTGACAAGTTTTCTTCTTTGCGGTACTTCCCTTTTCATAACTACTTTGATTTGCTACACTTGAGTCGAGCGTCTTTCGAAAACAACCTCTCTACCTCCACGAGGTAGAATTAAGGTCTGCATACACTCTACACTATCCCGACCCCATTCACGAGATTATATTGCGTATATTGTTGTTGTTGTTGTAAGCTAAAATCAACATATAATAGAATTACGAGGAGTATTAAATTACCCTTAACATTATTTGTCATTATACATTTTGGTAACTTTGGAGCCATATTTTCATTTACAACGGGAGCATTTAATAGATCTTACGAGTTACTCTTGTTTCAATTTTTTTTAATAACCGAGAAATCCGTCTGTGACCCGCCCTTTGGACAAATCACAGCCTTCTAAACTCGGTGGAGGCCCGCCCCTCTACCCTTCTCCACTTAAATATCGGGCTTCGCTTTGCATGGTGTTGGGCATGAACCTGCGACCTAAGCCACAAATCCTCCACCTTTTGCAACTTGAGCTAGGCCTTGGGGGACCCACCTTTGTTTCAATTTATATGACACTTTTTGGTTGCCGAGAGTCAATTTGACTAAATTTTGAAACTAAGCTGAATTAGATCAACTTAATATTTTAAATTAACAAATTAGATTTTTCAAAACTATAAATTGTCATTTTAAATGATAATTATTTTTTTAAGCATAAACTCTATATGAAGAACTAAATTGATTCTTTTTTTTTGAGAATGGCAACTTTTTCTTCTATTTATCCACAGGTATGCTACATTAAAGTAGCCCCTCTTCCAAAAGTATTACAAACTAGACTGACTCCATCTGTGCTTTTTGTCACAAATAGTCTAAAACATCAAAAAGTTCTTCTGCCTGTACTAAGACTTTCTGTTTACACCAAAAATAATAAAGAGCTATACAATTCATCTTGAAATTCTGGACATTGTTCTTCTTGCCCTCAAAACATCTTTGATTCCTTTCTTTCCACACTGTCCACCATATACAAGCTGGGACAATCCTCCATCTCTCCTCCTTAATTGTAGTATTGCCAATATTGATCCAACAATTTAGGAGTTGTGCTATGTTTCTTAGTTTCACCCAAGTGATCTTTCTAAGGCTGCTGAATATTCTCCATAATTGATCTGTCCATTTGCAATGCAAAAAGAGATGGTTGACTGTCTCTTCCTGTTCCTCACACAAATAGCATTTTGAGCATAGTTGGAACTTCCTCTTCTGTATATTCTATTGTGTCAGCACTGCTTCCTTTGCTAGTAACCATGTGAAACAATTTACCTTATATGGGATTTTAGGTCTCCATATCATCCGCCATGGCCATAGCTCCATCCTATCATTTGAATTTGATTGATTAAGATCTTTGTAAGCTGACTTGACACTGAAGACCCCTTTGCTACCAATCTTCCACACAACCTTGTCTTCTTCCCTAGTCAAATTGCTAAATTGTGCCATTGTATCATGGAAGGCCACTATGTTCCCCATCTCCCAATCATTTAGATTCCTCCTAAGATGTAAGTTTCACCCCTGTCCTGTCCACATTTCAGCCACAGTTGCATTTTGTTGAAGGCTTAGTGTATATAAGTCTGGGAATAATTGTTTCAGGGTTCTTTGGGCTACCATCTGTCCTCCCAAAATGACACCTTCATTCCATTACCCACCTGGAATCTAATTCTAGAAAGGAACAGAGGCCAAAGATTTCTTATTGATCTCCATCTACCACATCCATATGGTGTAGTTACCATCTTTGTCATCCACCTATTCTCCATTTCATATTTTGCCCTGATCACCTCTCTCCATAGCATATTCTCTCCTGTCATAAACTTCCAAAGCCATTTTAGCATTAGGCTTTTGTTTTGTTTCTTCATGTTCCTGATTCCTAGTCCCCCCTCTTTCTTATTTTTTATGACCTCTTCCCATTTGACTAGATGAAACTTCTTTTTATCTTCATTTCCCTGCCAGAAAAAACTTCTTCTCAAAGCATCTATCCTCTGTATGACATTGTCTGGTGCTGGGAACACAGACATCATATAAGCAGGTATTGCATCTAGCACACTATTAACCATGGTTAATCTACCTCCCCTAGACAGATATTGGCTCTTCCAGTTGGTAAGCTTCTTTTCACATTTTTCTATCACTCCATTCCAGATCCCTATTGATTTGCTCTTTCCCCCCAATGGCATACCTAGGTATATGGTTGGTAGTTCCCCTACCCTACCACCCAAAACCCCTGCCAGACTCTCCACCTGAGCCACTTCATTTATGGGATAAATGAAACTCTTCCCCCAATTGATATGTAATCCAGAGACTGCTTCAAAGATGATGAATATTACTCTTAGGATCAACATTTGCTCTGTCATTGCTTCACAAAAAATAAGGGTATCATCTGCATATTGCAGATGTGTAATCTCCAAGCCATTTTGTGCACTGCTGTCCACCCTAAAGCCCCTTACCCAACCCTTCCTCTTTGCTGTGTGAATTAGGTTACTCAAACCTTCCATTGCTAAGATGAATAAAAAGGGTGACAGGGGGTCACCTTGTCTCAGTCCCCTTTGGGATGAAAAGAAACCACTAGGAGTTCTATTAACTAAAATAGAAAACTTGACTGTGCTTATGCAGAATTTCACCCATCTAATCCATTTGGCTCCAAAACCCATCCTTTGCATCATAAGCAGTAAGAAATTCCAGTTTAAATGATCATAGGCCTTCTGTATATCAAGCTTGCATAGAATTCCAGGGCACTTGCTTCTCTGTCTAGACTCAACACATTCATTTGCAATCAACACTGCATCCATTATTTGTCTACCTTTTATGAATGCCATTTGTTGGCTGTCTACAAGCCTGTGTAGCACCTTCTTTAACCTTTCTGCCAGCAGTTTAGCAATGATCTTGTAAACTCCACCTATTAGACTAATAGGTCTAAAATCTGTCAGTTCCTCAGCTCCCACTTTCTTAGGAATTAAAGCCACAAAGTTGGAATTAATACTCTTCTCAAACCTCTCTGCCTTATGAAACTGCTGCACTGTAGCCACCAGATCAGGTTTAATGATGTCCCAACATTGGCTGAAGAAAGCCATGGAGTAACCATCTGGCCCTGGTGCTTTGTCCCCTGCACATGCTTTTATGCTCTCTAGAATTTCCTGCTGCTCAAAAGGTGCCAAGAGTAATTTGTTTTCTTCTTCATGAATCATAGGACAGTTTCTCATCTCCAGGTAGGGTCTCCATTGTTCTGGCTCAGAGTATAGTTCCTCATAATAAGTTACTATCTCTTTCTGTATCTCCTCTGGTTCAGTCAAGTTTTCTCCTCTCACTTTCAGCTTTGAGATTGTATTCATTCTCCTGTGTGCATTTGCAGTTCTGTGGAAGAAATTAGTGTTTCTATCCCCCTGCTCTAGCCACACTGCCCTAGATCTTTGCCTCCAAGCTATTTCCTCCCTTTTAGCTATGTCTTCAAACTCACTGATTAATGCTGTTTTAGAGGTTATCTCTTCTGGCCTCAAGGTTCTGTTCTCCTGTATCTCCTCTAATTCAGCTAGCTGTTTCAAGACATTTTGTTTTTGTGTTCCCAAGTTCCCTTGTGCAGTTTTGCTCCATTCTTTCAGCTTTTCTTTTAGTGCTTTGAGCTTTGCAACCAAGACATAGTCAGGTTTCCCTATAAAACTGAAGGAGTTCCACCATCCTTTAATTTTGTCATTGAAACCCTCGATGTCCAACCACCAGTTCTCAAATTTAAAGTATGACTTTGTGTTTTCCCAAGCACCGCATTGTAACATTATGGGAGAGTGATCTGATGTCACTCTGTGAAGTATGTGCTGCCTGTTATTTCTAAAATTTGCTTCCCACTCTTCCGAGAACAAAATTCTGTCAAGTCTTGCTGCTGTTGTATGCCTGTCTCCTTTCTTCCAGGTGTATTTTCCCCCAGATAATTCAGGATCAGCTAACTCCATGTCTTCTATGAAATCTGAGAAATCTGTCATTCCTTTGCTGATTCTGTTGCAATTTTTCTTCTCCGATGGGTACCTCACAGTGTTGAAATCCCCACATAGGACCCAAGGTCCTGCAATCAACCCCCTGGCAGCACCAATTTCCCACCAAGTCTCTTCCCTTTCTACTCTATCATTTGGAGCATAGACACCTGTGAGGTGCCAGCTGAAATCTTGACATATCCCTGTGAAGCTACAGGTGACAGAGTACATCCCTACACTGCTAATTTCTCCTTCCCACTCCCTTTTGTCCCACATAATAACGATGCCTCCCCTGGTTCCACTGGCTCCTAACTGTGCATAATTCACCCATTTATTCCCCCATACTTCCTTCACAATATTTTCAATCTCCCCTTCCACCTTTGTTTCTTGGAAACAGACTACATCTGCCTTCCAGTTCTTCATAATATTTTTGATCACTTCCCTCTTTCTAGCACAGTTCATCCCCCTTATATTCCATGACACTATGTTTAGCTTCATTATTTTTCTATTGCCAGGTATCCCCCTCTACTTCTAGTGCCAAAGCTCATGAACTTTGTATCCAGTTCCAGGCTTTTCAATTCGTTTGCTCCTTTCTTTTTGTTTGTTGTGACTTCTCCCTTGCCCCCCTTGTTCCCTTGCTTGTTATTATCAATTTTCATAAAGAGCTCCTCTGCTTTCTCCTCACATCCTCTAAAATCTACCCCAAATTCAGTGCTCAATTTGAGTATGTGTTGCTTAATCCAAAGTGGAGAACTTTTTGAATTAAAATTGTCTTCTAATGGCAGCTGAATCATCAGCGGTACAGCATCCTCTGTGATCTCCGTATTACTATCATTCTGCCCAATCAGTTGTGATATAGCCATTATTTGTTTTTCCATGTTTGTAGCTTTCGCCATGGTGACTGTGTTCTCCCCCTCCTCCTGTATTGTCTCCTCTTGTTCGAGAGGCATGAAATTTCTCTCCTCCACCTCCAGGTTGTCCAGATTTTTGAATCTATTCTGCGTCTTTGTTTGAGAAAGATTTGCCATTATTTCAACACTTACTAAGTCTAGTCTTTGGGCTTCTTGACTGCTTTCTTTTTGTTTAAACCTTGTTGGGCCTAAAGCCTTTTTTGGGCCCTGATTTTTTCTCTCGCTTATTTGGCCTGCTACTGCATGAAGTTGCCCTTTCCCTTTCCAGCTGCGGTCACGTGACTCCCAATTCAAAAGTTCTCCAGCTGTCGATGTGCCCACGTGCTGTGGTGTATAAACTGTTGGTTTCTCCATCGTACTAGGTCTTGAAACTTCTTTACCCAGCGGTTTCTATCTTCATTCTCTCTCCTCGTCTCCACTTTTTTGACCGTCACCGGTACCTCGCACCAGATCGGAACTTTGTAGGTGTAGCCGTCGCTGGAAATCTTCACCTCCCTCGGAACCTTTTCCCCATCACCCTTCACTTTTATACGAGCCCAGTTAATGTGATTTTGAGCTTTGTTTCTTCCTCTGTTTCAATAAATCCGCCGCATTGGTCGCCGATTTGTTTGAAGATACTCGATGACCATAAGCTCAAAGGTAATCCCATGACTCTTATCCAGACCCAATCTCTTTTTACTTCATCTGGCCAGCATCCAGTGGTTGCCATTTAATTAACTTAGTTTATTCCTTAAATCATCACATTTAACTAGCATAAACTCTTGCCGCAACAAATATCGTGAGTGAAACAAAAACTTAATCAGTACTCCATCCGTTCATTTTTACTTGTCATACTTAGACTTAACACGCCCATTAAGAAAACAATGATTGACATGACTATTTCATCACACTATCCCTATCAATTGATGTTTAGTATTAGGTTTTGAAAAGAAAAAAATACCTAAATACACAACTCAGTACTACCTAAGTACTAAATGAAATACAAATGTTACCAGTTTCAAAAAAAAAAATTCCCTACCATTTGAAAAAATTACAAAAATCCCTACTCTCCTATTCTCGAATACATCACTTTACGCGATGTATCCGACATCAAAACGTGATGTGTCAGGACGTTGATGGATGTATTTGAAACCGGGACGCGATGTATCGAGATGTATCCGCATTCCACCAAATTTAAGAGATTTTGTAATTTGGAAACGAATAGGGATAAAATGTAATTAGCTCTTAACATGATTTTTTTGTCTTTTCTTGATATGTTAAAAAAGACAAGTAAAAGTACAAATCTATTTTTGAAATTGTGGACAAGTAAAAGTGAACAGAGGGAGTACCAAAAATATCTATTTCTATCTATAAATAAAGATTATATACCCACAAATTAATAAAAAAAGTCAATATTTTCTGTTGAAAATATAATTAACTAATAAAAATGTGTTCTCTCTAATAGCTTAAGCTTTTAGATGAGATGGTCACACACTTCAACTTGGTATCAGAGCAGGCAGAGTTCCAATTGAATCTCACTGCCACCCAAATTAAAAAAAATAAAAATTCTACGTGCTTGGCACATGAAAAAGATCAGGCCCAAACATCTAAAAGTTTAAGCTATTAAGAGAACACACTTTTATTAGTTGATTATATTCTCAACACACCCCCTCATGTGCTGGCCTGATTCTTTTTCATGGACCAAGCACATGGAAATTCTTTTTGATATGGGTGGCGGTGACATTCGATCCCAGGACCTCTACCTGGTCTGATACTAGGTTGAAGTGTGTGACCAACTCATCTAAAAGCTTAAGTTGTTAAGAGAGCACACTTTTATTAGTTAATGATATTTTTATAATTTTCCCCAAGTTGTTATTATTTTACATAATTTAAATCATGTTACTTTATAGAGCGTCAAATTGCTTGTGTCCCCATTGATATTTATAATTCTTCTCAAAGCTTCCTTCTTCATAAATAATTTCACTTATAAATTATCTAATTAGGTGATTAAGAAACTTTGATAATTATGAAGACTTGTCAACAATACTCATATTAAATGTGCCACTAAATTACATTAATTATGCGATAAGAAAATATCATTGTTATCAAAAGCAAAAAATGCAAAAAAACTTTCAGGTCTGTTAGGGCTTTAAGCACAAAGTGCAAACAAAGCATTAGCTTATATATAAGCCTGAATGACAAATATATGAACAAAGAAATTGATTTTTTTACGATAAAGTGAAAAATCAATTGCTTAGTGTTGCCTCTTCAAAAGAGGCTTCATTGGCAAGGGAAAGGATGTCTTAAAACCTTGATGACAACACTGAAGCGCACATTAAGCAACACTCATAGAAGTTTTGAGCCTTGCTTCAGGGCTTGAGCGCGTTTTTAGCACGCCTTTGACAACGTGGGAAAGTATAATATAGATTATACTTTTTAAATTAAATATAACTCATATTATTTTTACATCATGAATTTGGACCCGGGCTTATAGCATGGTCCTCATGAAACTAGCATATGTGCTCAGCGATTCTATGACTTCTATGATTGATCCAGCTTCATCAACATACTTTCCTTTACCTCTAAAGTGAAATAACAAAATACAATTCATCTTAATCTTCTGTAATGAGCTGTATCTACTAGATTTATCAAACTTGTAGCTTTCTGTAATCAGTAAAAGACAATTTCCAGGTTGCCAATGTTAAAAGGCCAAGAGAATCTTTCAAGAAAGCATATAATAGATTGCAAACATATCTTACATTAGGTGCTAACGGGCTTTCTTCATACGTTTTGGGGGCCTCATTGTTTCTCTCCTTGAATCTTCTGCAGCTTTCATTTCAATTAATGACTGGAGCATTTGAAAGGGAAAAAAAGGTTACTATGATAATGGATATAACAACACAGGAAAAATAAACACACAGCAATTAACATATCTTTCTGAAAAAGGGGAAATAAGAGCAGGTGGGCATCATACTAAATGCATATTCATCTTTTTACTTCTAGATTCTGATGAGAACTCCAAAACTTCGGCAAATTATGTTCATCAAGGCAAGCATTGTACTAGAAACTTGAAGTAAGGTGTTAGGAAAGCATTGCAAAGCAGGGTTTCCTCTCCAATTTTAACAGGAAAATAAGGCATTGGGTAGGTCCTAGGACCAACGAGTCCAGAGAATAATTGGGATAAATGAGTAGCTATCAAAGAAAGAAAAACTAAGGCATAAGCAGAATTCAAAAGTCTTTTTATTTAGGAGTTAAGCAGTTTCTTTTTATCATATCATTTTAGACACGAGCACCTGTTGTAATAATCACACAAATACTTGGAAGCTGAGTGATTAAAGAGACCAGAGCACACACGACAAATATCAATTGCTAAGTTAACTTTTTTTTGTAATTCACTCAACTGACATTCATCATTTCCAAGCAACTCTCAAAGTTTTGAACCATTATAACTGAACATCCAGTAAAGATGCTGCTACAATAGCTGAACCTCCAGTACAGATGCTTTTACAACAGCTGAACCTCCTCCTAGCATTGATAGAAACACTTCATTCATCACTGGTTCTTTGTCACTTAGTAATTATCAAGGAACTGTTAGAGCTATTAAGTAACTGTTAGAGCTAGTTTCTTCTACCAGAAAAAGAATCTATAACCTGGGATGACCAGCATGTTCTTTTGGATGGGAAAGCACTCCTTTTCTCAGACAGAATAAAATGCTTGCATCTTCTGATGAGCTTCCTATCTATCCCCCCAGTTGTACCACTTGTAGCTCATGTGGTATCAGATGGTTACAAACATCATATTCTTTTTTTTTGACAAAGAACAAACATCATATTCTTATCAACACATATACAAGTTTCATATCCTTCTCTTAAAATTTCCAACCACAATCCCACAACTCCTCTCTTTCCTCCAATGATGATATATACTTCTCAGAAATGTATGTATATCGTTTTTATGTTTTCGACAATGTCTTTATAAGCAAGAGCTAGACAATCATTCAATAAAGACCACAGGGAAAGAAGCGAAGCGAAGCGAGGATCACCATTGTATGTCTACAGCTAGCAAATGAAACCGTCTAGCGAAAAACGAAGAGTGCAAGCTTTTGGGGCTAAGTTAGGCCCAGGTTCCATTTCTTTTCAATAATCAAAACAGAGCATTAAGGACAAGGACAACGACATAAACAAGTCTGCAAATGCAAACAACTCACTTACCTATCTTCCCTAAAAATAGTAAAACTGCAAAGAGCCTCTAGTGGGAGAAAGACAGAAAATTTTCAAGCATAAGCTTGTTGTTATGACCATATATGTTGACGGCTATGTCACTTGGATTCTTCAAAAATGTCAATAGGTGTGTGTTGGATTTTCAAAAGAAGTGCATTTTTTGAGAATCTGACCCGGGAGCGGCATCGAAAATGAAGAGTCCACGCAACTTAGGTTAACGGTAGATATTAATCTTATTAAGTAAATACTCTGTCAAAATAATAGGTTTCAATTATTCCTTGAAGCATGAATTTCACAAGACAAGTGAAAGCAGGGGCCTTCTTCAAAGTAAAATGAACATAAAAGTTGCAGGACAATATTGCTAACCTCTTCCGCTTTTTTTTGAAGTTCCAAAAGTTCTTGACAATATGCAAGGCACTCTGCATGGTATATAGCCGCTAAGTCTTTTATCATGACCTTCCTTCTGATGATACCAATCACTGTGATACTCAAGAAGAAACCACACATGTTAGATCAAACAACTGTAATAATCTAGAAGAAACAACACATGTTAGATTAAGCAAATCAAATTCTCCTTCATTCCAAAACTAACACAAACTAAAATTTTGTGGACACAACAATTTGATAAAGTTACAAAGAAATACTCAGTTACCAAATTCTTTGGCATTTAGGGTTCAAGAAAATCCATTAAGACAGTTGAACAAAGTGCAAATAAAGATTGACTCTAAAGTACAAAGAGAGACAAATCAAATCAGATTGTTTTCAAACTAAATCTGAGAACTTTCATCCCTCCTAGTGTTAACAAATATGAAATCCCAAACATGAATTTATTTAGTTCAAAATCAAGAAACCTTTATATCATTCTCTTTATTCGACCCATTCATTCAAATACTAAATAGAATGACGGCCAGAAATATATATCGAAAACGAATTGGGCTGGGTTGGGTTCGCTTAAAAATCCATTCCCACAGACCCAATTCACCACAATAGATCTACAAATCTTACACTTACTTCTGCTAGGATTGAACCCAGTTTGAGGATGTGGGGTTGATGGATCTGATGGAGCCGGATCAGAAGGAGGAGACGAATGGTTCTCAACTTCAGCCATTCTTGAATTGAGTCTCTCTGCAAGTAGTAACTTGAGACAATTAAATGAAAGGGATTAATTAACTATTGATTTGATTTTTGGTGACACTTGATGTAATTAAGTAAATTTGAGATCAAATCAATGTTTTTAAAACTTTCTAATCTTTTATAAAATACAAAAAAAATACTTTATTTTTCAACTTTAATAATTTTATCCAAATTATTTAAAAAAAAGTAAAAGAAAAGAGAATTTTCTCTTCTTCTCCCAACGTTCTCTTTTCTCTTCTTCTTCCTTAGAAAATCCGAAAATCCGACTATCAAAATAAATATTCTCCCCATTATCTTATCTTCCTCCCATCCTTTCTTTCTGAACTAAAGATTGTGTTCGACTTAAAAGGGATAAATCAATTTTTTGAAAGATTTTACAATTTTTGAACAATACTAAGTTTTTTTCTTGGGGTAATGAACAATAAATCGTTCTATAGATGTGAAAATTGAATAATGGTGTAATGGTACCTGTTATTTATTATTTTTGAAAGAAAATCAACAAACCCAAAAAAGCCCTAATTTTGAGGAAATGTATATGTATTGTTAACATTCAGTAAAAATTCATTTTTTGTTGCTTTTGTTCTTCTTTTTGTGAACATTTTGTTCATATGATTTTAGAAATATAGTTTTGTTCAGTTGTCCAACATATATTTCATTTGTTGAAAAATGTGTCGTATATTGCTACATTTTAGTGATATGTTGATATATATTCCAACAGAGTTGTCATATGCTGGAACATATCACCTATGTGTTAGGGCAACAAAATGGTCATCTGTAGTAACAGAAGATTAATATGTAGCACATGAAGATTCATTTGTGGCCACAGAAAATTCATTTGTGGCAACAGAAGGTACATATGTGGCTATATATATATATGTGTGTGTGTGTGTCAACATAAGTATAAATTGCTACCCATTATTATTTTATAATCAATTGTAAACTTTCAACCTTTTTTTATTTACTTTGTAGATGAAATGATACAAGAAGCTTCATCCATGACAACATCTCAATCTTTTATTGGTGTTGCTTCCTCTTCTAACATCAAATGCTCTTTTTGTCTATGCGAAGAATGTGAGCAACAACATGATAATTTTATTAGTCGTGTTAGAGAACTCATTGATATTTTTAAGGAAATGACTTATAATATTGATGTACATACATCCAAGAAGATTTCATAGCCTTTGAAGTGTAGGAGGTTGAAAAAATCTATTTCCCAATCACTATCTATAATTAGTGAAAGAAAAAAATCAATGACTACTGCTCCAGTATCACACTCAAACCCAAAAGGCAAGGAGAAGGAGAAGGAGGAGGAGGAGAAGGAAAAGGAGCAAGAGAAGACGAAGGAGAAGGAGAAAGTGAAAAAGAAAGCGAAAGAGAAAAAAAAAAGTCGAAGTCGTTAGTTGTGATGTAAAGCAACAATATCCATTTGAAGGTTTTAACATTGATGGCGAGGGTCCAACTGAACTAATCTCATCCTTCTTGCAATGGATAAACGAGGGTCTTTACAAGCATCATGCAAAAAAGTAAAGTCGTTCAACTATTATTAGTATTTCTTCTTGTTGTCCACTAAATAATTATTTATAATGATTAAACAATTGCAGAAGAGAGAAGGACGATCACTACTTAGCCAATTGCTCGGATCTTGAGTTCAAACAACTTGATTTTGTAGTTGCATTTCCAAAGAAGAAGGACTGGTTCTACGTAATGTCTTAACTCAATAAGTGCTGGACTGATGAGGTAAATCCATGCCCACTTTTATCTTTTGATTAAGACATAAATACAGACAAATAAATTGATACAGAAATACACTTGTTGATGCATCTGTGCAGCATGTGGATGTCATTTTATACTATTTGCGGAAGAAGTCGAAGCAACAGAGTCATTCTATACCACTAATAATTGTTTTTTTCAAAACATACATTAACAATGCAAGTGTTGTTCCTGAATATAAGAATAAAATCATTGGCACTATCAAATGGTTTGATATACTTGGTGGACTGCCTTGACATCTCACAGATGAGGTTTATGTCCCTGTAAATTATAATAGGAAGTTTCATTGGATCTTGGCAGTCGTTGTATTGAAGGAAGGTGCACAAAGGTGTATGATTCGATGTCCTCATCTAGGACTAACAGAAAATTGTGCTCCAAGATTCAAAAGTTATCTACATTGTTGCCAAAGTACCTTGAATCCAGCGGATTTTTTGATTAAAAAACTGAACCAACAGGTCAGTTCTTGAAACTTACCAATTAAAGGACAAATCTCACCCATTAGAAGTCATACATGTTACTAGTATTACCCAACAAGCAAGCAATAGTCTGAAAGTATCACATTATTTTTTTTGTCTTACCACTATTGAAATGTGGTGTTAATAAGTTTATTATATTTTCTAATCGATGATATACCATGCAGAGATTGTGGATTTTTTTGTTGTTGCATACACTGAGTTTTTGAGTGATGGACTAAAAGTATCATTTGATGGAATTAGTTCTGAAACCCTTCACATGAGATATGCTTCACTCTTATGGAATTATGGGATTTTAAAGGCTCAAAGTGGCTATGTTAGTAACAATGAAGGCTCACAGAGGCCTAGACCTAAAAAAGCAAAGTTCGATGAAAATGTTGCGGTTACCACCATTGATTATATTGATGGTTATGTATACCATTGTGAATTACCATTTCGTTGATAAGTTGTATAAAACAATTGGTGAAGTGTTCATTTTTGCTAATAATATTAATATTAATGATTATTATTATTTTGTTGGAACAAATGTCAATTATGATGAAAAGGAAGAAATGTGGTGTCTGTGGCAACATATATAACCTCTGTTGTAAAAAACACTATAGAATTATCTGCATGTGCCCCAACAGAGAGTATATATGTAGCAACATATGTCACAGAAAAAAGATATGTGGTAACATATGTTATAGAAAGGAAATATGTGGCAACATTATATTGTCACCAATTATTCATTTTTGCTGATAATATTAATATTAATGATTATTATTATTATTATTTTGTTGGAATAAATGTCAATTATGATGGAAAGGAAAAAATGTGGTGTCTGTGCAACATATATAACCTCTGTTATAAAAAACACCACATAATTATCTGCATGTTCCCCAACATAAAGGATATATGTTGCAACATATGTCACACTTTGAATTGTCAAATTCAAAAAATATAAAAATAAAAAGGTTTAAAACAATCGTCCTTTCATTTTTCCCTCTCTCATCTCTCTCATCTCATCTATAAAAGGTAGTTTCGTTTCATATTCAAAATTTAATTTATTTTTTGTAATTTTCGTTTTCTTTACTCTTCTTTCCTTTCTCTCGTTCCATTATTCCTTCACAAATCAAATTGTTGCGATATTTTCTACAACATCAGTGGTAATCTGTTGCGATCCTCTTGTACAACAAGGCGTCGTTGCCCTCATCATTTCTAGTTTATCGTTGATATCTTCTTAGGTAAAATTTAATTAGGGTTTTGAAATACTTACTGATATTAAATCGGGACGTTTTTAGTGGTTTTATCACTTATTTGTTTGTAGGATGGTTGGGTTGTTATTCCTTTTGAAATATTATATGATTTCAAAAAGCTTAACCCCAAAAAATATATTTTAGGATATACGTATGTTGTCACATATGACATATCTATTGCAATTTTTCCAACATAACGTGCATATGTTGGCACAAATGACGCTTCAAGGATGGGTTAATTGATAAATTGAGCAATTTAGGAATGAAAAAATGTCAAATTTAGACAAAAATTTAATACATTAGACCATAATTAAGCAATAAAAATATGCTATAAAACTTGGAACAATGATTTACAAGAGTGTTATATAACTATCATATGGAGTTACTCGGTCATTGTATGATGAACTCGTGGTATGATAGTCTTTGTAAAAATAATTGATAAAATTAACAGAGGTAGTTGTATTAGACCATAATTTTGTACTTAAACATGTTGTAGGACTATATATTAGGGTTACATGTTGAATTAGGTGACAATTTAATTGAATTAACCCCAAAAAATACATTTTAGGATATACATATTTTGCCACATATGACATGTTTGATGCAATTTTTCCAACAGAACGTGCATATGTTGCCACATATGTCACTTCAAGGATTAGTTAATCGATAAATTGAGTGATTTAAGAATGAAAAAATGTCAAATTGGACCAAATTTTAGTACATTGGACCATAATTAAGCAATAAAAATATGCTATAACACTTGGAACAACGATTTACAAGGGTGTTATATAACTATCATATGGAGTTACTTGGTCATTGTATGATGAACTAGTGGTATGATAGTCTTTGTAAAATTAATTGATAGAATTGATGAAGGTTGTTGTATTAGACCATAATTTTGTACTTAGACATGTTGTAGAACTATATATTAGTATTACATGTTGAATTAGGTGACAATTTAATTGAATTAACCCCAAAAAACACATTTTAGGATATACATATGTTGCCACATATTATATGTATGTTGAAATTTTTCCAATATGTTATAACACTTGGAATAACGATTTACAAGGGTGTTATATAACTATCATATGGAGTTACTTGGTCATTGTATGATGAACTAGTGATATGATAGTCTTTGTAAAAATAATTGATAGAATTGATGAAATTTGTTGTATTAGACCATAATTTTGTACTTAGACATGTTGTAGGACTATATATTAGTGTTACATATTGAATTAGGTGACAATTTAATTGAATTAACCCCAAAAAATACATTTTAGGATATGCATATGTTGCCACATATGACATGTCTGTTGTTTCAATAGAACGTGTATATGTTGCCACATATGTCACTTCAAGGATGAGTTAATCAATAAATTGAGTGATTTGAGAATGAAAAAATGTCAAATTGGACCAAATTTTAATACTTTGGACCATAATTAAGCAATAAAAATATGTTATAACATTAGGAACAACGATTTACATGGGTGTTATATAACTATCATATGGAGTTACTTGGTCATTGTATGATGAACTAGTGGTATGATAGTCTTTGTAAAAATAATTGATAGAATTGATGAAGGTTGTTGTATTAGACCATAATTTTGTACTTAAACATGTTGTAGGATTATATATTAGTGTTACATGTTGAATTATGTGACAATTTAATTGAATTAACCCAAAAAACACATTTTAGGATATACATATGTTGCCACATATGACATGTCTGTTGCAATTTTTCCAACAAAACGTGCATATGTTGTCAAATTTGTCACTTCAAGTGATGGGTTAATCGATAAATTGAGCAATTTAGGAATGGAAAAATGTCCAATTGAATCAAATTTTAGTACTTTGGACCATAATTAAGCAATAAAAATATGCTATAACACTTGGAACAACGATTTACAAGGGTGTTATATAACTATCATATGAAGTTAATTGGTCATTGTATGATGAACTAGGGGTATGATAGTCTTTGTAAAAATAATTGATAGAATTGATGAAGGTTGTTGAATTAGACTATAGTTTTGTACTTAGACATATTGTAGGACTATATATTAGTGTTACATGTTCAATTAAGTGACAATTTGATTGAATTAACCCCGAAAAGACCATTTTATGATATACATATGTTGCCACATATGACATGTCTGTTGCAATTTTTCCAACAGAACGTGCATATGTTGTCACATATGTCACTTCAAGGATAGGTTAATCGATAAACTGTGCGATTTAATGATGGAAAAATGTCAATTTTTTTTAAATTAAACATTTTATAAACAATAAATTGAAAAATCAGTATAAAACACAAAAAGCTCACCTTTTTCCCCATGAGTTTGCAAGAAATGTATATATGTTGCCACACATGAAAATTAATTAATACAGAAATTAAACTACTTCATCTATTTCTAAATCACAACTACATAATTCACAACGAAAGTGATAGAGTTGATGAACAATGCAACAAATTGGTCTTTCTCCCAACAAAGGAGGTTCTGACATCTTTCCAAACAAAATCATCATACAAAATATTTCTTTCGACAGTCATCCCTACCGACCCTCTCCATTTCTTACCATCCTTTCAATGTCAAATGTATCAATTTTTCTTCTCGATCTATTCTCCACGACAATCAATACCTACATATAATCCCTCCATTTATTGTACCTGAAGAAATTAATTAAAAAAACAATTAGTAATAATGAAGAAATGTGTAAGTCATATGTAGCAACATATGACTATTCTGTGGCGAGATCTAAGTCATATGTTGTTACATATAACTATTATGTTGTGACAAATAAATCAAATGTGGCAACATGTGTAAGTCATATGTTGCTACATATGACTATTCTGTTGCGAGATGTAAGTCATATATTGCTAAAGTTAACTGTTATGTTGTGACAAATAAATTACATTTGGCAACATATATAAGTTATATGTCGCAATATATGACTATTCTATTGCGAAATGTACGTCATATGTTGCTACATATAACTATTCTGTTGTGAAACATAAATTACATATATGACAAAATGTATAAGTCATATGTTGCAATATATGACTATTCTATTGCGACATATAAGTCATATATTGCTACATGTCTAAGTTATATGTTGCAGCTTGTGTAAGTTATATGTTGCAACATATGTCTATTCTGTTGCGATTGAAATAACCTTTCTGTTGCTACATATGACTATAATTTGTTCCAATAGTCAACTGTTGTAACATATATAGCCATCTGTTGGAAACGCGAATGCAAATTATTGAAAAAATTGCAGGTACCCAGATGATGATGAATGATTTCAAAGAACTATTAATTTTACTTACCAAAACAATGGTGTGTGACCCCTATCACTTATGAAGTAATTTCAATTGATATAGAACGAAATCTGGTCCACTGATTAGATTAGCTAAATCTGATTCAAGTAGAAGAAAAGAAGAAGAAGAAAGCTCAATGACTAGCAACCAAGACCAACAATGTACAAAAAAAAGAAGAAGAAGATGAAGAGAACGGGAAGAAAGGCAAGCAAGCAAGCAAGAACGAAGCAAAAGAAGAAGAGGAATACGGCGGGAGGCGGGGGAAAAATATTTTATTTCCTCTTTTGGTACAGCTCGCTGGTGGCTTCCCTCCAGTTTTGGTTCCCACCAAAATTGGTTAAATTAGGTTTTAGTCATTTACCCTTTTATCCCTCATTTAATTCAATGGACCAAACTGCCAACTTATAAACTTGAGGGAAACTCCACAATCCTTAATCATTAATCACATAATTGTCACCTAAACTCAATAATTAAGACTTATGTCACCGTCTCTTTATTTTGACACCTTAATATCACCTTTAATTCAAAGCCCCTAGAAACTTGAGATAATTAAATGAAGGACATCAATTAAGTCTTGCTTTGATTTTTGGTGACACTTTGACCAAGAAAGGATCATATCAACTTTAAAATGTAATTAAGTAAATTTGGGACCAAATTAATATTTTCAAAACTTTCTAATCTTTTATAATATACAAAAAAACACTTCATTTTTCAACTTTTATAATTCTATCCAAACCATTTAAAAAAAAGTAAAAGAAAATAGAATTTTCTCTTCTTCTCCCAACGTTCTCTCTTCTCTTCTTCTTATTCCTTAGAAAATCCAAAAATCCAACTATCAAAACAAATATTCTCCCCCATTATCTTATCTTCCTCCTCATCTCCTCTTTCTGAACTGAAGATTGTGTTCGACTTAAAATAGGTAAGTCATTTTTTAAAAAGATTTTACAATTTTTGAAAAATACTAAGTTTTTTTCTTGGGTTAATGAACAATAAATCGTTCTATAGATGTGAAAATTGAATAATGGTGCAATGGTACCTATTATTTATTGTTTTTGAAAGAAAAACAACAAACCCAAAAAAGCCCTAATTTTGAGGAAATGTATATGTATTGTTAACATTCAGTGAACATTCATTTTTTGTTGCTTTTGTTGTTCTTTTTGTGACCACTTTGTTCATATGATTTTAGAAATATAGTTTTGTTCAGTTGTCCAACATATATTTCATTTGTTGAAAGATGTGTCGTATGTTGCTACATTTTAGTGATATGTTGGTATATATTCCAACAGAGTTGTCATATGAACATATCACCTATGTTGGAACATATCACCTATGTGTTAGGGCAACAAAATGGTCATCTGTAGTAACAAAAGATTAATCTGTGCACATGAAGATTCATCTGTGGCCACAGAAAATTCATTCGTGCCAACAAAAGGTACATAAGTGGCAACATAATATCCATCTGTGTCAACATAAGTATAAATTGCTACCCATTATTATTTTATAATTAATTGTAAACTCTCAACCTTTTTTTATTTACCTTGTAGATGAAATAATACAAGAAGCTTCATCCATGACAACAACTCAATCTTTTATTGGTGTTGCTTCCTCTTCTAACATCAAATGCTCTTTTTGTCTATGCGAAGAATGTGAGCAACAACATGATTATTTTATTAGTCATGTTAAAGAACTCACTGATATTTTTAAGAAAATGACTTATAATATTGATATCCATACATCCAAGAAGATTTCACAGCCTTTGAAATGTAAGAGATTGAAAAAATCTATTTTCCAATTACTATCTATAATTAGTGAAAGAAAAAAATCAATGACTATTACTCCAGTATCACACTCAAACCCAAAAGGCAAGGAGAAGGAGAAGGAGGAGGAGGAGGAGGAGGAGGAGGAGAAGGAGCAAGAGAAGACGAAGGAGAAGGAGAAAGTGAAAAAAAAGCGAAGAGAAAGAGAAAAAGAAAGAGAAGAAAGTCGAAGTCGTTAGTTGTGATATGAAATAATAATATCCATTTGAAGGTTTTAACATTGAAGGCGAGGGTCCAACTGAACTAATGTCATCCTTCTCGCAATGGATAAACGACGGTCTTTACAAGCATCATGCAACAAAGTAAAGTCGTTTAACTATTATTAGTATTTCTTCTTGTTGTCCACTAAATAATTATTTATAATGATTACACAATTGCAGAAGAGAGAAGGACGATTACTACTTAGCTAATTGCTCGGATCTTGAGTTCAAATAACTTGATTTTTTAGTTGCATTTCCAAATAAGAAGGACTGGTTCTACGTAATGTCTCAACCCAATAAGTGCTGGACTGATGAGGTAAATCCATGCCCACTTTTATCTTTTGATAAAGACATGAATACATACAAATAAATTGATATAGAATTACACTTGTTGATGCATCTGTGCAGCATGTGGATGTCATTTTATACTATTTGTGAAAGAAGTCAAAGCAACAGAATCATTCTAAATATCGATATATCACTACTAATTGTGTTTTCAAAACATACATTGACAATGCCAGTGTTGTTCCTGAATATGTGAATAAAATCGTTGGCACTATCAAAGGGTTTGGTATACCTGGTGGACTGCCTTGGCACCTCACAAATGAGGTTTATGTCCCTGTAAATTGTAATGGGTAGTTTTATTGGGTCTTGATAGTCGTTGTATTGAAGGAACAATGCATAAAAGTGTATGATTCGATGTCCTTATATAGGAGTAACAGAAAATTGTGCTCCGAGATTCAAAATTTGTCTACATTATTGCCAAAGTACCTTTAATCCAGCGGATTTTTTGATAAAAAAGACCGAACCAACTGGTCAGTTCTTGAAACTTACCAAGTAAAGAACAAATCTCACCCATTAGAAGTCATACACGTTACTGGTATTGCCCAACAAGCAAGCAATAGCCTGTAGGTATCACATTATTTTTTTGTCTTACCACTATTGAAATGTGGTGTTAATGGATTTATTATATTTTCTAATTTATGATATACCATGCAGAGATTGTGGACTTTTTGTTGTTGCATACGTTGAGTTTTTGAGTGATGGACTATTAGTACCATCTGATGGAATTAGTTCTGAAACCCTTCGCATGAGATATGCTTGACTCTTATGAAATTATGGGATTTTAAAGGCTCGGAGTGGTTATGTTAATAACAATGAAGACCCACAGAGGCTTAGACCTAAAAAAGCAAAGTTCGATGTAAATGTTGTGGTTGCCACCATTGATTGGATTGATGGTTATGTATATCATTGTGAATTACCTTTTTGTTGATAAGTTGTATAAAACAATTGGTGAAGTGTTCATTTTTGCTGATAATATTAATATTTGTAACAACCCTCAAATTAAAGTAGGGTAAAGTAGAGCCTCACATGGGTTTTATGCATTAATAATTTGTTAAAATAATGAAGAATAGCCTTTTTAGTCAGTTTTAAAGAGTTTGAAAGTCAAATGTCAAGGGACGACCAAGACGTTCGGAAACTAGTCTTTTACGTGTTGGTGTGTTCTAGTATGTTGTTCATGTTTTTATGTGTTGTTTGGAGTCTAAATCAGTGGAGGTGACCCTAGTGTCTTAGTAAATATTTTTAGGGTCAAAACGTTCGCGTACGACTCCCCGGGACCACCCTAAAGGTTCCCGAGGAGGACCCCAACCCTTGGCCAAACAAGTTGCCAAGGCAGCTTGAAAATGCTCATGAAGGGAGCATGTCCGCGTCGCGGACTAGCTCCACCATAGGCCAAAATTTTGGTCTGCATCGCGGATATGTCGCAGACTCTGCTGTCTCGAAATTTAATTTCCAGAAACTTGTGGAAACACCTCCGCGTCGCGGATTGGTTCCCTGACGAAATCTGCCAAAAATAAAACTCAAGTTTGACTTGTTTAAAAGGTCCAACTAAGTGAGGGGTGGTTTGGGTACTTTGGGAAATTATTATAAACGGTTATTTTACCTATTTTAGGGTATTTTAAGTTGGTTAAAACCCCAAAATCTAGAATTAGACCCATTCTTCAAATTGACCCTTCCCTCTCAAAATAGATTCTCTCAAAAACTCCATTAAAGAGCTTGATGAAGCTCAAGCTAGAAGATGAGTTTTCAACTGATTTCTTCTTCAATTTCCTAGGTCTTCAATAATTAAGGTATGATAACTCTTGATTCTTGAATAACCTCTCATTCAAGGAGTTCTATCAAAGATTTTCAAAAGTGATTCAAAGACCAAAATTCTCAATTTTCAATCTAAACATGGGTCCCTTGTCAAACGATTTTCTAAATCATTCTATTGATGAGTTAATGTGGAATTAAGGTTTTTTAAGATAATTTTTAAAGGAATTCTTGAAGAACCCATGAACCCCAAATTCTCAAAAATTGGCCTATGATGTGGGTCTTTGTGAATATGATCTCTATTGGTGAAATTATGTTTAGATTAGATTGCATTGATGTTTCCTATGATTATCTGTACTTATTTATGTTGAATTGTTGGTATATTGATGAGATGAGAATTATGGCCTTATGGACAAAGTTATGAGTTGATCCCTTTGTTTATAGAATTGTATTTAGATTATGTTATGTTATTGAATTACATTGCTGATTCCTATTGCTATCTATGTCAATTGATTATGAATTGTTGAGGATTGATACATGGTGATCATGGCTTGGAGAATTAGTAAGTTGACCTAACTTCTAGTCTATAGTATGAGAATTGATGTTGTGTGGTTTGGTCCACTTATGGTGGCGGTGTTTACTTCTTGTCTATCTATGCATGTTGAGATCATGGCCTTGAAGGCAATAGATGTGAAGTGAATTGATGATTATGATGCATATGTTTATGAAGTTGTGCTATGAAGGTTATGTATGAAATCCTCAATGCTAGCATGATGTTTAAAGTGTGTTGATGATGAGGAGTATAATGTGAATGATAAAGTTAGGGATGAGGCGTGGTCTACATGATTGATTATGTTAAGTACTATTGTTGAAAAACCCCTACCTATATGACCCCTATATGAATGTGTGATCATCTACTTGTTAAGAGTACCTATTCAATGTTGAATGTGTCCTTGTCTCCTATGTTGAAGTGTGGGTGTGTGGTCTAGAATCCCTAAAGGCTTTATATGTGAATTGTTTATGATTTGGGGACATTGTGAATGTGTTGTAATCCCTTGAAGGGAAGTGCACTCAATGTCAATGTTGTTGCTATTATGTCACTATGAGGACCAATATGCGCACACACTCTACATGTATAGCTATGAATATGATGTGTTATGGTGTCTATTGAAAGGCTAACTCTTATATGCACCCTTACATCTTATTATGCATGCAAAGTGTATGATTAGCAAGGTATGAATATGTGTTGTATAAAGGTGTTTATGTGAAAGGCTTTCTCACATATGTACATACACACATGAATGAGTGAATAAGGTTTATGATAATCTAGTGAAAGTGAGTCTCTTGAAAGGTTTCCTTAATTGTACTCTAAACTAGACTATGTTATGAATATGGTATGACTATGTGAAAGGTCATTCTCACATAATGTAGGTTCTATGATGAAAGGTCATTCTCATCTTAGAAACCTTTGAGCTATATGATATGAGGGATTAAGTCCCTAAAGCCTACTTTATGAACTAATGTTAAATAAAGGCTTAAAGATGTTTGAAAAGGGAGTTGGAGCTTAGCACCGAGTGAACATGAAAAAATGAGAGTGGGGGCTTCACGTTTAGCAAGTCCGGCTTCCCACAAGAGAACCTACACGTTTAGCAAGTCCGGGTTCCCACAAGAGAACCTTCACGTTTAGCAAGTCCGGGTTCCCAACATAGATGTTAACCTCCACGCCTAATAAGTCAAGGTTTCTAGTAGCAATCTCCTCGTTCTATAACTACATGCCCCCATAGGTCTTAGCTTAGTGGATCCACTAGCTAGCTATTATGTATGTAGGTCCTACCTTGGCAAGTAGTACCCTCTTTTTTCGGTGTGGAAGTAGAACACCGGATTCAATGTAGCTCACATGGTCTATATCGGTTATGGCAATGTCTCCCGAAAGTTAAGAAATGAACTAAGATAAGAATATGAACTCTAGTCATGATTTCTTGAAGAGTTACTTAGTGTAGGTAGGACTATGGACCCTACTTATGCATTGCACAAGTGGACTCTAAGGGAGGTTATGATTAGGCTCTTTATGTAATGAAGACTATGGTCTGTGTATGTTAATATGAAAGCATGTTAAGGTTGACTTTACTTATGTCAAGACATGAAGTATGATTATGCATGTGAATTACACTTATTACTTCTTAATGGGTTTGCTTAGTAAATGTGGGGGTATGGGACTCCATGTGTACATTGCACAAGTGAGCTTGTGAAGGGTTTGTGAGGATGGTTTACCTATGATATGAACTAAATGGGTTATGACTAATGATGTAATAAATGAATGAGTCCTTATATGATGTTATGAAGTATGTTGGTCTTATGTCTAATGTTAAATGAAGATGTTATGATTTGTTGAATATGATGTGCCTAGTCTATGGTGGCTTCCTAGGAACACTTGGTGTGAGTAGTATTATGAGATGCTACTTGCACATTGCACTAGTGTAACTTGGGGGTTGTCTTAGGTGATGGTTCCTATGTGAAGACCATGTCTTATGGTGTGCTTATGACTCTATGAATATATGTGGTTGGATTGATAAAGGCTATATGTAAGTTCACCCTTGGTAACCTTAATGTGATACATTGCACCAAGTATTCCCTAAGGGTTGCTTGAGGAAAGGAGTTAAGATAAAGAGGAAGGTAATGCATTGTATGCATTGAATGTGCCTAAAATATTATAAATGGCTCTATGTGTGCTATTATGAATGATTTCCATGTGTATGATGATGCATGTGGTTTATATTGTTCCTATTGTACTAAATGTTCTTGAAGTTTCTCTAAAAAGGCATGATGCATGGTTTCCAACTAAATGTCCCTTTTAAAAGCATGTTTTTGCATGGTTATCATACTTAGTGCATTCTTGTACTAACACCTTTCTTCTTCATCTTTTTACACCAAGTGTAGGTGGTGGTGGCTAAAGGGCCTTTCCTAGAAGTGATGAGCTTGGCTTACTATTCCCAAGTTCGGGTGTGTCCTTAAAGATTCAAGGACCTTTATGTTAAAGAGTTTCCTTAAGTTCTATGTACTAGATAGTGGTTTCTTTTGTATTGTAAGGGCTATGTCCCTCTTGTGTTGTAGTCGTGTTTTAAGATGGCTACCTTGAGACGTAGTACTTCAATTTTGTATTAAAGGTTTAAATGAGTTGACATTTAAGTCTTGTGTTATATTATGAAAGTTTTAAATTTTCCGCTATTTTTCTATGATAAATGCTATGACGAATGCTAAGGGCTTGTATAAGACCTCTGAGAGGTCGAATACGCCGGTAACGACTAAGGGTGCTCTCGGGTTGTTACAATATTAATGATTATGATTATTATTTTTATTTATTGGAAAAAATGTCAATTATGATGGACAGGAAGACAAAATTATATGCATGTGCCCCAACAGAAAGGATACACGTGGCAACATATGTCACAGAAAGAAGATATATGGTGACATATGTCACAGAAAGGAGATATGTGGCAACATTATATTGTCATCAATTGTTCATTTTTGCTGATAATATTAATATTAATGATTATTAATATTATTTTTATTTTGTTGAAACAAATATCAATTATGATGGAAAGGAAGAAATGTGGTGTCTGTGGCAACATATATAAACTTTGTTGTAAAAAACACCACAAAATTATCTGCATGTGCCCCAATAGAAAGGGCATATGTGGCAACATATGTCACACTTTGAATTGTCAAAATTCAAAAAAAATAAAAATTAAAAAGGTTTAAAATAATCGTCCCTTCATTTTTCCCTGTCTCCTCTCTTCTATAAAAGGTCATTTCATATTCCAAATTTCATTTATTTTTACTAATTTTTGTTTTCTTTTATCTTCTTTCCTTTCTCTCGTTCCATTATTCCTTCATAGATCAAGGTTGTTGTTGCGATATTTTCTACAACATCAGTGGTAATTTATTGCGATCCATTTCTACAACAAGGCGTCGTTGCCCTCATCATTTCTAGTTTATCGTTGTTATCTTCTCAGGTAAAATTTAATTAGGATTTTGAGAAATACTTACTGGTATTAAATCAGGACCTTTTTAGTGGTTTTATCACTTATTTGTTTGTATGATGGTTGGGTAGTTATTCCTTTTGAAATATTATCTGATTTCAAAAAGCTTAATTTGTAGTTCGTTGGTTAGGGGTTAGGGAGGGTTTTGTGATTTGTTTGTTGGTTCATGTGTGGTATTGAATCGTATTTGTTGTTTGTGATATTGTGTATTGTGTTGTGTGTTGTGTTGTTGTGTTTGGTTGTTGTTATTTTTGTTAAGAAATATTTGATTTTTGTGGTTGCACATACAAATATAGTGCCTCCTGTCAAAAGAAAAATTATATTAACAAATGAAACAACTGGCACAAATTAAGATCCAGAAGAGGCCTAAAACTAAAACTTGTAGGAAGAAGAATGAAAATTCGACTACCACTCTTTAAGAAGAACTTGCATCTGAAGCAGTTTCTTCTTCTCAAGTAGAACCAGAATTTTCTCAAAAAAAATATGAAGAAAGAGAAAAAGAAAAAAATGAAGTTGATGGTGATGGAGAAAGAGCAGAAGAAGAAGGAAAAAAAGAAGATGAGGAAGAAGAGGGAAATAAAAAAGAAATTGAGGAAGATAAAGGGAAAAAAAAAAGAAGTTGAGGAAGAAGAAGGAAAAAATAATGAAGTAGTTGAGGAAGAAGAAGGAAAAAATAAAGAAGTAGTTGAGAAAGAAGAAGGAAAAAATAAAGAAGTAGTTGAGGAAGAAGAAGAAAAAATAAATGAAGTTGATGAAGACAAAGGAAAAAAAAAGAGGTCGAGGAAGAAGAACAAGAAAAAAATGAAGTTGAGGATGATGATGGGATCAAAACTATCAATGCACACAATTTCCCTGTGCATTTGCAACCTAATGCTACTGGTGATAGCATCATCAGGTTAGCCATGGGAAAACCTTTCGACACCTTCAGGATCATGCTCAAGCAGAAGAGTTTGGAAGATTTTTTAGGACTAGTTGTTTTGGTCATTTTCTTAATTTGCCAGAGAAAAATAATGCACGTTTTCAAATGACCATTGTCTATGAACTTCTGAAAGGAAGGTTCATTTTCCAGAATCCTGAAAAGAAGGATGAGGTTTTGATTAATTATTGTGGCATGCCACTCTTCTTTGGCAGAATAGAGTTTTCCATAGTTTCATGGTTAAAATGTCATCTTCCTTCTAAGCCAATTCCTGAATTCATAGTAAGAAAAGAACCACAGAGAGGAAAGAAAGGAGAAAAATAAGAAACAAGACAGTCAACTGAGGAGCAGGACTTGGTGTCCCTTATTGGCACAAGCTTAAAAAATCTCGATTTGATATATTTATTGAATGACGAAGATACATCAAAGAAGCACAAGGAGTCATTGTGCTTACTTTGGTTTGTACATAATGTACTTTTGGCCAAAGATGTCAACAACAATATATCCCTTAAATGGGTGAATTTATCTCAGGATATTGAGGCTTTCAACAATTATCCTTGAGGTCATGAGAGTTTTGAATTAACTGTCAAATACTTGTTGAAACCTTTAGGACCAAAGACCAATAACTTATTTGGCTTTCCATGGGCTTTCATGGTAAACATAAATGTTCTTAATTTTTTGGGAAAATGCATAAGTACCCCCTCAGCCTATACCCGAAATCCCAGAGACACACCTAACCTTTACCAAGGTCCTATTACCCCCCCGAACTTAATATATCTATAATATTCTACCCCTTTTTGGCCTACGTGGCACTATCCTTGAAAATTTTGTCAACATGCATTGGGCCCACAAGATAGTGCCACGTAGGCCAAAAAGGGGTAGAATATTACATATAAAATAAGTTCGGGGGGGTAATAGGACCTTAGTAAAGGTTAGGTGTGTCTGTGAGATTTCGGGTATAGGCTGAGGGGGTACTTATGCATTTTCCCTAATTTTTTTATATTATATTGAATAATTCAACATTTGATTTGTGACATGTTTTCTTTTTATATAGGCTTGGGCATTTGAAGCCATTCCTCATTTGAGGCATCAAGTAAATGCAGAAGAAGAGATCTCATCTCCAAGGATATTGAGATGGTTGAGAGCAAAAACAAAAACTGTCAAAAATCCTCCAGATCTTTATAACCCTCCTCATGATGCAGTAAGTTATTATTATATTACACCCATATATTGCAACATATCACTAATCTGTAGTAACATGTGACCCAAATATTGCTATAGATGACTCATATATTGCTACAGATGATCCATATGTTGCAACACATGACACAAATATTCTATAGATGACTCATATGTTGCTACAAATGATCCATCTGTTGTAACATGTGACACAAATGTTGATACAGATGCCCATATGTGTCAATATATCACCCATTTGTTGCAACATATGACACATCTTTGGCAACATCTAACCCAAATATTTCTACGGATGACTCATTTTATAATTTTAGGTTGTACATCCATGGCTTGTCCCAACAGAAAATGAATTGCAAATGCCATATCTAATTACTCTAGGGTTGGTTGAAACCATATTTGATCATGTTGTGGATATAGTTAAAATGAAATTGGCTAGAGCAAGAACCATCAAAAGAGACAGAGTTGATAATGAATTAGTTGTTTTTTATGGTTGATGGTGGTGGTATTGATGGTGGTGCTGGTGTTGATGGTGGTGGTGATATTGGTGCTGGTGCTGGACAAGACCATGGGGCTACCTCTTGTAAAAGATGCTCTGGCTTTCTCTATGAGAAGTGCAAGAAACAAGATGAAGATTCTATCATATATCTTCAAACATTGAGTCAGGCTATCAATGAACTTAAAAACAAGAGGGAGGTCAAGGTCATTCCGTTAAAGAATGTTCCGCATCCATATACTCCACATGCCAAGAGGAGGAAAAAAATCCTTTACCAAGGCAATACAAAATTTGAAGAAGAAGATCTTTGGAGAATTGCCAATGGCCGTAAGAGAGGAAATGCTGGAGTTCAAGCATGTGAATGTTTAGCGTGTGCCTATAGCTCAAAAGAACAAACTGATAGAACTGATGAGAGGAAAGGAACTGAGTGCATAATACGGCATGCATGTTTTCAGTGGAGAAGATTTCAGGACCATGACAAGCATGAAAATTTGGTGGGAAGACTGGGCAATTTTTCTCTACTAGTACCTTCAATTTATAATGTTCGTTTGTTTTATCTTTTCAATGATTACTCTTATTTACTTTTTAATATTATTTTTTATTTCAGTATATTAATAAAATACTTACCTTCATGAGGGATAGGCATATAAGATACCCTGAGTACTATGATTCCACAGATAGGATCCTGGATCTCAATTTCTATTCCAACTTCAAACAAAGATATGACAAAATGAGCGAGGAGGCATCAACAGTTGGTGGCATAAGCTTTACACAGTTAATTAATGAGTTTGAATGGAATGAAGATATGATTAACTATGTCTGGGGCATTAGACCATATCTTGGAGGCATGTATTGGATTGGTGCAAAAAGGATTTTGGCAGTCATGAGCCTGAACAAAACTCATTTTGTGACTCTTGAGATCCTCTTGCACGAGGGTCGCATGAATGCTTATGACTGCCAGCTGATCGGTATGGAACATGCAAAGTTTTTGACATTCATACAACCTGTGTTCGAGTTGCTGCCAAAATTATTGAAGCAAAGTGAAATAATGAAGCATTTGACAGATAAATTCCTCAATGAACCATGGGAATTTGAAGGTCGATTGAAACTCATGGTAACAAATGAAACCAAACCCGCGTGCGGGTCATATTCACTTGCATTTATTGAGCATTTGATTATCATGAAAACAATTCAACCTCCCCAAACCTTGTTGTGTGACAATACAGTGGTCGAATGCAATGAGTTTGGGCAGCTGGGATAGTATCTAGGAGCTTGGAGCCTTGACAATATGTTTGTAATTAATGACAATGTTTTATTTTATCACTTATGTTATGTTATCTTATATTGAGAGCAAGTACATAGTATGTGATGTTATATCGAGAGCAAATACTTAATAAAATGTTGTTACATAAGGGTGATATGTAGCAACAAATAAGTCATCTTTAGCAACATATGTCTCATATGTAGAAATATATGGGTACATGTCTCAAATGGTCAAACGTTGCTACATAAGGGTGATATGTTGCAATATTTGAGGCATCTGTAGCAACATATGTCTCATACGTAAGAAACATGGTTCATCTGTAGCAACATTTGAGTCACATATGTAGCAAAATATGACTCATATGTTGCAAAATTTGACTCAAATGTTATGTTAAGAACAAGTCAAAATGTTGGAACAGGAGTGCAAAACTACATTTATTTATTTTCACAACTATGATAATTTTAATGATTGTACACAACTACATAAGAATTTTCCATCTTCCACAGTGTTCTTCTTGGTAATGCTTAAAAATAGAAAAAAAATCACAACAAACAACACGAAGATTAGCTTCCAGTTGTTACAACATTTGGTCTTATTCTTCTCCTTCATCACCCATTTGTTACTTCTTTTAATACGACTTTCATCATCAATTTTCAACTCCTTAATTATGTTCGCCAATCTTAGAATAACAAACTTGGATCGTATATCAACATCTTCACGATCCCTCTATCTAAAGAAGTTGCATGCATTCTCCTAAAATACACACCACAAAGAAATTTAATTTTAAAAAAACAAAATAAAGAGAAGTCTCCAGATGAAGATATAGAAATGTACATACACGATAGCGTGGACAAGATCAAAATCTTTGACCTGAATTGTCCTTCGACCATGAAGTTTGCATTGAAAGTAAGTCTCCATGTTTGCAACAAATTTTCACACCCAACATGAGATCATTTTCATCATTACAAATTCGATTCAACATTGCATTTGACATTATATCAAAAGTAACAAAAACAAACAAAACTCATTCATTAGATCTAGAGTACTGATCTATATTTAAAGAACTCATTCTTACCCAATCACTATATTGCAAAACTAATGATTTCATTGATTTGACAATACATGACAGTGCTGAGATTTGGTTTAACCAAAGGCCAATCAAATTAATTGTGTGTTAAAAAAATAAAGAATAGAAAAGGCAGACAAAAAAAACTGATGAAATAAATAACATCATTATATCCCATGCACTCCAGAGATCCGAGATCCATGCAAAGAGAGAGAGAGAGAGCGAAGCGAAGAGAAACCGAAGCGGCGAGGAAGAAAATAAAAACCCTAATTTATATATATATTCCTTCTAGAAATGAAATAATGGGCCGATTGGGCCAGTTTTAGAGGTTGGGCTTGCCTATGACTTTTATAAAGTACTTACGTTTTTTAAGTTGTTGCAACACATGTCAATTATGTGTACATGCAAGTAGTATCACCATTAATAGAGAGGAATTCAAGCACATAAACTTGGGAAACATTAAACATAAACATAAAACATGTCATTGATAGTTGATAGGTGATATAGTGACATGCAAGGCTAGGCTAGACTACATATCCATATTTACAAGGCATTAACGCTAACAAAATCAACAAAATTTACATCTGAAATACTTTAGCCCATTGATAGTTGATATAGTGACATGCAAGGCTAGGCTAGGCTACATATCCATATTTACAAGGCATTAACGCCAACAAAAACAACAAAATTTACATCTGAAATGCTCTAGCCCTATACTACTACTTCAGCCAACAAAAAAGGATCTGGAGTCAACATTGAGCGATTAAACCTGGAGGAGCATCACCATTCTTTCTTGAAGGGTGGTGGATCAGAGCTACCCATGCACTCTGTCACAAGACCACCTACAGAAAAACAAACAACCAATGTTAGCCACCCCATACACGCCGTTACATTAAACATGATGTTACATATAAAGTAAGAAGACTTACCAAATGATGAAGCTACCCTCCATTAGACAAGGTCCGACAAAAACAAACAACGACCATCACCCATGCACTGAGAACACACTTGAAGAAGACATCATATTAATTGAGAACAACATAATTACGTTGATCACCCATAACAAGAGCATGCAGAGACTTAAATTTATCCAAGGTGGTAACATCTTCTCACAGAAATTTGAGTGTGAGAAGAGGAGAGGAGAAAGAAAATAAAAAATGAGAGCTATTTTTTTGTGAATTAAGGGAACCTTAATGAACCCTTTTATAATGGGTGAGAGTGAGTGGAGTATTCTAGAATGTTCCGTTACATTACATGTTGAATTAGATGACAATTTAATTGAATTAACCCACAAAAGACCATTTTATGATATACATATGTTGTCATATATGACATGTCTGTCGCAATTTTTTTCAACAGAACGTGCATATATTGCCACATATGACACTTTAAGGATGAATTGATCGATAAATTGAGCGATTTAGGAATGCAAAAATGTCAAATTGGACCAAATTTTAGTACTTTGGACCATAATTAAGCAATAAAAATATGCTATAACACTTGGAACAATGATTTAAATGGTGTTATATAACTATCATATGAAGTTACTTGGTCATTGTATGATAAACTAGTGGGATGATAGTCTTTGTAAAAATAATTGATAGAATTGAATGAAAGTTGTTGTATTAGACCATAATTTTGTACTTAGACATGTTGTCGGACTATATATTAGTGTCACATGTTGAATTATGTGACCATTTAATTTAATTAACCCCCAAAAGACCATTTTATGATATACATATGATGCCACATATGACATGTCTGTTGCAATTTTTTCAACAGAACGTGCATATGTTGCCACATATGACACTTTAAAAATGGGTTGATCGGTAAATTGAGCGATTTAGAAATGGGAAAATGTCAAATTGGACCAAATTTTAGTACTTTGGACCATAATTAAACAATAAAAATATGCTATAACACTTGGAACACCGATTTTCAAGGGTGTTGTATAACTATTATATGGAGTTAATTGGTCACTGTATGATGAGCTAGTGGGATGATAGTCTTTGTTAAAATAATTGATTGAATTGAATGAAGGTTGTTGTATTAGATCATAATTTTATACTTAGACATGTTGTAAGACTATATATTAGTGCTACACGTTGAATTAGGTGACAATTTAGTTGAATTAACCCCCAAAAGACCATTTTATGATATATATATGTTGCCACATATGACATGCTTGTTGTAATTTTTTCAACAGAACGTGCATATGTTGCCACATATGACACTTCAAGGATGGGTTGATCGATAAATTGAGTGATTTAGGAATGAAAAAATGTCAAATTGGACCAAATTTTAGTACTTTGAACCATAATTAAGTAATAAAAATACGCTATAACACTTGGAACAACAATTTACAAGGGTGTTATATAACTATTATATGGAGTTACTTGGTCATTGTATGATGAACTAGTGGGATGATTGTCTTTGTAAAAATAATTGATAGAATTGAATGAAGGTTGTTGTATTAGACCATCATTTTTACTTAGACATGTTGTAGGACTATATATTAGTGTTACATGTTGAATTAGGTGACAATTTAATTGAATTAACCCCCAAAAGACCATTTTATGATATACATATGTTGTCACACATGACATGTCTGTTGCATTTTATCCAACAGAACGTGCATATGTTGCCACAGATGACACTTCAAGGATCGGTTAATCGATAAATTGAGCGATTTATGAATGGAAAAATGTTATATTGGACCAAATTTTAGTACTTTGAACCATAATTAAGCAATAAAAATATGCTATAACACTTGGAACAACGATTTACAAGGGTATTATATAACTATCATATGGATTTACTTGGTCATTGTATGATGAAGTAGTGGGATGATTGTCTTTGTAAAAATAATTGATAGAATTGATGAAGGTTGTTGTATTAGACCATAATTTTGTACTTAGACATGTTGTAGGACTATATATTAGTGGTACATGTTGAATTAGGTGACAATTTAATTGAATTAGCCCCAAAAAGACCATTTTATGATATACATATGTTGCCACATATGACATGTCTGTTGCATTTTATCCAACAGAACGTGCATATGTTGCCACATATGACACTTTAAGGATTAAACATTTTATAAAGAACAAATTCAGAAATTAGTACAAAACACAAATTCAGAAATTAATACATAAATTTTACTACTTCTTCTATTTCTAAATCACAACTACATAATTCACAATGACGAAAGTGATAGAGTTGATGAACAGTGCAACAAATTGGTCTTTCTCCCAACAAATGAGGTTATGGCACTCTTCGAAATAAAATATATCACAACTTCTGTCGACATCTTCTGAGTTTTAGTGACTCCGTTTTTCTCATGATGGCAATGAACATTATGCCTTCTCTCATGGATTCACCGCCCTTGAAGATTGAAATTATGGCAAGCACATAGGATGCACCAATGTCACCTCCGTCTACTGCTTGATTAAGCATTCCCAATCCATTTGGATCGCTATCGTGGAAATAATCAACTTACAGAAGAAATAACACATTTAAAAGGTGGAATACATTGATAAAAACATGAATAGATGCGAAGAACATTAAACATTACCACGGTTTTTCTGTATAAGGCTTCTAAATTCCCCGATGCTTTACACATTTCCAGAAAGAAATGCATTTTCGAACAACCGACCAAGGCTTACACGACCATATATATTCAATAAAGTCGACAAATGTTACCTTTTGATATACAGAAGGTTCATTAACGACTTGATTTAGGACCCTGGAACTGAGAAATCAAATCAAATGGTTAGGAAATCAAATTAAAAAGCGAAAATTGATTAATACATACATACCTTAATTTAACATTCATTAAATCTTTGAAGGAGTAGGAAGCAATCCTTTCAACGATTTCAATTAGTATTTCCTTCGGAAGGGATTCAATATAGTTTTTTCAATCATAGTCATTTTTGAAGATTTATTCTTCTTCCTTTCCATCTTGAAGAAAATTAAATGAAAGGACCTAAGTTGTGTTCTTCTTATATAATCCCAATGTAATGAATGTGAAAAGTTGCAACTTCTGAAGACGAAGAGACACTTTTGACTTTTCAAATGTAAATACTTAAATTCATCATTTTATCCAACATAACGTGAATATGTTGCCACATATGACATTTCAAGGATGGTCAAAGTGAGAATACTATGAAAAAAAAAAATATTTTTAGATTAAACATTTTATAAAGAACAAATTCAAAAATTAGTACAAAACACAAAAAGACAACCTTTTTCACCATGAATTTGCAAGTTATGTACATATGTTGCCACATATGACAATTTAATTAATACCACACAGTGGTATAAGACAGAAATTTAACTACATAATCTAGTTCTAAATCACAACTACATAATTCACAAGAATATCATCTTCATTGTCGCTTCCCATGGGCCAACCATTCCTGCGATCGATTTGCTCAAATTGATGAACAATGCAACAAACGGGTCTTCCTCCCAACAAATGAGGTTCTGACACCCACATTCCACCTAAAGGATTTCGCAAATGATGTCGACATCCTTTGAATTTCAGTGGCTCCATTTTTTCATGTTGGCAATAAACACTAAACCTTCTCTCATGGATTCACAGCTATTGAATATTGAAATTATGGCAAGCACATAGGATGCACCAATGTGGTCACCGTCTGTTGCTTGATTAATCATTCCCAATGCAGTTAGATCGTTACGGTTGAAAAAATCAAACTACAGAAGAAATAAAACATTTTAAAAAGGAAAAATATATTGACAAAAACGTGAAGACATACGAAAAATATTTAAAATGACCACGCCTTTTCTGTATAAGGCTTCTAAATTCCCCGATGCTCTGCACATTTCCAGGAAAGAAATAGCTTTTTGAACTATCGACCATCTATGATAAGAAAAGTTGACCAATGTTACCTTTTGATATACAGAAGGTTCATTAGCGACTTGATTGAGGACCCTGGAACTGAGAAATCAAATCAAATGGTTAGGAAATCAAATTAAAGAGCGAAAATTGATTAATACATACATACTTTAATTTAACCCTCATTAAATCTTTTAGGGAGTAAGAAGCAATCCTTTCAACGATATCAATTAGTAGTTCCCTCGGAAGGAATTCAATGTAGTTTTTTTACTCCTAGTCATTTTCTTCTTCCTTTCCATCTTGGAGAAAATTAAATGAAAGGACCTTCTATTGTTGTGTTCTTATATAATGTCAGGAATGTGTGAAAAGTTGCAACTTCTGAAGACGAAGAGAAGAGAAGAGACACAACTTTTGACTTTTCAAATGAAAGTACTCATTTTTCTTTAAAAAAGGTAAAATATGAAGAGTTGTAATTACTTTTTTTCTTGAAAGTTGTTGCAATGACAGTAATGATTTATTATTGGTTCACACACCTTACACGTAATTATTTATTAGAAATATGTTGGAACAAATGCATTTTCTGATGTACTTGTAACACATAATTGGCATATGTTGGAGCATATGCAATATTATGTTATAAGATCTAACACATAATTGATATATGTTGGAACATATGCGTTATTCTGCTGTACTTGTAACACATAATTGACATATGTTGGAACATATGCAATATTCTGTTGTAAGTAGCAACACATAATTGACATATGTTGTCACAAATGCATCAGTTCAAAATAAATCACACATTTTATTTATGTAAATAACATAACGTAATTTAATTCAAATTAAGATAAAAAAAGATAGGGAACATCATCCTCAAATAAAAAAAAACATTCATTAAAATTCAACAACACTTATGGAGCATTTCGATTTGGGCATGTAGTTTTTTTGTGGCCAAAGTCCCTACATACGGAACACTTATTTTTTCTTGTTGGAAATAATTCACCAACTCCACGACGTCTCTTATATCTCCTTCTTCTAGGTTTGCTTGGATCAACATATGGAAGATGTATTCTCTCTCTATGATATCCAAAGGGACAATCCAAGAATCTTCAAGTGGCACCGGGTGAATTTCCTCACAATATGCCATTATGTATTTTTCCACTGAATAATATGGAGAGGAGTACTCATAAATCATATTTCCAAAATCGACACCATATTGGGCTCGAAGCGCTGCCATGGCATTACGAGAATTGATCACCTTTTTCAGTGTAAAATCTTTTTTCAAGCAAGCAATTTTCAAGGAATTTGCCAGTTCTTCCTTGTTCTTGAATGCCATTCCCTTATAAAAACTGGTTTCATCATCTCGAACATTATTCACACGTGATGATTGAGAAGAACATGGAATGTTGCTACCAACAATAGGTGTAACAATCCAAGTCTGACACTTCATCTTTTCCAATTTCATCATCGTGATTATTCATATCCATAACATCAAATTCATCATTTAACATATCTTGTTGGTCTTCTTCTAGATTATGATCCTCCTCGATAGGATTTTCATCCACGTAGACTCTTTATATGGGCGGTCTCTCCGCTCCTCCCAAATAAACAAGCAAACTAGGCTGATCAGTTATTTTAAAAGGTAAGACCTTCTCATTATGAAAAAAATGGGGAATGTAACTCATGACAAGATCTTTCAATTGACAATTGTATCCACATTTTTGCATGACTAAATTTACAAAATCATCATACAAAATATTTCTTTCGACAATCATCCCTACTGATCCTCCCCATTTCTTACCATCCTTCCAACGCCAAATGCATCGATTTTTCTTCTCGACCCATTCACCACGACAATCAATACCTACAAATAATTCCTTCATTTAATGTACCTGAAGAAATTAATTAAAAAAACAATTAGTACTAATGAAGAAATGTGTAAGTCATATGTTGCAACATATGAATATTCATTGGCGACATGTAAATCATATGTTGCTACATATAACTGATATGTTGTGACAAATAAATCACACATGACAACATGTGTAAGTTATATGTCGCAACATATGGCTATTCTATTGCGAAATGTAAGTCATATGTTGCTACATTAACTATTCTGTTGCGAAACATAAATCACATGTTGTGACAAAATGTATATGTCATATGTTGCAACATATGACTATTCTGTGGCGACATGTAAGTCATATGTTGCTACATATAACTGATATGTTGTGACAAATAAATCATATGTGGCAACATGTGTAAGTTATATGTCGCAATATATGGCTATTCTGTTGCGAAATGTAAGTTATATATTACTACATACAACAATTCTGTTGCGAAACATAAATCACATGTTATGACAAAATGTATAAGTCATATGTTAAATGACTATTCTGTTGCGATTTAAATATCCTTTCTATTGCTACATAAGACTATAATTTGTTCCAATAGTCAACTGTTGCAACATATATTGCCATCTGTTGGAAATGTGAATGCAAATTATTGAAAATATATCGGCTACCCAGATAATGATGAATGATTTCAAAGAACTGTTAATTTTACTTACCAAAACAATGGTGTGTGAACCCAATCACTTATGAAGTAATTCCAATTGATACAGAACGAAATCTGATTCGCTGATTAGATTAGCTAAATCTGATTTAAGAAGATAAAAAGAAGAAGAAGAAAGCTCAAGGACTAGCAGCCAAGACCAACAATGTACGAAAAGAAGAAGAAGATGAAGAGAACGGGAAGAAAGGCAAGCAAGTAAGCAAGAACGAAGCAGAAGAAGAATAAGAAGAGGAATATGAGGGGAGCCGGGGGAAAAATATTTTATTTCCCTCCTTTTGGTACAGCTCGCTGGCGGCTTCCCTCCAGTTTTGGTTCCTACCAAAATTGGTTAAATTAGGTTTTAGTCATTTACCCTTTTTCAATAGACCAAACTGCCAACTTATAAACTTGAGGGCAACTCCACAATCCTTAATCATTAATCACATAATTGTCATCTACACTCAATAATTAAGACTTATGTCGCCGCCCCTTTATTTTGACACCTTAATGTCACCTTTAATTCAAAGCCCCTAGTAACTTTTGTAGGAAACGAGCCCTTTTAAGCTCTCTTATTCTCAACCCATCTTAGACTCTGTATTTCCATAAAAAAATAGTGTTGCTAAAACAGCTTCAATTATGCCCTCATGGTGAGGTGGTATACTAGTACTAGAGGCAAAAGTAAATATTTGTTATTTAGAGTTATAATATAACTAGTAAAATTACCCACGCATCGCGCGAGAATTTTTTATCACTCAATTTATAAAAATAATATTTAAAACCTATCAATCATTAAAACTAAAACACTATATTATCTTACATACAAAATTACATAATAACAAACATTAATAATGCAAAGAAAAATGAAAATTATTACATCTTATCATTTATCCTTAATAACATAAGTATAAATTAATGACTGTAAAAATACATACCAGGATCTGTAACATAAGCAATGGTGTTAGTGAGCCACTCAACAGGAGCAAAGTATAGAAATATTTAATTCAGAATTTTCGTTGTTTTAAAATGAGAGGAAATCTCGCTATTTATAGACAACAAATGGTAGTGTGAACAAATGTTTATTGTGCCTTATCGGAAAGGTTACAACTACTTGAAAATGTTGCAACCCTTCAGAAAGGTCACAACCTTTCATAAAAGTCACAATTTTTCATAAAAGTCGCAACTCTTCTTTAAAGTCGCAACTTTTCATAAAAGTCACAACTTTTCATAAAAGTCGCAACTCTTCGTAAAAGTCACAACTTTACATAAAAGTAACAACTTTTCATAAATATCACAACTTTTCATGAGAGGGGAGGCTAGTTTTGGAAATAAATAAATTAAAAGAGAATTCTGGTTTGTGGTGACGCCACGTAGGTGGGCTTAATGTTCTCTTTTATATATATATATATATATATATATATATATATATATATATATGATAATTGATTTTAGGCCATTCTATATTTTTTTTTACTAAACCAATATATATATACTAGTTACGGTCGCCCGTGCTATGCACGACCCAATAATATTAATGTTTATAGCTGGACATATATTTTTTAGGAAAATAATTATTGATTGTAATGGTATTTTTTTTTATATAACTATAATTTATAGCAATATATAACAATACTATGATGAATGTGTTATATACTAAAGTGAATTATGCATACAATATAAATGTATCATAAATTTTAAAATATATTATATTTGTTTGGTATGAAATTAAAAGTGATCTAACAAACAAACTATAAGTTATTTTTTAAATTTGAAATATAACGTAAAATTAGTTTTGAATTTTCATCAATAAAACATAAATTTTGAAATAAAATCAATTATTCCCTCTGTTTCAATTTATGTGATACATTTCATTTTTCGAGAGTCAAACAATTTAAGTTTGATCGAGAATTTGCGCATGACATCTTCAATTTTTTAAAATGAAATTTATATATATTTATGAACTACATAAAAAGTACTATAAGTTACAATAATTGATAATCGAATTTTTTTAAAATGTATTAAAAATTTATGATCAAAGATAGACTTATTTAAATTTCAGAATTCAAAATGTATCATATAAATTGAACCGGAGGAAAATAATAAATTTTACCAAAAAAAAAAATTCATGCGGAGAGAAGTTATATATTAGAATTGTTTTGCTGAAGCTTAAAAGTGAAGAGAAAGAGTTGGGTAGGACCCATTACCTAGATGATGTAACTAAAGGTTAATTATGTCAGAGAATTCCAAAAAAGTCATAAAAGTTGCAACAAGTTGAACATTAGAAGCTATAAAATAAAAGTAGAGGACAAAAATACCCTCAAGCTAGTGTAGTAATTCTGGGAAAGCACACACGTTGACGGAGACGTGTGTGCTGTTCCCCTTTCTTATATGTAACTTGATATAAGTACCCGTGCTAGCACGGGCCCAATATGTTATTTTTTGTCTTACTTTATGTGACATAGATAAAATTTGAAGAGTCAATTAAATTTTAATATGATTTTTAAATATTTTAAATTGTTAATTATTGTAACTTTTACGTAATTTTTAAATAATATATATTACTTTCTTTGTCCCAATATATGTAGCATAGATAAAATTTCAAGAGTCAATATGTTGTTAATTATTGAGATTTACAATATTTTTTACGTAGTTTTCAAATTAAATAATACATGTTACTTCTCCTGTCCCATTTTATTTGACACAAATATATTAATTTTAGTTGTCAATTATCATGATTTATAGTATTTTTTATGCAATTTTTAAATATATAAAAAATTTAAAAATCAAACAAATAAATTAAAACGGAGAAAAGTAGGCAAATATATATGTAAGTGTGGAACCAAACAGGTGAAGCAGGCAGACCGCCACATGTGTGGTTATCCACACTTATATATAAGCAGTAGATCTTTTTGTCTTACTTTATGTGACATAGATAAAATTTGAAGAGTCAATTAAATTTTGATATGATTTATAAATATTTTAAGTTGGTAATTATTGTAAATTTTACGTAATTTGTAAATAATATATGTTACCTTCCTTGTCCCAATACATGTAGCACAAATAGAATTTCAAGAGTCAAAATTTTGTTAATTATTGAGATTTACAATACTTTTTATGTAGTTTTCAAATTAAATAATACATAACTTCTTTTGTCCAATTTTATGTGACATAGATATATTAATTTTAGTTATCAATTATCATGATTTATAGTATTTTTTATACAATTTTTAAATCTATTAAAAATTAAAAAAATAAGACAAACAAATTAAAACGGAGAAAAAAGTAGGCAAATATATATGTAAGTGTGGAACCACACAGGTGGAGCATGCATGTTGACCTCCACCCGTGTGGTTATCCACACTTATATATAAGTAGTAGACACAATTTTTAAATATTTTAAAAATTAAAAAACAAGACAAACAAATTAAAACTGAAGAACCACCGAAAAAGGGAAAACAATGCAGGTGCCAGGCATGCATGTCGACCATGACCTGCCTGGTTATTGTTACTTATATATATGTATATATGTAGTGGATATATATATATAGTAATTTAGTATTAGTTAAGCAAAATTATCGGTATAATATAGTGTATTAGTATCATTCAAGTTTCTTATTAATAAATTACTTATTAGTCAATGATACTGTAAGAGTGTATGTGTATTTTTTGGTATCATTAAGGTTTCTTGTTCAGAAATTATTCATTGGTCAATGATATTATGAGAGAATATATATATTTTTGTGGTATCATTAAGGTTTCTTGTTCACACCCTACTCATTAGTCAATGATACTTTAAGAGAATATATATATTTTCTGGTATATATATATAGTCAACCGATTTCCATTTGATGGAACTGTATTTGTTGTATTACCTTTACATCGCAACCTAGTAACAAGAGAAAATTCAGTCAATCCAAATCGAAGTTGTGCCCCATTAACTTAATTTAAAATTTTTTTATAAAATAAATCACATTAAATATCAAATGTAGTTTATGCAGATCTAAAATCACATAATTATGTATTTTTTTCTTATTTATTAATGGTTGTAGTAATGATTGTGGTCTAGTTATTTTTTTTATTAATCTGAAACTAGTTGGTTAATATTTTATTTTTTTAATATTTATTTTGTTTTTTAAGTGACAAAAATATAAAAAGAGAGAAAAAAATTAAAAGATGATAAACTAACGAAAAAAGGGAGAGGAACAAAAATTAAAAAAGAAGAAAAAACATATAATAAAATACGACTAAATGATATCCCTAATAAATGATGCAATGAAAAAAGAATAAAAAATAGTAAATGAGAAAAGAATAATAGAGAGAATAAAAATAATAAAAGAGAGAAGAACAAAAGTAATGAACAAAAAATAATTTATTTTATTTCGTAAAAAGGTAAAAAATATAGAAAGAGAAAAGAAGATAAATTAATAAAAACAACAAAGAAATAATAAAAAGACTACCAAATAGTACTTCTAAAGAATAATATGAGAAAAGAATAAAAGTAATAAATGTGAAAAGAACAAAAAAGAAAGTAAAAATAGTAAATAAGAAAAGAACAAAAATAATTTATTTTATTTTCTTAAAAAGGTAAAAAAGATAGAAAGAAAGAAAAAAAAGAAGAAGATAAACTAATAAAAAAAATAGAAATAATAAAATTATTACCAAATGGTATCTATAACAAGGATAAAATAAATAAATAAAAAGAATAAAAGATAAAATAAAAATAATAAATGAGAAAGAACAAAAAAAATGAATGATGGGACAAACACAATAAATGAGAAAAAAGAATGGGGGTATGAGCTGTAATTTTTTTTTGAGAGAATGATATTTCTTGAATTACTTTGGATTGGGGTATGAAGATCTAATTATTTTGAGTATTATGACCCATTTATGTAGTTCCCTATTTTTTATCAATAAAATAAGGAAAAATTATCTATCCATACATTCTTATCTATCATATTTTCTATTATTCTCTACCATTTCAAAATATTACAAAAATTCTTCTTTTTCCTCCAAAATTCACTCATCCGGATACATAACTTCTCAACTCACGCACGTTTCTCTCTTCCTCTTTTCACACCTTCAATCTTTTTCTATTTTCACTCCATCAATCTTAGCAATTACTTCATTACAATTTTGAATTTTAAAATTATTCTCTCTCCAGTCAATCACTTTCAACTTTCTCAATAGGTAATTTTTCTTCTTCTTCAACTTACAGATCATTGTTTTGATCTATTTTTTTATTTTTTTTATTTTTCATCTTCAAAAATCATGATCCATATGGATAATGCTCCTTCTTTTAGTACTGGAATTATCAGTAACCTCACTTAATATTGATCGTGTTTATAATTCTGACGATGCTGATTGAGCTGAAAATAGATCCAAACAATTGCATGATCCATTATAAATGATGAATTAGAATGTTGCGAAGTCGAAGTCGTAAAGGGATATACCTTCGTCTTCTAAAGTGACTGTGGAAAAAACCAAAAAAGGGGTAGAAAAGTTGGATTTGTAATATCTCACCCCTATGCTACGTTGTTTCCTGATTTTGTTGTTGTTTATATTTTTCTGATACAAAAAGAGTTGGATCTGTATAACATGTTGGTAAACACCTTTCTCTACCCAAGATTTAGATTTTTAATGTATATAATTGATTTTGATCCATAAATTTATGTATAATGTATTCATTTCAACTTTATAATACATTATAATTTGATCATGTACAATGTATCGTGTTAAAATATTAGTTTTGATAATAACCCTAATTTATTGAAACACAAATTAGTATGTATTATGTTAATAGCTATGTATTTGATACATAACTATTACAAATTTTGTTATCTTTTATTACCAGATACATACACTCATACTTATTCAACTAGAATGCTATGTATATGTAGACATTATCAAATATTATTATTGATACATCACTAATATTTTATAACAATATCAACTTGTATCATATTCATACTTATGTATATAACACATAACTTTGTTGTGTATATAACATAGTTATGTATTACATGTTGTTATGCATCTGCAACACTGTTTTACAATTGAATCAATGTGTATCATATTCATAGTTTTTTTACATGATACGTAACTATATCAAATTATCAAATTGACTATGTATCAAATGTTGTTATGTATTTGCAATTTTCTGAGTAGTATTTTAAGACATAATTGCACCAATTATTTAACACATGTATATCAAATTCAACAAATTTCAAACTTTATTGTATGTATTAGATACATATCAAATAACCACAATGTTATATAACAATCACAAAAAATGTTATTGAGAACAATTATATGTATAATAAATATTTTATAAACTATAATATTTTTACAATTAAAATAAGATACATAAATAATAATGTATTCATGCACAATTTTATGATCATGATACATAAATAGTAATATATAGTCAATCGTAACAATTTTTTTGAATCTGTTACGATGTGAGCGAGATTTGAGAGAATAAAATTTTAATTTTATATTGTTTGAAACTGTTACGATCTGGTAGAGATTGACATCAACTTGATTTGCGTGATTTAGGGGAATTACATTCAATTTTATGTTCCATTTCCTTTAAATCGTAACTAGATTTTTTTAATGTATCAGATGTAATATATCCGTCTAGATTGTTATGTATTCGAATGACACTAATTTTGAGAGATTTTTGTAAATTGAAAAAGGGTAGGGTTATGATGTAATTTGCACCTTACACTATGTGATTCCTAAATTGTTTACATATAATAATACAAAATCATTCATCCCAAACCCAAAAACTAATTAAAATATGAAATGGGCATAGCCCACTTTCCTAATGATCTATCTATATATCCTATCCTTTATCTCCTTCTCAAGTACACTTGCTGCTTTTATTTTTCCTTAATGTTGTATTCATGTTGTTGAAGTAACCATTCTCTTCGATCTCTTCTCTTGTGAGTTGTTCCAGATCCTTTTCCGACATTCGAGTCCATCTTCATATTTAGGATATCACTTGACCAAGGTATATTCTTAAATCTTTCAAATTCTTCTTTCTTTAGATCAAACTTGACTTGTCTTTGATGTTTTAGAAGAATGGTTGTTTTTGTCTGATAAAATCTAAGGAGCTAGCCTTTTGGAGTTGTCAGCTCTTCCTAACACGGGCTTGTAGCTGACCTCCCAAGTTTAAATTTAAATCTAATGATGCTCCCCTTTGTTTTTGGTGATGATTTTTCTGATCTATCAATGTTTAGCATAAATGATTTAGCAACGGTAAAAATCATTAGTCTATGACAGTCTTTTTTATATATATCTAGACTGTTTAGTATCCTCTTCATGTAAGCATCAAAACTGTAATATTTGTGTGCATGTGGCTAATTGATTCTTCTAGTGTAAAGTCTTAGTGAAGGAATTTATGCTTTTTTATTATTTATGTTTTACGATCTTTCTTCCTAAAATAGGCAAATATTTGAATGATTTGAACAACATCTTCTCAATAGAAGTAACTACTAGGTTATCTATGCAATCTGCCATTTTATTGCCTTCTCTGTATATGAGTCGAACATTACCTCAACTTTGTTATCTCCTGTTTCAGCTCATCAAAATAGTTTGCTAGATTCCAAGAACCTTTCTGCACTTTGTTAATAATGTTAACCACTAATAACGAATCTGATTCTAGTATTAAATTCCTCACCTTCTTATTAACACAATATTTTATTGCCTCTAGCTCTCATTATCGCTTCTACATTAGTAGTGATACTAATGTTATCCACTTCAACATCTATTAGATCCCCAAGGCTATTCCTTACCAAAAATCATATGCACTAATACCCAAGTTTCTTTTGCATGCACCATCCTTGTTGCACTTAACCACTCCTTCTTGAGGTAATTCTCATTTCACTATACAATAGTATAGTCTAGGCTTATTGGCACCTAACATGTTGATAATCTCCCCCCAGTCTTTCACTGGTATTCTTATCCATGGATACTTTCTTTTCACTATAAAATGAATATTTTGGAGCACTTGATAAATCATACCTTACATAGATGTGTCACCACTATGCTTCCTACCATTTCTCCTCTTCCATATGATCAACTAAGTAATAAATACAGGTAGTACCTTATATATTTTCTTCAATTTGCATGGAGCCTAAGTATGCCTCAAAATCATCATAACATGTGGTAGTTGTAATTTTTCCACTGCCATACCTGTAAACTTAAAAAAAATGCTTCCATAGCTTAATAGTTATGGACCTGTTAGAAATAAATGGTCCATGGTCTTTTGATGAAATTGATCACAATACCAACATTTGGAGACCATATTAGGCTTCATTCTCTATAAATTATCATTAGTAGGGATTCTTTCTTTCCGTACTCTCTATAGAAAGATATAAATTTAAAAAATAATCTCCTTTTGCCATATGAATCTAAGTACCTCCCTTTTCTCTCTTTTGTGTCTCAAAAACTCCCATGCTATTTAACACTAAAATTGCCACTTGTATTACCATCTATCAGGCCTTATCTCTTTTCAAGTCCATTAAAGTAGGATTAATATTTTTTTGATGTATACCATCATCTCATGTGATACATATAGACTCATTTTGATACTATATCATCTTCATTCTTTAGTGAATTTCTTCACCTTTATCTCCTCTTTCTGTTGGCTTTGATCTTCAAAATAATATAGTGCCCCTTCCATTATCTAGTTATCAAGCCAAAAACTTGCTTCACTTGATCTTCCACCAAATATTATTCTCCATTTTCTCTCTAATTTGAATCATCTTCCTCCAAACATGAGATATTTCTGATCCTTGAGCAATAATTGGATGTTTCTTTTTACAATATTTGTTTCATATGTAATGGCTCCATAGGAAATTTGAAGAAGTTTGAAATTTCAGAATAATTTAGCAAATAAAGAATCAACAACGGCAAGTAAAGACCGGAATCCAATTCCCCTTTTTTCCTTAGATAGGCATAAATCCTCCTAAGCCACCAAGTGCTTTCATTTTACTCCATTATTTTTTATCTAAATTTTGTCCCATTATTTCATTGTAACGACCTGTTCCATCATTATTCAAAAGTCACCTCATCTTGAGACCTAAAAAATTATTGGAATACGTTGTCAAATTAATTTAGGGTGGCACGACAAAAAAATTGAAATATGAAATTGATCCGACTATGGTTATCCGTTATAGTGGGAATTTTCCTGCAATAGTGTCGCTGCTATAGCGGCGGATGGGTCGCTATAACGGGATTAACTGGACCAGAAACTAGATATAATGGATTTTATAATTTGACTCCTCCTCTTTAATTGAAAAAGGTACGATAGTTACTCTAAAAACCCTCCTAGACTACTCCAAACTTCAAAATAATGGAGAGGAATGATTCTACCATGAATGGGGGTAAAAACACATGGATTCCAAGTTTACTTCTATTAGGATTCAAACCCACATATTAAGAAGCTCGTGTTCAAACTTGTGCAACAGTTGTTTAACGTCTATGTAGGTTAGACTTACCTGAGTAGTCAGACTCCTTTTCTAAAATACACAATATATGTAGATTGACGAGAGATTTCATTCTTAGGCCTTTTGGCACGAAGTCTGGATTGCTAAAACATGTTGATTATTTCTATTTAGGGTGTGTAACTACTCTGGCAGGTAATAGTAACACCTCGAAAATCTAGTAGGCTAAGCTAGAGCTAAGTGAGAAGGAAAGAGCCCAAGAAATGAGCTTGGACAACCTTCACAAGAACCCATACGGGCCGTGAAGGGCACCACGAGTCGTGGTGCTGCCCATAAAAGCTCACAGTGGCTAGCCAAGCCATGATAACCTTCCACGACTACCACGACGCCTCGTGGTAGGGACCACGGGCCGTGGTGAGCTAGGTAGTAGCTAGCCTAAACTGCCCAAAACTCAAAGACCCTCCCACGAGCCACTAGACGGCTCGTGAAGGCCACCACGGGCCGTGGAAGTGGTCTAGAGTTAGATTTTAGGGGCGGAGTGGTGGTAATCCTAACCACTGGTCAAGGTACCACGGGCACCACTAAGGGCTATGTGACCCTTGACGACTCGTGAAGCCACACATGAAGAGGCTTCTACAGGTTTTAAGTTAGGGGCATATGTGTCTTTTTTGGTTTTAATAGTATTAATACTATGTCAATTTACCCAACCCTAGGACCCCATTCAAGTCATTATTTCCAAAACCCAAAAGAAATCCCAAGTTCTTCCGCTAAAATAATTCTCTCTAGAACTTGAAGAAGAAGAAAGAGTTCAAGCTAGGAACAAGGTCAAGTCTCCATTCCTAAAGAATTTGTGGACTTTGTTAACAAGGTGTAATGACTTTTCATCCATTGAGCCCCCAAGATTCCCCAATTAAAAAGTAGAAATTTCCCCAATTTGAATTAGGGTTTCTTCTAATGTTGTGAGTCTTAATGAATGTTGATCCAAATGAGTCGGTTATGAATGTTTATGCACAAATTGATAGGATTACATGTTTTTAGAATAAATTTAATTGTACCCATGCTTAACCCATGTTTCTAAGGTGAAATTGATGTAAATGGGTTTTACTCCATGAAAGGGGAAATTATGGATTAGATGTACTCTTATAGGATTGATGAGATACATTATGAATTGCTTGAGATTGAAGCATATAGATATGAAATTCTTGAGATTGAGCTTATATGATGAATTATGATTATTAGGGCTTTGAGAGTAAAGCTTATGTGATAATTGTTGATTTTAGATAGGATTGTTGTGGAAGGAATTTACCCACATGATTCCTTATGTATGTATGAATGTGAAAGCGTATCTCACATGGAATGGCTCTAGGTTTAAAGGCTTGCTCACCTAAAATGAATCAAAGAATTTATGAATTATGATAATAAGAACTAGCTTGGATTGGTAATATGATACCTTTTCATGGTAGCTTGGATTGGTTACTAAGTTGTACCTTTCCATGGTAGCTTAGATTGGCATGAAGATGTGCTCTTCTATGGATAGCTTGGATTGGTAATATGATACCTTTCCATGGTAGCTTGGATTGGTTACTAGATGTACCTTTTCATGGATAGCTTGGATTGGTAATATGATACCTTTCCATGATAGCTTGGATTGGTTACTATATGTACCTTTCCATGGTAGCTTGGATTGGTCACTAAGTTGTATCTTTCCATGGTAGCTTGGATTGGCATGAAGATGTGCTCTTCCATGGATACTTGGATTGGCATGAAGATGTTCTCTTCCATGGATAGCTTGGATTGGCATGATGATGTGCTCTTCCATGGATAATGACCTAGCTTGGATTGGCAGGATGACGTGCCTTCCGTGGATAATAAGGACAACTAAGAATTGACTACTTCCCACATTAATTTAGCATAGTTATGATGAAACAAGGTTACTTCAAGGAAGTATCGTAAGTATGTTTCAAGATGAGATTTAATTGTGTTAATTATGGTTTATGACTTATGTTGTCTAACTCTTATGCTTATGTTGATATTTATGCAAGCTATCATATTTGTACTAACACATACTCTTGCCTACATTTCTTATCCAAATGTAGGGTCCAACGATCTCGACTCTCATCCCCGTGGCTAGGATCTTAGTAGAGGCAAGGCTTGAAGATTGGCGAGTCCTTATAGCATTTGAGGATTTGACCACAATTTCTCTTATGTTCTTTCATTTTATGGTTTGAACATTATTGTATGGGCTGTGTCCCAAAGATTCTATTGTTTTAGATGGTTTGATACAAAGTGTATTAGACTTTCGCTTCATTTTATATATACTTTGATTGTGTTGAAATGTTTTAAAAATCTCGTAATTTCTATTATCTTATGTTATGAATGCTAAGTGGCTTGTATGAGGCCTCCCGGGGTCTTGTACGCCTTGTTACATCTAGGGGTACCCTTGGGTCATGACAAACTTGGTAATCAGAGCACAAGGTTTAGAATGGTTCTAGGATGTCTCAAAACCACGTCAAGTAGAGTCTTGTTCATAAGTGTGAAGTGCGCCACATATATGAATGAGAGGGTACTAGATGCTTAGGAAACTTCACTTCTTTCTTTACTCTAAGTCGTGCGATAAAGTTTAACTCTATAAGGTCTTTCCCCTAATTCTTACCTGATGGTCTACATGATATGACTACTCGAAGGGCTCACACTAGAAGGAATGCGGAAGACAATGTGGATCAAAGAGCTCTTCCTCAAGCTCCGGTCGACCCTTAAGCCAAAAATGTGACTAATGCAGAGTTTTGGACCGCTTTTCAAGTGTTGGCTCAAGCTGTGATGGGCTAATCCAATAGGGAGGTTGTGGTCCCTGTGAACTCAAATGTGGGTACGGTGGCGTCTAGAGTAAGGTACTTTACATGGATGAATCCTCCAGAATTTTATGGTTCAAAGGTTGAGGAAGATCCTCAAGAGTTTATTAATGAGGTCTATAAGGTGTTGGCCATAATGGGAGTGACTCCAGTGGAAAAGGCGAAATTGGCCACTTATCAACTTAAGGGGGGTTGCTCAGATTTGGTTTAACCAATGGAAAGAAGCAAGACCGGTAGAAGCAGGTCCGATAGAGTGGGAAAGGTTCAAATCTACTTTTCTTGATAGGTTCTTCCCTCTTGAGATGAGAGAGGCTAAGGTGCTAGAATTCATCAACCTTCGCCAAGGATTCATAAGTATTAAGGGAGTATGCTTTGAAGTTCACACAATTGTATGATATTCCCCCTTAATAGTTGCCGATCCTAGGGCAAAGATGAGTAAGTTTGTGTTGGGTGTGTCTGACATAGTTGTTAAAGAGTTTCGTACCGCCATGCTTATTCATGACATGGACATCTCTCATCTTATGGTTCATGCTCAATAGATCGAAGAAGAAAAATTCAAGGAAAGGTCTAGGGAGACAAAAAGAGCTAAGACCGGTGATAGCAATTTCTCTCATGTAAGGTCCGATGGACATGGTCATCCTAGGTTTTGACAAAGGTTTTTCGGCCAAGGTTCTTCCCATGCTCCTCCTAAGATCAACAATGAAAGGGTGTCTAACCCTAAACCTTAAGGAGGAAATAGTAGTGGATCCCTATTTCCTACTTGTGCTAGGTGTGCAAGGAAACACGAGGGTAAATGTCTAGCCGACACATATGGTTGCTTCAGTTGTGGTAACAGTGGTCATAAAATGAGGGTATTGTGTAATGATTAAGGTTAAGGGAAGAGAGGGTAAGAAAGCTCCTCCTAGTGGTTCAGGTTCCAATGCTCCTAAGCAAAACCGATTCTGTGCAGTTTAGACTTGAGGTGAGCAAGAGGGTTGTCCCGATGTGGTTACTGGTATGTTGAAATTTTTCCAACTTGATGTTTATGTTTTACTAGATCCCGGTGCTACTTTGTCTTTTGTGACGCCATATTTGGCTATGAGGTTTGATGTTCTTTCGCATGTGTTATTAGAACCTTTTTCTGTGTCTACCCCTTTTGCTGATTCTGTTGTGGCTAAGAGGGTCTATAGAAGATGTCCCATCTCCTTGTCCCATAGAGTTACCCTTGTTGATTTGGTAGAGCTTGATATGTTAGACTTTGATGTTATCCTTGGTATGGATTGGCTGCACTCTTGTTATGGTTCTATTAATTGTAGAACCTGTCTAGTCAGATTTCAGTTCCTGAAAGAGCCTATCCTAGAATGGATGGGGGGAAATTCTATGCCTAGAGGTCAGTTTGTTTGTTATATGAAATCTAGAAAGATGATTTCTAAGGGTTTTATTTACCATCTAGTTAGGGTGAGGGATATGGATTCCGAAACCCCTACTCTTGAGTCGGTCCCCATTGTGAATGAGTTTTCGGAACTGTTCCCAGATGATCTACCCAATATTCCTTTTGAAAGGGAAATAGACTTCGGTATTGACCTTCTCCCAGATACGTAACCTATTTCTACTCCTCCTTATAAAATGGCTTTGGCAGAACTTAAGGAGTTGAAAGAACAATTGAAATATTTGTTGGATAAGGGTTTCATTTGACCAAGTATATCTCCATGGGGTGCTCCAATTTTTTTTGTTATAAAGAAGGATGATTCTCTTCGTATGTGTATTGACTATTGTCAATTGAACAAGGTGACCATTAAGAATAAGTATCCTTTCCCAAGGATAGATGATTTGTTTGACTAATTTCAGGAGGCAAGTTACTTCTCTAAGATGGATCTCCGATCGGGTTATCACCACTTGAGGGTGAATGAAGATGATATTCTGAAAATGACTTTTAGAACGCGATATGGTCATTTTGAGTTTTTGGTTATGTCATTTGATTTGACTAATGCTCCGACGACGTTTATGGATTTGATGATAGTAATTATGTTCATTGATGATAGATTGATTTATTCAAGAAGTGAGGATGGTCACATCAATCATTTGAGGATTATGTTGCAAATTCTAAAGGAGCAACAACTCTTTGCAAAGTTTAGCAAATGTGAGTTTTGGCTAAGGTGCGTGGCTTTTCTAGGTCACATTGTTTCAAGTGAGGGTATTGAGGTAGTACCTATTAAGACGGATGTGGTCAAGAGTTGGCCTAGACCTCTATCACCTATGGATATTAGAAGCTTCTTCGGTTTGGCTGGTTATTATAGAAGATTTGTTGAGGGGTTTTGTACGATTGCCTCTCCATTGACATCATTGACTCAAAATAAGGCCAAGTTCATATGGTCAGAAGCTTGTGAAAAGAGTTTTCAAGAGTTGAAAGATAGACTTACTTTCGCTCCGGTGTTGACTTTACGGAAAGGTACATATGGTTTTGCAGTGTATTATGATGCCTCTAGAATTGTGTTGGGATGTGTGCTTATGTAGAATGGTAAAGTTATTGCCTATGCTTCAAGGCACCTTAAGATCCATAAGAAGAATTATCTTACCCATGACCTTGAATTAGCGACAATCGTTTTTTTCTTAATGATTTGGAGGCATTATTGTATGGTGTTCATGTTGATGTTTTCATCGACCATAAGAGTTTGCAATATGTGTTCAATCAAAAGAATTTGAATCTTCGCCAAAGAAGGTGTCTTGAGTTATTGAAAAATTATGATATGAGTGTTCCCTATCACCCTGATAAGGCGAATGTAGTAGCGGATGCTCTTATTCGGTTATCTATGGGTAGTGTTGCTCATATTGATGATGATAAAAAAGAGTTGGTTCGAGATGTTCATAGATTGGCCCGATTGAGTGTTCAGTTAGTAGACTCTACCAAGGGTGGTTTTGTGGTTTATAATGGGTCAGAATCGTCTTTTGTGACATATGTGAAAGCTCAGCAATGTCTTGATCCGACCTTAGTAGAATTGAAAGAAGCAGTGCTTAAAAAGTCTGTAGAGGCTTTCTCCCAAGGGGGTGATAGTGTGCTTAGATATCAAGGTCATTTATACATTCCGAATGTAGATGACTTAAGGGAACATATCTTGACAGAAGCCCATAGTTCTCGATATTCCATTCACCCGAGAGCCACCAAGATGTACCGTGATTTGTGGGAGATCTATTGGTGGAATGGTATGAAAAAGGATATTACGGGATTTGTGGCTAAGTGTCCTGATTGCCAACAAGTGAAAGTTGAGCATCAGAAATTGGGAGGTTGTCCCAAGACATTAGCATTTGTACTTGAAAGTGGGAGGACTTGAATATGGACTTTATAGTAGGGTTATCATGCACTCGGCGACAACATGATTTGATTTGGGTTATAGTAGACTGAATGATGAAATCGGCTCATTTCATTCCCGTCAAGGTTCCTTATTCAGCGGAAGATTATGTTAAGTTGTATTTGAGGGAAATGGTAAGGTTGCATGGAGTGCCCTTGTCCATTATCTCCGACCGAGGTACTTAGTTTACTTCTCAGTTTTGGAAATCTTTCCAAAAGGGTATTGGCACTAAAGTTAAGCTTAGCACGACTTTTCATCCACAAACCGATGGGCAAGCAAAATGTACTATCCAAACTTTGGACGATATGTTAAGTGCATGTGTCATCGATTTCAAGGGAAATTGGGATGATCACTTACCATTGATTGAGTTTGCTTATAATAATAGCTACCACTCAAGTATTGATGTAGCTTCATTTGAGCCTCTTTATAGTAGTAGGTGTAGATCTCCTATAGGTTGGTTTGAGGTAGGTGAAGTTGGCTTCATAGGACCCGAGTTAGTTCATGAGGCTATAGAGAAAGTTTGACTCATTAGAGAAGGGTTGAGAACAACCCAAAGTCGACAAAAGTCATATGCCGATGTTAGAAGAAGAGATATTGAATTTCATGTTCATGATTTGTCACGATCCAAGGGTACCCCCTAGACGTAACAAGACACATAATACCTGTAAAGGTACCATGTAAGCCACTTAGCATATCATAGCATAAAACATTAGAACAATAAGAGTAAAAAGGCATTTTCAAGTCTTAAAATAAAGTCCCAAAAAGTCTAATACAATAAAAGAAAGGAACTACAAGATATCACTCGTCCTCAGATCCATGAGGACTCACCACAAACAAGGTAAAATAGTCGAATCCAAACTTGTATCAAAGAAAGATCACCTCAAACACCGGAACCTACACTTTGTGAAAAAATGTAGAGAAATATGCTAAAAAGGACATTTTAGTTGAAAAGCATGCACTTTACCAAGTTTAAGAATCATTATGAAAATTAGTGTAAAAACATAAGTCATAAGCATATTCAGCCAATAGGTCATCATACCATCTTGGAAACATACCATAAATACCCTCAAAGCATCCTTGTGCCATGCATGAATAAGATCCCATAATCCTACCCACACTAAGGAAAGCTTATTGAGTAAATATAGTTCATAACTCATATTATTGTTCATACTATCATAAAGGGAGATTAGGCTTAACCGATATATACCATGTGAGCTAAACCTGGAATCCGGTGTCTACCCCACATCGAAAAGGGGTTGTCCTACTTGCCTAAGGTAGAACTATACTCTTAGCTTAGGTGGATCCACTAGCTAAAGACCTATGTGGGCACATAGTTTATGGGATAAGGAGATTACTTCTAGAAACCTGGACTCAACTAAGGTAGAAGGCTTCCATCTCATGAGATACATACATTTGGGAACCCAGACTCAACTAGTGTAAAAGGAACCCATTTGGAAATCCGGACTCAATTAGTGTATAAGCTTTCAAGGGGAAGCTGGACTCAACTATCGTATAAGCTTCTATCTCATATTCACATCCACTCAGTGCTAGGCATTAATTCCCATTGAGTTCATATTAAGTCTTGACTTAAGTTCATAATTATGGAAGAATGTATTGACACTCAATCCAATACAACTCATACTAAAGCTCATAGATTCATTAGGTGAGACTAGTCTTCCAACCTTAGAATCAGTACATGTGACAAACCTTTCACATTATATCATATTCATACATAAGTGTGTACATGAGGATAACAATCCAATCAACACAACAATTAGATCACAATCATACTCACTTTACCCTTAAAGTGATCTAAATGCATATACTTACATCTCATAATCATGCATAATTCATATACTTTGTCCTTCAAGGATCATAGATCATATTCCATCAACATATCTAGAATTACTACATTAGACATGGAGGATAACATAATTCAAGTAATTTTATTACTACATGCATAACTCTATAATATTCTACTTGGATCAATCAACACACCCACTTTTAAATCCAACTTGGGGAAATAGGGAAGTTCATGGATTCTTGGGAAATGCATCATAAAAATTATAACGACTCGGAAAACTAGTAGGTGAAACTAGAGCCTTACAAGTGTGTTGTTGAGTTTGATGTGGGGTTTTATGTTGTAAAATGGTTTCCCAAGATTAGGTTGAGGGGTTTAGGGATTAAACGTCAAGGTACAACTCCCCAAGGACCAACCAAGGGTCCTTGTGGAGGACCCTAAAGTCCAACCCCAAGAGCCAAAAAGTTGTTGATGTGAGGCCAAAAATACATATTTTTAATCATTATTTACCTCACATTTATTATTTATATCTTTCATTTTTGAGCATTAATTTTATGGATTATGCTAAATAGTGTATTTTATTTGTAGAAGTAATTTGGTGTAGAGTTGAAGAAGTTTGGAGCTAAAACAAATTAAAGATTGAAGATTGAAGAAGGAAATCAAGCAGACAGCTTAATATAATAAATTCAATATAATAATGTATAAAATATAAAGTTGCAAAGTTCAAATAGGAAAATAGGATGTTTCCAAGTGTCAACAGCGCAAGACACCTTCATAATGTTGAAGTCGTGCAGAGGCGGTCACAGTTCACGCGTAAAACTGGGAAATCCAATTCTATTCAGTTTGGTTTCTAATTTGATTGGGACTCAGTTATTTTATTTAGGGTTTTCTACATCTATAAATAGTCCATATAAATAATTATTTTAGGGAGGAGGTAGCGGTGAAGGTCAGGGTATCAAAGTATAAAGTTGTCAATACTTTTTAGGATTCTTTTCTTCTTTTTATTCTCTTAGACATTAGTAGCTAACACCCTTGTTCTGGGGCTGTAGCTACGGATTCAATGTTGATTATTTAAGGTTTTTGAATTAATTCTTGGTTTTCATTATAAGTTACTTCTATGTTCTTGTTTTAGTATTTTATGCTTGATCACCATAAGATAAATACATTGTCTAATCTTAAAATCGAGAGAGGAGGGATTAGATAGACCAGAGAATATAGAGAGCTTGGTCCACCCATTAGATTGAGGTGATTATTGTTCATCAGTGATGCCCAAACGAACACCTTGCTTGGTTACGAAATAGGATGAAATATAAATGCTCGTCAGTTAGTCTATTTATCCCCGCACAACGATGTAGTTAGATAGCTAACTGGGGTAGACGACAAGAGGCGTATAACCCGGATCATATCATCAACCCTCTAAACCAATAACTTAACAACTAAAATTAGTTCTAAGCCAAAAATATGATACATGAAATCCAATACATGTTGCAGCCCTGGGATTTTGGTCTTGTATTCTTCTCTTTTGGCTCTATTAAATAAATAATTAGAACAATATAATTTAGTAAAAATAGTTAATTGACAAGTCCTTTGGGTTCGATAATCTGGTTCTTTTAAGAGCCACTATATTACTTACACGACCGTGTACACTTGCATCTGCAATTGGGAGCAACAACTGCCAAAAATTTAGGGGCCTACGAATGGGACCTACTGGGCGTAGGTCCATCCACGCTCTGTGGAACCAAGTCATAGGTCAAGACCCCTAAATGTTGAGTTTCAGACCCCATCCATGGACCTACATGACAGGGCGTGACCCCACTCATGGTTCATGAGTCCTGGGTCGTGGACGACACCTGTGTTGCTGTCCATTCTCGGCCAAGTTGAGGGCAAGGTGGTAAATTCCAAATTGATTAATTAATGAAGGGGGATGGTTTATATTGTTTTATTTCACTTATTTAAGGTTTTTTAAACTATTAACTACCCTTTTACAACTCATAATTCCCAAAACCCAAAATAGTAACCACCTCATCTCCAAATATTCTCTCTAGAAACTCCATTGAAGAAGAAGAAGAGGTCAAGGTTTAGGGTTCAAGGACTCAACTTTTCCACTCAATTTCGTGAGGAATCTTCAATTAAGGTATGATAATTTTGATTCATGGTTAACTTTCCATCCATGACGTCCTCAAACCTTCAATTTCAAAGTTGGAAATTCTCCAAAACTAAGGGTTTTCAATCTAGGTCATGGATTCTTTCTCAAAACGTTTTTAATGGTTTAATTATCATATATTAAGATTGAGTTGCTGTTTTATGGTGGTTTTAAGATAAAATGCCCCATGAATTCATGATTTCCCCATAACCCTAAGTTATGACTTTGATGTGGGTGAATTGTAGTAAGATGATTGTTATGTAATTGATCTTGTAATGGTTTAGCTACTTGAATTATGTCATTATTCATGCCTAAATTGTATTAATTCTAGGTGTGTTGGTGAATTATGATTCATGGCCTTGAAGGGAAAATTATGAAGATTGATGTATAATCATGATGCTTATGTTTATGCTTTGTGATTTCAATGAAAGCAATGTGATCATGACTACAATACAATTGTATTATTACTGAAAGGTTATTCTCAATTATACACTTATGAATGATGATGATATATTGTTAAGGGTTTCTCAATGTAATGTTACATATTGAATTGGTAGGCTTAGGACATCCTCTTCTTGTATAAATGAAAGTGATCCTTGATTGATATACCTTGAATTGGTAGGGTTAGGGCATACTCTTCTTGTGTAACTAATGTATCTTGAATTAATAAACATTGAATCGGTAGGCCTAATGGTGGTGGCCCTGTCATGTAATGAATAATTTACCTTGATTCAGTAGACCTAATGGTGGTAGCCCTTTCATGATGAGTCTATGAACTAATGTAATGACGAACTTTGAATCAGTAGAATTAATGGTGGTGACCCTTTCTTGAGGATTCAATGAGCTATACTAATGATGTACTTTGAATCGGTAGACCTAATGGTGGTGGCCCTTTCATGTGTCATTAATGTACTTTGGGTCGGTAGACCTAATGGTGGTAGCCCTCTCAAGTATAATAATGTTAACAAGAATGAGCTACTCTATGAGAATGTAAGCTTAGCACTGAGTGGTTATGGTAAGATGAAAGCTCTCCCCATGTTAGGTCGGGTTTCAATGAACATATTTCTTATGCCATATCTATGTGCCCACATAGGTCATTAGCTAGTGGATCCACCTAATCTAAAATATTATCGGTCCTACCTTAGGCAAGTAGATCTACCCTTTACGGTGTGGGATAGACACCAGATGCCATGGTTTGCTCATATGGTCTATGTCGGTTAATGTTTATTCCCATCATGTGAGTTACGTGCTATGGTTACTCAAGATGTTCTATGAAGTGTGGGTGGTAGTATGGGATGCCATTCATGCATTGCACGAGTAGGCCTTGCGAGGGCTATGGTGTGCTTCTCTAATGTCATAATGTCTAATGAAATGAATGTGCTCATGATGATGCTAATGAGAATGTTGACTTAAAGGCTTAATGTAATGATGGATGCTTAACTTGGAAATATTATTATGAGTTACTTTCCTTGTCCTGACGCATTAAATGTGAATGTTCCTTATTTATGATTATTGACTAAAGATTAGAATGAAAAATGGTAAGTACATCTATGGTGGCCTCAAAGTGGTACTTAGTATGAATGGTATTATGGGATTCCATTCATACATTACACAAGTATAACTTAAGGTTAATTAAGATAATGGTTCTAATGTGTTGTAATGGCTTACATGTTGAATATTGATATATCGTGAGTTTACGGTATTTCTAATACATTTCACTTACAAGTTGTGTGTGTCTAGGGCCTTTTTGTATTAGTTTTCACGTGTTTTTATCATATTTTGCAGGAAAGATGTTCAGGCGCGGAATTAAAGAGACAGCTGACAGTAATGCAGAAAAGGGCATCTACAGAGGGCATCTACAGAGGGCATATACGGACCGTAGGTCCATTGACGCTCCGTATATGGTAGTCGTATATCAGCAGCCAAAGCATGGAAGGCAAATCAGGGAAATCTAACCAAGTGTGGAACCACGGTGCCCATTGACGGTCCGTAGATTGATCTACGGACCCTACTGTTGATCCGTAGATTGATACTGCGAGGGTTCCAGTACCTGATTTTTGAAGATTCCAAGTGTGGAGCTACGGAAGGGGATTGACGGACCGTAGATCGATCTACGGTCCGTACTGTAGTTCCGTCGTTTGCTTCAGAGAAGCTGATTTTTGGAAACTGAAATATTTTTTGAGTCTTGGCTGACGGAAGGGACTCACGGATCGTAGATCCATTGACGGTCCATGAGGCATGGAATGAAGACGCGTACCTGTGACGGACTTTCCTTATTTTTGTTTCCCTTTTAATTTAGGACTTGTTTTCTATAAATAGGGCATGCAAACCTCGTTTTTGGGGGTTAGAGATTATTATTCTATTCTAGTTCTTGACTTGGGAGATTAACTTGCAACTTTAGCAATTATTAATTTCCTTACATCGTTTTGAAGATTTTGGAGTTGCAATTCAAGTTGAATTTCTGGGTTTATTACTCTTGTTACGTAAGTTTATAATTCTTTCATCTCAAACAATGAATTGTAGTCATATGATTATCGGTAACTAAACTACACAACTAGGGTTGTGGGAACCATGAGCAATTAAGAAAATATAAATAGTAAATAATCAGTTCTTGAATAGTGTGGTGCATGCATTGATAATTCTTTCATTTAGAAGTCTTTTTAGCGGTTGCAAACGTTAGAACTCACCTTGTTGCTACTTGCCGGACCGAGGTAATCAACAAGAAAAGAATTATCAACATAGATTTAGTGTGATACTATCTAATAGGCTAGTGTCGATTGGTGCGAAGTAATAACTAAGCCAAACATCAATTATGATGTCTAATATAAGGTAAAGGTAAGAGTTAGTAAAGTACACACACGTAGCCGGACCAAGGTGCGGGGTGAAATTCTCTAGCTACCGGACCAAGGATTTAAAGATACCTAGCTTATCACTTTGCATGTAATACACTAAGAAAGGATTGCTATTACTAGGATTACTGCGTTATGAGCTTGTGGGGAACACGGATACCCTAGTTATTTCACTCATCTTGATAACAACCAAAACTGACTTTTGAGTACTGATTGTTTATTGAATTCTTACTACCAAAACCCCCCTTTTATTACTTGTTTCTGGAAGTAATTTGACTAATTGAATATAATTGTTGGTTAAAGTAAAGTCTAATCCATTTTCCTCGTGGGATCGATCCCAACCTACAAATTGGGTTCTTTACTTGATAACGATCGCTTATGCTTCTTTAGGGAGGTGTAATTTGAGCGTATCAAATTTTGGCGCCGCTGCCGGGGAAATTTGGCTTTTGGATTTATTTTAACTACATTATTGAACGTTAGTCAAATATTTCCTAATTTTACTTATTTTTTGTCTCTCTCAGGTTCTGACTCTAGTGTATGCCAAGCACATAGAGCCAGGGCGAACCACTTACTCCGTACAATCCAGAGTTGAACTGAACTTTGCGAAGAATGAACAATCAAGGAATTCCAATTAATCCTATCAGAGTAAATCTTGGTGATGCAGTTGAGTTTTAACAGCCAAGAGTAGATGGTGGGAAAAATCGGGTTCTAGCAGAAAATCAATTGGGAGATGCAGTGAGGGTGCATATGGTCCACCAGGCCCACAACTGCATGACAACTACAGGGGCAACGTCAATATTGTTGATTCTGATGGACCTCTAGTCTTATCCCTTTGCCTCTGGGGCACACATTTGTGGTAACCAGTAGCTTAATGCAGATGCTTACAGCGAGGGGTTGTTCTCAGGGTTGCCATCGAAGGACCCACATACTCACATAGCCAAGATAAAGGTGGTTCGCAAGAGCTGTGTAGGTCGACCAGACTTGGATATGGATGTCATCAGATTGTGAGTGTTTCCTCTATCACTGACAGGCGATGCTGCTATATGGTTAACTGAGCTTTCTTATAACTCAATCTATACATGGAACCAACTGAGATATGTGTTCTTAGCAAGGTATTATCCAGTGTACAAGAAGCTCAATCACAAAGATAGGGTCAATAATTTTGTGGCATTGCCTGGAGAGTCTGTGAGCAGCTCATGAGACAGATTCACTTTATTTATATGAGGTGTTTTAGACCACCATATTGATGATGAGTAGCTGAAGGAATATTTCTATCGAGATCAGGATGACAACAATAATGCAGTATTTGATACTATTGCTGGAGGATCATATGGTGAGTGCACTTATGCACAGATTGCAGAAAAATTGGAGAAGATCTCTCGCAATAATAAAGCATGGAGCACTAGGAGGTCGGATACTGGGAGAAACACATTTTTCGTTCATGCTACGAACAATTAGTCTACAGAGGAGATTCGTTAGGAGATGGCTCAGATGAGGATCGAGTTGGGGTTGGTATTGAAGCATATGAGCGGAGGTGCAGAGAAGGTAAATGCTATGAATTACTTGACTAGAACGCCACCACCAGTTGAAGAGTGTTACTATGAAAAGGATGCTTATGCAGTGAATGATCAGACAGGGGGTTTTCGACCTAACGCTCAAGGATCCAACACGGAAAATTGGTGCCAAGGTCAAGGAAACCAAGTCGGAACTATGGAAATTACAACCGAGAGGGTCAATATGTCCGGGATGAAAACTTAAATTGCGACAACAACTACAATCAGAACAACTATGGCAACAGAAACGATCGGGTTGGACCTTATGTTCCCCCTCAAAATTGGGAATCTGGTGCTAGGAAAATTGGAGGAAATCTGGCGCGTATTGAAGATATGATGCATAAGATGATGAGAATGTTTGATGCAACTGATGAGAATGTGAAGGAGATGAGAAACGGCTTGTTTGGTATTGGTCAAAAGATTGATGCCCATGCAGTGTCAATAAAGCATCTCGAGCAGCAGATGACTCAGTTGTCTACTATAGTGAACCCACGTCAACCTGGCACTCTTCTTAGCAACACCATCTAGAATCCAAAGAATGATGGTCATTGTATGGCAGTCACTACTTGAGGGGGTAGGCAAACCATAGATCTTCATATGCCGTCTGTGGTGGATGCTGAGATTAGAAAAGAAATGATGTGGTAGAGGTCAGAGATGAGTTTGAGACTGCGATAGAGCAAGAAGCAGAGATATCTCAGAAAGTGCTCCCCATACCTAGACCGCCACCACCTTTTCCACAGAGGTTAGTGAAGAAGATTGAAGATGGTAAATATCGTAGGTTTATTTCTATGTTGAAACAACTTTCTATCAATGTTCCTTTGATAGAAGCTTTGGAGCAAATGCATTGATATGCGAAGTTTATGAAAGATATGGTGACAAAGAAAAGGTCTGTGAGTTTTGAAGATGATGATAGATTGCAGCATTGTAGCGCTATTGCTACAAAATCTCTTGTGCAGAAGAATGAAGACCCTGGTGCTTTCACGATCCCATGCACTATAGGGTTGTTACACTTCGCTAAGGCATTGTGTGATCTTGGTGCTTGCATCAACCTCATGCCATTATCTATTTATAAGAAATTGGGCCTAGGGGACCCAAAGCCCAAAGCAATGCTACTAATGGCCGATCGAACTGTGAAAAAGCCCATTGGTGTACTCCATGATGTGCTAGTAAAAGTGGAGTCTTTCATTTTTCCAGCAGATTTTGTGATTCTTGACTGTGAGGTTGATTTTGAGGTTCCCATCATCCTTGGGAGATCATTCGTCGCCTGTTGGTGGGCATCATAGTGGTATTTGAACTACACATAAGATTTTGCAGTGTGGGTACTACTGGCCTACCATCCACCAAAATGCTCATGATTTTGCCAAGTCCTGTAATGGTTGCCAAAGAGAAGGTGGGATTTCAAAGAGGCAAGAACTGCATATGAATCATATATTGGTGATAGAGTTGTTTGATGTATAGGGCATTGATAATATGGGTCCATTTGTGAGTTCAAATGGGATGAAGTATATTCTTGTTGCGGTTGATTATGTATCGAAGTGGGTTGAAGCAGTTGCGCTCCCCAACAATGAGGGCAAAAGTGTCACCGCATTCTTGAAAAAAGAATATCTTCTCCAGATTTGGTACAACGAGGGCTATTATTAGCGATAGAGGTTCTCACTTTTATAATAAGTTGTTCAAGGCACTACTTGAGAAATATGGTTTCCGCTACAATGTAGCCACTCCTTACCATCCACAGACTAGTGGGCAAGTTGAAGTGTCCAACAGAGAAATTAAACAGATTTTGGCAAAGATTGTAAATGCTAATAGAATGGATTGGTCAAGGAAGATTGATGATCCTCTATGGGCCTATCTCATTGCATACAAGACCCCATAGGTATGTCTCCTTACCAACTTGTATATGAGAAGTCTTGTCATTTACCGATAGAGCTAGAGCATAAGGCGATGTGGGCAATGAATAAGCTAAATTTGGATTGGGGCGCTGCTTCAAATCAAAGAATTTCGCCTAAAAGCTTACGAAAGTTCAGCCTTGTACAAAGAGAAGATGAAGCGATATCATGATCAAAGAATTGAAAAGCGTGAATTTATGGTTGGTGATCTTGTGCTTCTATTCAACTCTAGGTTGCGCTTGTTTCCAGGCAAACTCAAGTCCAAATGGACTGGGCCATTTTTGCTCACAAATGTGCTCCCCCATGGAGCGGTTTAGCTTGAGAATAGTGAAGGAACAAGGTTCATGGTAAATGGGCAAAGGATCAAGATCTATCTGGGAAATGCTGAAACTGTGCAAGAAGTGATTGAGGCCTACAATCTTGATGAAGTCTTGATGAAGTCTAAGTAATCAAGAAACTTACGTCATGCCACGATGTTAAATCAAACGCTGTTTGCGAGGCAACCCAAGACGTACAATCTAGCAACGATAGGTTTCTATTTTCAATTTAGTAGTTTTCTTTGCTTAATTGCGTCCCTGTATCAACTTAGATAGGTGCTTTAGTTTTTCATTTAGTGTTGGCTAGAATTAGCATAGAGTCCGTGTCTAAAAAGTGTCCAGAAAATATAAAAAGAATAGACTATTGGTTGCTACATGTGCATGTACACCAAGAAAATCTGTAGAAAATGGTCTGGTGCAAAGGTCTACGTACCCCATCGATGGTCTGTCATTCAATCCATGGACCGTGGATGGTGTCCGTAGACCCAGGTAAGCTTCTCAATTTTTCTAAGTGTAAGAGTGATCTACGGTCCTAATCTACGGACCGTAGATCGATTCACGGACCGTAGACGGGGTCTCGTGAGTCCAAACCCTAGTTCTGTCTGACCCGACCCGGACCCCCTCATTTAAAAACTCTCCTAATTTAAAATCACTTCCACTTCCCTCCATTCACTCTCCAACCGTTTCACCATCCCATAACCTCCCTAAATCACTCCATAAAATCATCCATTCCATTCCCCCATAATTCCCACAATTCCTTTCCATTTACGAATACAACTCATTCCATATTCCACAAAAAGGGTCAGGTGTTAGGTTAGTAACAAAGAGGTGATTCCTTGGTCTTACTAACGCTTAGTGTCGTCACGCAATCGCCCCACTCCTTGTTGCTTGTAAGGTAATAGACTTTCCACTCACTTTGAATTTCGATTCATAGATTGAATATAGAAAGTCGGGAGTTGGGTCTTGACCTTGGGTACTTGTTAGATGAAATTGCATGATAAAATTGGAAGTTACAATACCTTTGGAACGATAGATAGTGTGTTGATATACCGTGAGTTTATGCTATTTCTAATATATTTCACTTACAAGTTGTGTGTGTCTAGGGTCTTTTTGTATTAGTTTTCGTGTGTTTTTATCATATTTTGCAGGAAAGATGTTCAGGCGCGGAATTAAAGAGACAGCTGACAGAAATGCAAAAAAGGGCATCTACGGAGGGCATCTATGGACCGTAGGTCCATTGACGCTCCGTAGATGGTAGTCGTAGATCAGCAGCCAAGGCATGGAAGGCAAATAAGGAAAATCTGACCAAGTGTGGAACCACGGTGCCCATTGACGGTCCGTAGATTGCTCTACAGACCGTATTGTTGATCCGTAGATTGATATTGCTAGGGTTCCAGTACCTGATTTTTGAAGATTCCAAGTGTGGAGCTACAGAAGGGGATTGACGGACCGTAGATCGATCTACGGTCTGTACTGCAGTTCCGTCGTTTGCTTCAGAGAAGCTAATTTTTGGAAGCTGAAATATTTTCTGAGTCTTGGCTGACGGAAGGGACTCACGGGCCGTAGATCCATTGACGATCCGTGAGTCAGTCTCGTGGAATGAAGACGCGTACCTGTGACAGACTTTCCTTATTTTTGTTTCCCTTTTAATTTAGGATTTGTTTTCTATAAATAGGGCATGTAAACCTCATTTTTGGGGGTTAGAGATTATTATTCTATTCTATTTCTTGACTTGGGAGATTAACTTGCAACTTTAGTAATTATTAATTTCCTTAGATCGTTTTGAAGATTTTGGAGTCGCAATTCAATTTGAATTTCTGGGTTTATTACTCTTGTTATGTAAGTTTAAAATTCTTTCATCTAAAACAATGAATTGTAGTCATATGATTATGGGTAACTAAACTCCACAACTAGGGTTGTGGGAACCATGAGCAATTAACAAAGTATGAATAGTAAATAAGCAATTCTTGAATAGTGTGGTGCATGCATTGATAATTCTTTCATTTAGAAGTCTTTTTTGCGGTTGCAAACGTTAGAACTCGCCTTGTTGCTACTTGCCGGACCAAGGAGGTAATCAACAAGAAAAGAATTATCAACATAGATTTAGTGTGATACTATCTAATAGGCTAGTGTCGATTGGTGCGAAGTAATAACTAAGCCAAACATCGATTATGATGTCTAATATGAGGTAAAAGGTAAGGGTTAGTAAAGTACACACACGTAGCCGGACCATGGTGCGGGGTGAAATTTTCTAGATGCCGAACCAAGGATTTAGAGATACCTAGCTGTGTAGTACACTAAAAAAGGATTGCTATTACTAGGATTACTGTGCTATGAGCTTGTGGGGAACACAGATACCCTAGTTATTTCACTCATCGTCATAACAACCAAAACTGATTTTTGATTACTGATTATTTATTGAATTCTTACAATTTGTTCTACAAAACCCCCCTTTTGTTACTTGTTTCTGGAAGTAATTTGAGTAATTGAATATAATTGTTGGTTAAAGTAAAGTCTAAACCATTTTCCTCGTGGGATCGACCCCAACCTACAAGTTGGGTTCTTTACTTGATAACGATCACTTATGCTTCTTTAGGGAGGTGTAATTTGAGTGTATCAAATATGCTTGTATCCTATGCCTCTTATACTAAAGTTCATGATGTTTCTCAAAATTGGCATATAGCATGGTTTTCAACCAAAATGTCCTTTTTAAGCATGATTTTTGCATGGCTATCATACTTAGTACATTTTTGTGTGCTAACCCATATTTCTTCTATTTTTCTACAAAGTGTAGGTTCCGGACCTTAAAGTGACTTCTACTGTTCAAAGCTTGGATCGATTCTCTCCAAAGTTAGTTGGTGAGTCCTCATGGTTCGAGGACGAGAGTTGTCATTTTTAGTTCTTTTCATGTCGTTTTACATTTCAGACTATGTTGAAGGGCTATGACCCTATCTTTGATTCATGTTGTATTAGATGGTTATGTGAGACAAGTTAGACTTCCGCTATTTGTTTTTAAATAAAGAGTTCGATTGTATGGAGTAAAAGTTTTTAAATTCCGTACCATTTTCTTATGTCTTATGTTATGAATGCTATGAGGCTTGTATGAGGATGTTCGGAGTCTTGTACACCATGTTACATTCGGGGTGTAGGCTCGGGTTGTAACAAAAACAGTAAATAATCATTAATTTGATCATAACATCAAGCAAATAAACCATTAGAATCGTTTTTGAAGTGAATCCATGACTTGGAGTAAACCCTAGTTTTTGGGGGAAGTTACAAGTTTTTAAATTGAGTTTGGAGGGACTCCATGTATGAAAATTATCCATGGATCAAAGACTACCATACCTTGATGAAAAATTACCACAAATTTGAGGAGAAAAGATGGATCCTTCAACCCTAGCTTCACTTTTCTTCTTCTTCTTCCTTGGGGTTCTAGAGAGAATATTTGGGGAGGGTGAGTTTGGGAATTGATTTTAGAAATAATGAGAGGGATGATTTAGTTTAGGGGTCTTAAAACCTTTTATAGATGGTCTAAACTAAGTTAAAACGACACCACTTAATAATAATTAACACCCCTAAACACCCCTAGACTTAAACCCCAAAGCTAACAAAATAACTGTTTTCCAGCCCTTGACCTACGAATCCACAACCCACGGGCCGTGGGTGGGAAAACGGCCCATGCTGGTTAAACATGGTTAATGGTATGGGGCTTGAAATGGAGGGCTGTACCTATGGAGCCAAGCCACGTGGCGTGGATCCATCCACGAGGCGTGGGTCCTGCCCGTGGCTACTGCATTAGGCAGATTCTAAGGAGACCTTACCCACGCTGCCCACCTACGGGGTGTGGGTCCATCCACTTGGCGTGGTTGGTGCTGGTTTTGGGCAGTTCTAGGGTCCTCCTCAAGGACCCATGGTTGGTCCTTGGGGGGTCGTACCTTGACGTATTAACCCAAAAACATATATATTGAGTACTGGGGGTTATTTATGACTCTAACCCTTACGTTAGGCTCTAGTTTAGTCTACAAATTTTTCCAAGATGTTACAATATCTCCTCCTTGGGAACATTCATCCTCGAATGAAGATCTAGACACCTTACAAAATTGAAGACTCAAGACTAGCAGCCCATCATGAATGAAACATCAAAATAATGCACAATTCAAAGGAGGAAACATCAACTCCATCTCAAAACTAATCAATGCAACACAAGGGAGTAGGAACTACATCTAACTACCCAAATATGCATAAACTCAATATTTCTTATATTCACAGGAGGAACTACCTTCTTCAACTAAAATAATGCTCAACATAACATCATGGAGCCAATATTCCAATACTCTAAAAAACATACTAAAGCATGTTCATCAACCCATCTCATGAAGTCAAAATAGGCAATTCATACTAAATGCATAGCAACATGAGGAACATATTTCATGAAAACTCATTTTCTCCCTAAACATGAATTCCATAAGAAATATGCAATCATAAGGAAACCATGGAAAAACTCATATAATGCACATGACTCCCAAAACACTAAAACTCAAGAGGAACTACTTACCTCAAGCTTAATTAGGAGTAAAAGGAAATAGATGAGGATATCAGGACTTTATATCGGCCTCGGCCTTCCAAGTAGCATCCTCAACTAAATGGTTTCTCCATATAACCTTCACGTTTCCTTATTTCTCAATCTCTTGACTTGCCAGTCTAGAACCTCTACCGGGACCTCTTCATAGGAAAGACTTTCATCAACTCCCAACCCTTCTAGGGGAATAATGGATGTCGGATCCCCAATACACTTTTTAAGCATGGAAACATGAAATACCAGATGAACATGGGCCAACTCATAGGCAACTTTCCCAATACGTTCCATGATTTGATATGGGTCTACATACCGGGGACTAAGTTTACCTTTCTTGCCAAACCTCATCACACCCTTCATGGGTGAGATTTTTAAATAGACCCAATCAAAAACTTCAAACTCTAGGTCCCTTCTCCTTACATCGGCATACGACTTTTGCCTACTTTGAGCCGTTCTCAACTTCTCTTTAATGAGCAAAACTTTCTCAATAGCCTCATAAACCGATTCGGGACCAATACGAACAATCTCACCTACCTCAAACCAACCAACCAAAGACCTACATCTCCTACCATACAAGGCTTCAAAAGGAGCCATACCGATACTTGAGTGGTGACTATTATTGTAGGCAAACTCTATCAATGGTAAGTGGTCATCCCAATTACCTTTAAAATCTATCACGCTTTCCCTCAACATGTACTCTAAGGTTTGAATGGTGCATTCTGCTTGAACATCCGTTTGGGGATGAAAAGCAGTGCTAAGCTTGACCTTAGTACCAAGCCTTTTTTGGAATGACTTCCAAAAGTGTAAAGTAAATTGAGTACTTCGATCCGAAATGATGGATAAAGGAACTCCATGTAACTTCACTATCTCTCTAATATACAAATTGGCATAGTCTTCCGTCGAATGAGAAACCTTGACAGGAATAAAGTAGGCTGATTTTGTCATCCTATCAACAATGACCCAAATAGAATCCTGTTGCCTTTGAAGATGAGGCAAACCCACAATAAAATCCATATTCACCTCTTCCCACTTCCAAGTGGGAATTCGTATATCTTGCAAAAAGCCTCCCGGCCTTTGATGCTCAACGTTAACTTGTTGACAATTAGGACATTTAGCTACAAATTTCACAATATCCTTTTTCATACCATTTCACCAATAGACTTTCCGTAGGTCATGGTACATCTTGGTGGTCTCCCGGATGAATAGAATATCAAGAACAATGAGCTTCTTCTAAAATTTTCTCCCTCAACCCATCAACATCTGGAACACATAATCTACCTTTGTATCTAAGTACCCCATCTCCCCCTTGGGAGAAAGCCTCAATAGACTTCTTGAGTACTGATTCTTTCAATTCAACTAATATATAATCAATGTCTTGTTTAAACTTCACATCTACCACAAAGGACAATTAGGAGCCATTATGAACCATGAAACCACCCTTGGTGGAATCCACTAGTTAGACACCTAGCCGAGCCAACCTGTGCACATCATTGACTAACTCTTTCTTTTCATCTTCTATATGAGCCACACTACCCATGAACAATCTACTAAGTGCATCCGCTACAACATTAGCTTTGCTGGGGTGATAAAGGACACTCATGTCATAATCCTTCAAAAGTTCTAACCACCTTTTTTGTCGGAGATTCAAGTCTTTTTTACTAAACACATATTGAAGGCTCTTGTGATCGATGAAAACATCCACATGGACCCCATACAATTAATGTCTCCACATTTCAAAGCAAACACAACCACCGCTAATTTAAGATCATGGGTCGGATAATTCTTCTCATGTACCTTAAGTTGCCTCGAAGCATAAGCAATCACTTTTCCGTTTGCATGAGGACATATCCCAACCCAACTCTAGAGGCATCACAATATACAACAAAACCATATGTACCCTCTAGTAAGGTAAACACTGGAGCAGAAGTAAGTCTATCCTTCAACTCTTGGAATCTTTTCTCACAAGCCTCCGACCACTCAAACTTAGCCTTCTTTTGAGTCAAAGCCGTCAACGGAGAAGCAATGGAGGAAAACCCCTCAACAAACCTCCTATAGTAACCGGCCAAACCCAAAAAGTTTCTAATGTCGGAAGGAGTTAAAGGTCTAGGCAAACTCTTGACCGCATCTGTCTTTTTAGGGTCTACCTCAATACCCTTGTTTGACACTATATGACCAAGGAAAGCCACAGACTTTAACCAAAATTCGCACGTGCTAAATTTCGCAAAGAGTTGTTGCTCCTTAAAAACTTGTAGCATAATTATCAAATGGTCCATATGATCATTTTCACTCCATGAGTAGATCAAAATATCATCGATGAACTCAATCACAAGCATGTCTAGGTATTGCCTAAACACTCTATTCATTAGGTCCATAAATGTCGTCAGGGCATTAGTTAAGCCAAATGACATCACAAGGAATTCATAATGCCCATACCTAGTTCAGAAAGCCGTCTTGGGTATATCATCCTCTGTTACCCTTAATTGGTGATAACCTGAACGAAGATCAATTTTGGAGAAATAGCTAGCCCCTTGAAGTTGATCAAATAATTCATCGATTCTAAGAAGGGAATACTTTTTCTTGATGGTCACTTTGTTTAATTGATGATAGTCGATGCACATTCTAAGAGACCCATCCTTTTTTCTAACAGACAACACCGGAGCACCCCATAGAGAGATACTCATTCGGATAAAACCCTTGTCTAAAAAATCCCTTAGTTTCTCTTTCAACTCTTTCAACTCGGCCGGAGCCATTCTATAAGGAGGAATGGAGATAGGTTGCATATTCGGTAAAAGATCAATACCAAAATCTATCTCCCGCTCGGGAGGAATCTGGGCAAATCATTAGGGAAAACTTCTGGGAATTCATTCACTACTGGAACCGACTCTAGAGAAGGAGTTTCAGACTCAACATCCATTACTCTTACAAGATGGTAAATGCACCCTTTGGAGATCATTTTCCTAGATTTAAGGAAAGACACAAATCGACCTCTAGGGATAGAATTTCCCCCCTTCCACTCTAAAATAGGTTTATTATCGATCGATCTGAATCCACCACATAATATCAATCGATCTAAATCCACCACATAATATAAAGCAATCAATCAATGAAAATGAAACTTGGATAGATAATTATGACTTTGATCCTTCAATCAACACCCTAACCAACACATAATAACATCCTTAAACTCATAAAATCTATCTCAAGTCACTCCACCTCCTTCCGCTGCCAACTCCACCATCTAGACCATTCCCCCAACATATGAGATCATATCCTAATAGCACATAGAAACTTTTTGTGCCACTCATTCTACCAACACCAAGATTGCTCTATTGTTTCCATTCCTGAATCAAAGTCCACTAATAACTTTGTTAATCAACCTACTACTCTCCCTCAAGCTCTCAGGCAAACACTCTAGCCTTGGACTAATTTAGTAAACTATCTGCAAAACTTTCACTAAACCTCTTTGACTCAAATTCCCCAACATAGACCGAGAGAACACTGCAAGCTAATGCATAAGCAAATCTCCCCGTCAACATACTGACTTAACAATCACCTGAGACATGTCCAAAAATATAATAATCATCCACACCTGATTCTTCATACCTTTCACGTAATCCAGACCACCAAAGAGCCCTAAGACATCATCTACAATGTTTGATATGTAGTCCCGATCTACACGAGAGCCATCCCAACATCTAAACATAAATCCAACCACTTATGACCTACATGTAATAATCATGTCACAAAGAAGTAAACTTGATTCTCTGATGGAACCCACACATAGACAACCAATGTATATCATACATACTCAATAGATTCATAGTACTGATCGCTTATTCTTGTGCTATACTCCCTCAATTTCAAAAAGAATGGTCTAGTTTCCTTTTTAGTCTGTTTCAAAAAGAATAACCCCTTTTCTTTTTAGCAACACTTTTTCAACTTTCTCGTGGCATGTTTAAGATCACAAGATTAAAGGTCATTATCGTACATTTGATATATTTTTAATTTAGAACCACAAGATTAAAAAGTCTTCTTTCCTTTCTTAAACTCCGTTCCAAGTCAAACTAGGTCATTCTTTTTGAAACGGAGGGAGTATTATTTGATAATATAGGTTCGGATAGTTAGCACTCAGACTACTGTTAGTACAACTTTAAACTAGCTCAGTAGTATTTATTGGCGAGTCCTCATATTTCAAGGACTACCTTTATATTTCATTCAGTTGTTATTATTTAAGTTTTCATACAGTTAGACTTAGCTAGGAGCTTGTACTAGCAACTCATATTAGTAAAGGCTTTCAGAGAGCCAATTAGCTTTAGCTTATGTTTATTCATATATTTTTCTATTTAATGTTTAAGTTTTAATAGACTATTTGATATTTTACTTTCGCATCAGTTATTATTTATAATAAATCATAGTGATATCCCAGACCATAGGTTAGTATGGGTTACTTGTGGATGGAAAAAATGCATTCTAAGTTTACTAGTTAGAAGACCAATCTCCTTAACATAACAAGGAGAACAACTCTTGCCAAAACTTCTCTTTGCACCATCCCTAGCCATGCCATACAATTAATCAAGCTTTCCCACTCGCATTACTAACCAAAACAATGAAATTCAAAAGGATTTCATATGAGGAACTTCATCTGATAAGAATAAGATGCATCTTATTGGTTGGATTACCATTTCTAAGCCCAAGAGCACAGAGGGTACTAGAGTCCTAAAGGTTGAACTCAGAAATAGTGTTTTTCACTCTAACATGGCCTCAGAGAATGAATCACACCCACAATTCCGTTTGGGCTAAATTACTCTTCCAAAAATACTACAATACCAGGAAGTCCATAAAAGCCCATCCTCCAAAACTTGGCACTGCATGTAAAAGGGTTTAAACATATGCACCAAAGGTGTCTCATGGTGCATACATAATGGAAATACGGTCAATTTTTTCACTAACAAATAGATTTCCACTATTATGAACACTCTAAAAGATAACATAATTGTCCCTTTGGCCAAAATTAAGATGAAAGATAACATAACTGTCCCTTTGGCCAACAATAAGAAACCTTCCCCTCCATTAGAAGTAACAACACATGGATTTTTTAGGAATGTAAATTCCTAAAAATCGAAGAGGATAAACTCATTTGGGGATTCATTAGGAATGGTAAATTCACCATCAAATCCTCCTACTCCATCATTGCCATCTCCATATCCAGAAAGTAGCAATCCTAATACTACAACTGGAAGCTAAACGTGCCCGATAAAATCAAATTCTTCCTTTGGCTTTTCAACATAGTGGAATCGTTACTTCTATCCACCTACACTATATTGACTTTAATTATATATAACCTATTTGTAGCTTCTATGAAATTGGTAATGAGACCACTTGCCACGTCTTCTTTTAATGTAGAAATGCTAAGACCTTCTGGAGTAACCTTTCGATACAATTCTATGTAGAAACAGGAAAAACTAAGGCAGGAAGAGAAGAAAGAGATACATAGATAGACATAAATTGGAATCAAAGTCAATCAAATCTATTAAGAGAATAGACCTCCGAAGAATATCCAAAGAACACCTTATAACCTACATTAAAGACTTCAAGGGATTTAGATTCCTAAGCAACCTTTCTTTCAAATTCAACACAATTGAAAGCTTCAACAAGCTCATAATGCTCTCAAAGAGTATTTAGTATTCAATCATCAAGGTAATCTAAGTCTAAAGGGAGTTGGACTCCATTATTTATAGCTTAAGCTAATTATTACAAAAATATATGCATAATGAAATAAGGGTCCTCTTAATCAAGAGGTTTGTATTTCAGGAATAGTCATCTTGCACATAGCCTCTTTCTTCCCACTTTGGGTAGTCTTCCACGCAGTTTCTTGTACTTCCACTTTAGCACTTTCTTTAGATTCATGCCTTTGTTCAAGCACACTCCAAGCCTTCAAGGTGCGACTCGATGACAAGTCTACGGACATCTTAGCTTAGCTTTGTGTCACGACTCTAGCCTACACCCTGAACGTGGCCAGCACTCGAGAACCATTATTGGTCCCCAAGTGAATTCTCATCCTGGCTGACTACAAGCAAAAGACTATATCAAGCATACAAAGCTTAAAACTAAATAGAATTCATTGAACTCAATTACACAATCTTTAATTCAAAAGTTTAACTCTGAATAAAATAGTATATTGTAACACCCGAAAAATTAATAAGTGAAACTAGAGCCTAACGTTTGAGTCTTAAAATTTTATGCAATATTTTGGAGTTGTAAAATAGCCCAAAAATTTGACTAAGTATAAGTTCAAGAGAGGGTTCAAGGAAGGTGAAAGGCTTCACTACCCTTAGAAGCAATCTTGAACTTTGCCTTAGCCGTGTGGGAAAAAGGCATTGTTCAAGAGAGGATTCAAGGAAGGTGAAAGCCTTCACTACCCTTAGAAGCCTCCTTGAACCAATGCCTTAGCCGTATAGGCAAGGAGGAAAGTTCACGTGAGGCTTCAACGCCCGTGAAAAGCCTCCACTACCCGTACAAGTCCCTCGTGGACTTTGCCTTAGCCAATTTTTGGCAAGAAGGCAGTCCACGCTTGGGTCCACTGCAAGTGGACAAGCCCACTGCCCGTGTAGACCCTCGTGGACAATGCCTTAGCCTTAAAAAGCTAAAGGTACAAGTCCAAGGGAGGGTCCATGGCTAGTGGACAACTCCAAGAGCCGTAAAAGCTCCCTTGGACGTTGCCTTAGTTTTTTTGGGCAAGTCCATGTGGGCAAGGGGAAATTTTGTAATTTTATATTTTTAAGTCCAAATTAAATAGGTATATTTTATATTAGTTTTAAATAAACATATAAGGTACTTTACACCCAATCAAAATCATTTTTACAAAGACCCAAATCAAAATCAAAAGTTCATCTTCCTCACAATATTACTCTCTCTAAAAACCAAAGAAGAAGAAGAGTAAAATTGAAGCTTGGGCTGCAAGAAATCAAGGGTTTTTCATCATATTCTTCAAGAATTCATCATTAAGGTATGGTAGTTTTCATATTTGGATAGATTCCACCCAAAGAGCCCCTTCAAAACTTGATTTCAAAACTCCAATTTTCCCCAATTTCAAGGGTTTTTTTCGAGCACCATGGGTTCCTTTTAAAAGTGATTTCAATGGTTGGATTATGTTAGGTTATGATTGATTTTTGGTGAAATTCCCCCAAGAACCCATGGATCCCCTTTATTGCTAAATTGTGATCTTAATGTGGGTTAATTGAATTTATAACCATGTAAATGGGTTTTGTATGTATTAATTGAATTTTGTTATTACCCATATCTAATGTAGAAATTCTAGATGTTGGGTTGAATGTGATTCATAATTTTTAATGGGTAACTTATGAGAATTTTTACATAAACATGAGAATTATGCATGTGCTTCAAGAATTACTTTGATGATGAAGATCCTATGACTATGGTGTAATTGTGGTATTGATTGAAAGATCATTCTCCCCTATACCCTTACACATTATTAAGCATGATTTACTATGACTATGATGATCTTGTTGTGTTGAATGAAAGACTATTCTGATGAACACACTATGGATATGATGTGAAAGGTTTACTCACATATTGATGATTCTAAGGTTGAAAGGACATTCTTACCTAATGAATCTATGAGCTACCATGATACAATGTTGGTTTGAGTGCCTAGGGCATTCTTTCATGAACATGAACTTAGGTAAAGACTTAACATGAATTTAAAGGGAGTTATAGCATCGAGTGTATATGAGTATGAGATGGGTTACTTCACGCTAGTTAGTCCGAGTTTCCAAGATAGTTATCTCATGAGATGGAAACCTTCACGTTAGTTAGTTCGGGTTTCTAGTAGCAATCTCCCTATCCCGTAACTATGTGCCCACATAGGTATTTAGCTAGTGGATCCACCTAGAAGCTAATACATGAGTTCTACCTTAGGCAAGTAGGACACCTCTTTTTGGTGTAGGGAAAAGACACCGGATTCCATGTAGCTCACATGGTCTATGTCGGTTAAGGCTATATTTCCCTACATGACAAGAATATGAACTATGAAAAGAACATGAACATGAACTATAACTACGGCTTCTCAAGAGGTACTACTTAGTATGAATGGGGGTATGAGACTCCATTTATGCATTGCACAAGTGGGCTTCAAGAGTGGTTGTGGTGAGGTTCTCTTATGCTATGAAGACTTATGAATTATGCATGTATGATATGTATTGTTGCTAAGAATGACTTTACTTGCTACAAGTTATGAACATGAATGTTTCCTTGTCTATAAGTATTGGCTATGGATGAGGTCAAGGTAGGATATGTATGATGTTGGTGACCTAAAGGTGGTGCTTAGCATTTGGTAGGATTATGGGATCTTACCTTTGCATTGCACAAGTATAGTTTAGGGTTGCTTATGAGATGGTTTGACTTATGTTTCTTTAAAAAGGTGCATAATGACTTTCAAACTTGATAAATGCACGGTTTCAACTAAATGTCCCTTTTGAGCATGTTTTAAGGATTTTTGTGCATAGCTACTATACTTAGTACTTTTTGTGCTAACCCATATTTTCTACATTTTCTATAAGTGTAGGTTCCGGTCGTTGAGGCATGCTTCTCCTTTTGAGTAAATCTTGAATTGATTCTCTCCACGCTTTTGGTGAGTCCTCATGGTTCGAGTACGGATTGTTCATTTCTAGTTTCTTCTACTTTTTCTTATGAGACTATGTTGTAAAAGGGTTGTGACCCTTATTGATATACGATTGTATTAGATGGTTCTTGGAGACAATGTCTAGATTTCCATTTGGTTTTATGAAAAGGATTTGACTGTAAAAAGTTTTAATTCCGTATCATTTTTATTACTTATGTTTATGATTATGCTAAGGGCTTGTATGAGACCCCTTCGGGGTCAAGTACGCCGGTTACATCTACGGGGTAACCCTAAGTTGTGACATATATTCAACTCACAGGAAATAGGCAACTCAAATCTTTAAAACATTTAACAAAATAAATGAAACAGACTTCTCAAAATCTACTCTCTATGTATGTAGCCTCTAACTGACAAACATGGAAGTCGGGACAATACCCACGACATCCTAACAAACTGAAAGTACAAGTGGAACCCTCCGGAAGCAAGGAGGCTCACCATAGCCAACTCGAACTGCAAGTGGTATCAACAAAGCTTCTGTTGATGACCCTGAATACATGTATCTACATCATAACATAATGCAAGACAAAGGACGTCAGTACATGGAATGTACCAGCATGTATGAGGAATTCTAAAGCATAAACATAAGCTAGAACTGGTGGAAAAGAATATACTTCCCTCTTCTCAACTCAACTACACTCAACTCAACTCAACGCAAGGAATACTCAAGGATACTCAAAGTACTTAAACATACTCAACTCAAAAGTACTCAAGGATAAGATACTCAACTCAGAAGTACTCAAGGCTAAGATACTCAACTCTAGATATTCTATTCAAGATAAATGAGCAATAAAAGATGCAATATATGGAAAGCTTTTAAAATAAAATATAGCAACTCAATGTACTGAAGAATACAATAATAACTCAGTTTGTATATAAAAATACAAAAATAACTCTATGGGAGATTCTCTAACTTACAACCATCACGATGAGCTATGTGATGATACAACGTCTCGCCCACGCTACCAGAACTTTCCTATACTTTACCAGGGTATAAGACCTACTCACTAAGTGGATACACTAGTCTATGCTAAAAACCATTAAAAAATCATCTAAAATGAATGACCCTTTCTACCCACGTTGGCTACATGGTTTATGGGGGCTGTGAGTTATCTAAATTCTCCCCTATATCGGTGCGCAATACTACTCCCAAAATATACTTAGCTCATATGTTTAAAAACATAACTCTTCCTCTGGTTTGAGATTATTACTCAAAATATTTCTCTGAAAAGAGATAGTACTCAAAAACTCCTCTTAGACTCTTTTGGGAAATCTTAGTTTCCTACTCTTTTAAACGTGAAAACATTTACTCTTGGGCATACTTAGTTCCCATATATTCATGTTGAAAAATGAAGCTTAACTCTTCTCATACTCAAGAGCTCAAGTCTTAAAACAAGTTTTAAAAAAATTGTAAAAGACTTCTCAAAATAAGGTTCATGCCGAATTATGGACTTGAACGACTCAATTCAAGGTTTTCAATAACCATACATAGAACTCAATACTCAGAACTCAACAACTCAGAACTCAAGAACCTCAATGATACTACTCATTTCAAGAATACTCAACTCAGAGGGTTCATGCAGAAGTATGGGCATGAACAACTCAACTCAAGTACTTCATGATACTAATCATCTCAAGATTGCACAATTCATAAGGTTCATGCGGAATTATAGGCATGAAAAACTTAATTAAAAAGGGTTAGTAACTCAATACTCAAAACTTAGAACATGAGGATACTACTTTTATCAAAGATACTCAACTTAAGGAGTTCAGGCAGAATTTATGGGCATGAACGACTCGACTTAAGGGTATACATAACAATATGGAACTCATGTATATGACTCTTCTTATTCTCATACTTACTTCCTCAAAACGTAGTTCAATTCGATAATTGATCTCAAAGGATTCACAATTGAACTCAAATACTTCCTTGAACTCTACTCTTAACTCTCTCTTGAATTTGAATTATGGATTCAAGAGTTATAATTCATGATATGAATGATCTCGTGATGATAATGTAGACTCATGAATACATTCTCATACCTACTTGTTCGAGTGTTGAAACAAGTTATTAGAAATTGTAGAAGATTTCTCAAAGGGAATTTCTCAAAATGTTCGAATGAACTCTCAAAACTTAACTCTACCTTGAATTTGAATTATGAATTCAAGGTTATGATTTATGATAGGAAAGATGTTGAGATGATTAAAAGTGTTTTAGATAATTAATCACGAGAAATGGTGAAAAACACTATCTGGGGAGTAAATTTGCAACGCGGAGATTAATTATAATATTTGGTCGTGAAATAATATTTAAAACTGTGGAGTTCACGTTCTCTTCGCGATGCGGAGAGGGAAATATCACTCTGGGGAACAAGTCTGCGACGCGGACCTGTTCCTTAATGTCACACCCCGAGGCTACCCCCTGGACGTTAACACGGGACCTAGGATCATGAGTGACCCCAAGCTAACCCTGAACTGACATATATAAGCATACTTAAAGATTTACTGAAAATAGAAGTATGATGCGGAAGCTTAAAACATGTCATAACCAAAAATGATGGGGAATACCCATTCTATGTCTGAATATATAAGAAAAACTGAGAGTTCAATAACAATTGAAAGATCAAACTAAAACTAAAACTGAATCTAACTGTGTCTGAATAAAAGCCTCTAACTCACTAGAGATGCTCAGACATGCCCCCATCTAACTCTAGCAAAAACTGAAACTAAAACAAAATGACTCAATAAAAGACATGTCAATCGTCTTCGAATGAGGACTCACCACTGATGCAGCTGAGCTAGAGATTAGGAACTGATCTAGGCGTGATCTAAATGCTGAGAACCTGAACCTACATTACGAGAAGATGTAGCGCAGAGTATGCGTCATTACTTGAAAGGTACTGAGCATACAGGATAGGATAAAGCTGAATAAAATATATAACTGAACAAAGCAATAAAGCAATGATATAATATGAACATGATAGAAATACAGAATACTAAGCTAAGTGAATGCAATGACCAAGTACATGATATACTGAGACTGAATAATGAACTATACTGATAACCTGGTCAATGCACTAGAATCTGACTGTGGGAGCTATTGTCAACCGACATAAAACAATGAGAGCTATCCGTGGAGTCTGATGTATAGCCCCATCGAGAGGACCCAATATACCTTGCCAAGGGTATAAAGGCATGACTGACGTTATCACTAAATATGTTGCCCACATAAGGGACTTATCCTACAGGGCACGTAGTTCAGGGACTATGAGGGTGACTGACCCTTCGTTCACTCGGTATTAAGGCTACTCCCAAGTGATTATGTAAATCACACATTATGACTGAATTTCTGAAATACTGAATAGCTCAAAATACAGACATGCTAACTGAAAATGAAATATTAATATACTGATAGTGAAACATTCTTAACTGAGGCATGTATATCTGAATAAAATGACCTAGCAAGTGTAATTCATGAACTAAATAAATCTACATAACTAGGGTTTTGAGTTTCAAGCAAGAACTAAGCAACAATTCCATGAAAACATGATATTCTGATTTGGATTAGTCTAACAACTAATCACAACATAAATTTTGAAATTCTAGAAACCCTAGGTCTAACATGATATAGAAAATCAAAAATATGACAGAATTCTAGGGACTTAATGGGTGAAAGGAACCCACTAGTGAAATCCCACATACTTGGTGACGTAATTCATGGAGAAATCTTTTGATTTTGGGGCTGGAATTGAAGAAAACTTGTTGCGTTCTTGGAGAGTGCTTGGTCGACTCTTTCTCCTTCTTTTCATTTCATATGATGATTTTTTGGAGAATGAGTTTACTAAGGTAAGTTCTAACTAAGTTACAAGGCTAAAATGACTAAAATGACGTAGTTTAGGGGTCCAACAAATAGGGAAAAGACCAAACGACCCTTGACTTAAAAGCTATCGGGGACAACTGACAGACTGACTGACAGTTCGTGGACTGACCCATGGTCTGTCCTATCAACTGTCATTGGCTTTCAGAGAATGGAAATCTGGGGTCTCGATCCACAGACTTGGACAACAGCCCATGATCTGACTTACGGTCCATAGGTTCGATCGTGGGTCGACCCTTAGAATATTTTCTTCTGGGTCTTGGGAGGGAGGTAAGATCCATGGGTCACCCTACGGTCCATGGTGGTGCCCATCGGTAGCACCTGGAATTTCTGAAATCTGCATTCTTGTCTCTCTAGGATACAGGGTGTTACATTATCTCCACCTTGATAACATTTGTCCTCGAATGAAAACTAAACTAGCTGAAAAATGGAGAGAAGGAGCTGCAAAACCTACCACTAAGTATTGGAAACTGAAATCTGACTGAACTAAGTTCCAAGAACATCCATATACGTTGATAATGTAAATCACACATTATGACTGAATTTCTGAAATACTGAATAGCTCAAAATACAGACATGCTAACTGAAAATGAAACATTAATATACTGATAGTGAAACATTCTTAACTGAGGCATGTATATCTGAATAAAATGACCTAGCAAGTGTAATTCATGAACTAAATAAATCTACATAACTAGGGTTCTGAGTTTCAAGCAAGAACTAAGCAACAATTCCACGAAAACATGATATTCTGATTTGGATTAGTCTAACAACTGAATCACAACATAAATTTTGAAATTCTAGAAACCCTAGGTCTAACATGATATAGAAAATCAAAAATCTGACAGAATTCTAGGGACTTAATGGGTGAAAGGAACCCACTAGTGAAATCCCACATACTTGGTGACGAAATTCATGGAGAAATCTTTTGATTTTGGGGCTGGAATTGAAGAAAACTTGTTGCGCTCTTGGAGAGGGCTTGGTCGACTCTTTCTCCTTCTTTTCGTTTCATTTGATGTTTTTTTGGAGAATAAGTTTACTAGGGTAAGTTCTAATTAAGTTACAAGGCTAAAAGTAACTAAAATGATGTAGTTTAGGGGTTAAACGACGTAGTTTAGGGGTCCAACACATAGGGAAAAGACCAAGCGGACCCTGACTTAAAAGCTATCGTGGACAACCGACGGACTGACCGACGGTTCGTAGACTAACCCACGGTCCGTCCTGTCAACCATCATTGGCTTTCAGAGAATGGAAATCTGGGGCCTCGATCCACACATCAGGACAATGGCCCATGATCTGACTTACGGTCCGTAGGTTCGGCCGTGGGTCGACCCTTAGAATATTTTCTTTCGGGTCCTGGGAGGGAGGTGTAGGTGACCATCCACGAAGCCCACCTACGATTCGTAGGTCACCCTACGGTCCATGGTGGTGCCCATTGGTGGCACCTGGAATTTCTGAAATCTACATTCTGGTCTCTCTAGGATACGGGGTGTTACATTATCTCCACCTTAATAACATTCGTCCTCGAATGAAGACTAAACTAGCTGAAAAATAGAGGGAAGGAGCTGCAAACCCTACCACTAAGTACTGGAAACTGAAATATGACTAAACTAAGTTCCAAGAACATCCATATACACTGATAATGCATTTATAACTGAAGGAACATGATACTAAGACTGAATCTACGCATGAGTAACTGTAATACTGGAGAGAAACTATTACCTCAAGCTGGAATGGAATTGGAAGGAAAGAGATGAGGATACTTGGCCTTCATGGATGCTTATGCTTCCCAAGTAGCTCTCTCTATGTACTGACTCCTCCACAAAACCTTCACTAAAGCAACTTCCTTGTTTCTCAACCTTGGAACTCGACGATCAAGAATCTCAACTGGCACATCCTCATAAGTGAGATTATCCTTCACAGCCACACTTTCCAATGGTGCTATGGATGTTGGATCACCCATACACTTCTTCAACAACAAAATGTGAAAGACCGGATGCACTACTGCTAGTTCTTCTGGCAACTCTAACTCATAAGACACTTTACCAAATCTTCTCAAAATCCTATAAGGGCCTACAAATCTAGGATTGAGCTTCCCTTTCTTGTCAAATCTCATCACCCCCTTCAGAGGTGACACTTTCAGGAAAACCCAATCATCAATTTGGAACTCCAAGTCCCTTCTTCTTACATATGCATAGGACTTCTGGCAACTCTGGGTTGTCTTAAGTCTACCTCTAATGAGCTGAACTTTTTCCATAGCATCATGAACCAAATTTGGCCCTATCAAGGATGCTTCACCTACTTCAAACCACCCAACTGGAGACCTACATTTGATCCCATAAAATGCCTCATAAGGGCCTATCTGAATACTAGAGTGGTAACTATTATTGTAGGCGAACTCTATAAGAGGAAGGTGATCATCCCAACTACCATTTAAGTCGATCATGCAAGCTCTCAATATGTACTCTAAGGTCCGAATGGTACACTCTTCCTGACCATCCATCTGTGGATTAAATGTTGTGCTAAGATTAACATGACTACCAAGACCTTTCTGAAATGACTTCCAGAAATGAGAGGTAAACTGAGGACCTCTATCTCAGATGATAGACAAAGGAATCCCATGCAACCTGACTATCTCATTAATGTAAAGCTTGGCGTAGTCCTCCACCGAATTTGTAGTCTTGACAACCAAGAAATGAGCGGACTTAGTAACTCTGTCTATTATAACCCAAAGGGAGTCATGCTGTATGCGAGTACGAGGTAAACCTGTAATGAATTCCATATTGATCACTTCCCACTTCCATATAGGAATTTTAATATCTTGAGTCATACCTACTGGTTTCTGGTGTTCTACCTTCACTTGTTGACAATTAGGGCATTTACCCACAAAATCAGCTATATCCCTTTTCATGCCATTCCACCAAAAGACTTTTCGCAGATCACGGTACATCTTAGTGGAACTGGATGAATAGAATACCTAGAGCTATGGGCTTCTGTAAGGATATGTTGTATCAACTCACACATATTAGGAACACATAAACGACCCTGGTAGCGAAACACACCATCTCCCCCTTGGGAGAAAACCTCAACCTTCTGCTGATGAAATACACCTTTCAATTGAAGCAATATAAGATCATTGTCTTGTCTTTCCTTAACCTCCGCTACCAATGAAGATTATGACCCATTCTGAACTGTTACACCACCATCTGATATGCTCATAAGGCAAACTCCCCGATAGGCAAACCGGTGAACATCTTTTTCTAGTTCTTTCCTTTATTCCTCAACATGTGCTACAATACCCATATATAGTCTTCTAATAGCATCAGCTACTACATTGGCCTTATTAGGATGGTAAAGTACATTTATATCATAGTCCTTGAGGAACTCAAGCCATCTCCTATGGCGAAGATTCAACTATTTCTAGGTGAACACATATTGGAGGCTTTTATGGTAGGTGAACACATCTATGTGAACACCATACAAGTAATGTCTCCAAATCTTTAGGGTAAATACTACGACTGCAAGCTCGAGGTCATGAGTCAAATAGCTCTTCTCTTGTACCTTAAGCTATCTAGAATTATACTCTATAACCTTACCACATTGTATCAACACACAACCTAGGCCGACTCTAGACGCATCACAATAGATCACATAACCGTCTGAACCCTCTGGTAGAGTCAAAATAGGAGTTGTAGTCAACCTAGTTTTCAGTTCTGAGTATTTCTTCTCACAATCATCTGACCACTGAAACTTAAAATCAACCTAGTCAATAGAGAAGCTATAGATGAAAATCCTTCCACGAATCTTCAATAATAACCCGCTAGACCCAAGAAACTTCTCATATCTATAAGAGAGAAAGGTCTGGGCCATTGTTTCACTGCCTTTATTTTCTAAGAATCCACTCAGATCCCTTCGCTAGACACTATATGACCAAGGAAAGCAACACATTGCAACCAAAACACACATTTGCTAAACTTAGCGAATAACGGGCGATCTTTGAGAGTTTCCAGGACAGCCCTTCCATTCTAAGATTGGCTCATCTGGAAACTGAAAAAATGAATGATCCTAGTTCTACAATCGACTGAGGCATAACAGGAATGTAACCAATCCATGCCTAGAATGATATCAAAATCTACCATTTCTAACTCTACAATATTTGCTGAGGTGACTTTCTAAGAGACTGACAGGGTAGTTTTTGTATACCCGCCTAGCTATAACTGGGTCACCGACTGGAGTAGAGACTGAGAAGGGTTTTAAAAGAGTTTCTGGACTGACACTGAAGTTTACTGCTATATAAAGAGTTACAAAGGAAAGAGTAGTCCCTGGGTATAACAAAGCATAAACATATAAATGAAAGACTCGCAATGTACCAGTAACCACATAAGGAGAATCAACCTGAGCCTGGAGAGCATACAACCTATTATGGCGTTGACCGCCACCTGTACCATGTGAGTTACCCTGCTGAGTCGGGTGATCTGTTGGTGCTGCTGAAGTTGTAGACTGAGCCCTATTATTGTTACCTCCCTAACCCTGTTTAGAAATATGGCGATCCCTCAATCTGTGACCAGTCTGACTTCACCCAAAACATCCATTTTTCCCTGCAAAACACTCACCCAGATGGTTCTTACCACACTTTGGACAAGTTGGGTAGGTCCTAGTAAATGTAGCACGTCCTTGAGACTTAGAGCCTAATGCCCTACCTTTTTGATCCTGTCGAAACCTGGAGGATCGAACACTAGCTGATGAAGGTGTTGGGGCTGAAGATTTCTGCTGAAACAACGAGCGATTTCCACCACCCGATTTCTTCTGGGGATACTCATAGTTGCCTGTCCTAGCCTTTTTGTTATCCTTAGCTTGTTCCCTAAGCGTATCTCCCACAACCTGCTGAGCATAAGTCATGAGCCTAGAGATGTTTATATATTTTAGTAACATAGCATTTCTGCACTTTGTTCTTACCAAGACAGATACCCAAAATAGAAACTTACTCATCTAAGCCCTGGAATCGGCAACCATGTGTTGAGCATACCTAGAGAGTTTGGGTGAACTTAAGTCCATACTCTTGGACTGTCATGGAACCTTGCCTCAAATTCATGAATTCATGAGCCTTAGCCTCTTTCAACCCTCTTGGGAAGAACCTATCCAAAAAAGCTCCGGTAAAACACTCCCAAGTCACAGGAGTGACATTCTCACCTATGTTGTCTTTCCACTGTGTAAACCATATGTGAGCCACATACTTAAGATGGTAGGACGCCAACTCTACCCTATCATTTCCTGTAACCTGCATCACTCCAAAGATTTTCTTGACCTCATCAATGAAGTTTTGGGGATCCTCACCAACTTTCAACCCTAGAAACACCGGTGAGTTCATCCTAACAAAATCACGGACCCTAGGTACCACTGATCCACCACTAGCAGTTGCAGGAAGTGGAACCTACTGATTATTCTGGTTGGCTACACTCTGGGCCAAAAGTTGAATAGCGTTACGAAACTCTGCATTCAAAACTTCCTGATCTGGGACTGGAGGAGTTGCGTTAGGATTGCGGGCATTAGCATTCCTGGGGTAAGCTCTACGATGAGGCATGATATGAAAATGCATAACGATGGATTAGAAAGAGAGATCTTACCAACACATGATAAAAATATCAAGAAAGTAAAGTTTTTCCTAAAACACTTCGTAGCCTACCCTCCATAGGTGTGGCGCGCTTCACACTCATGAAAAGGGACTCTACTTAGTGCGTATTTTCAAACATCCTAGGACTCCTGAACCTAGTGCTCTGATAACAAGTTTGTCACGCCGCGAGGCTACCCCTTAGACGTTAACACAGGACATAGGATCACGAGTGACCCTAAGCTAACCCTGAACTGACATATCATAAGCTTACTTAATGATTTAATGAAAATAGAAGTACTATGTGGAATCTTAAAACATGTCATAATGCAAAATGATGGGGAATGCCCATTCTATGTCTGAATATATAAAAAAACTGAGAGTTCAATAACAATTAAAAGATCAAACTCAAACTAAAACTGAATCTTACTATGTCTGAATAAAAGCCTCTAACTCACTAGAGATGCTGGGACATGCCCCCGGCTAACTCTAGCAAACACTGAAACTAAAACAAAATGACTGAATAAAAGACACGTCAATCGTCCTCGAAGAATGAGGACTCACCACTGATGCTGCAAAGCTGGAGATCGAGAACAGATCTATGTGTGATCTGAATATTGAGGACCTGAACCTACATCACTAGAAGATGTAGCGCAGAGTATGCGTCAGTACTTGAAAGGTACTGAGCATACAGGATAGGATAAAGATGAATAAATCATATAACTGAACAAAGCAATAAAGCAATGATATAATCTGAACATGATAGAAATACTGATAAAAATATTAAATACTAAGCTAACTGAATGCAATGGCCAAGTACATGATATACTGAGACTGAATATTGAACTATACTGATAACCTGGTCAATGCACTTGAATCTGACTGTGGGATCTACTGTTAACCGACATAAAAGTATGAGAGCTATCCGTGGATTCCAATATATCCCCCCATCGAGAGGACCCAATATACCTTGCCAAGGGTATAAAGGCATGACTGACATGATCACTTAATATGTTGCCCACAGAGGGGACTTGTCCTACGGGGAAACGTAGGTCTGGGACTATGAGGGTGACTGACCCTTAGTCCACTCGGTATTAAGCCTACTCTCAACTGATTATGTAAATAACACATTATGACTGAATTTCTGAAATACTGAATAGCTCAAAATACTAACATGCTAACTGAAAATGCAACATTAATATACTAATAATGAAACATTCTTAACTGAGGCATGTATATCTGAATAAACTGACCTAGAAAGTGTAATTCATGAACTAAACGAATCTACACAACTAGGGTTCTGAGTTTCTAGCAAGAACTAAGCAACAATTCCACGAAAACATGATATTCTGATTAGTATTAGTCTAACAACTAAATCACAACATAACTTTCGAAATTCTAGAAACCCTAGGTCTAACATGATATAGAGAATCAAGAATCTGACTGAATTCTAGGGACCTAATGGGTGAAAGGAATCCACTAGTGAAATCCCACATATGTGGTGAGAAATTCGCAGAGAAATCTTTCGATTTCAGGGCTGGAACTGAAGAAAACTTATTGCGTTCTTCGAGAGGTCTTGATCGACTCTTTCTTATTTTTTTCGTTAAACTTGATGAATTTTTGGATAATGATTTGACTAGGGTAAGTTCTAATCAAGTTACTAGGCAAAAACTGACTAAAACGACATAGTTTAGGGGTTAAACAACGTAGTTTAGGGGTCCAACGCATAGGGAAAAAACCAAATGACCCCTGACTTAAAAGTTGTCGGGGCCAACCGATGGTCCGTGGACTGACCCATGGTACATCCTGTCAACCGCCGTTGGCTTTCAAAGAATTGAAATTTGGGGTCTCGATCCACGGACCAGGACCACGACCCTTGGTCTGACCTACGGTCCGTAGGTCCCGCCGTAGGTCGACCCTTATAATATTTTCTTATGGGTCCTGGGAGGGAGCTGCAGGTGGCCATTCACGGACCCCACCTACGATCCGTGGGTGGTGCCCATCAGTGGCCCCTGCAACTTCTGAAATCTACATTCTATGTTGTCTAGGATACGAGGTGTTACACTTAAATCCTGCATGATCTTTTGTTACTCGTTTTTCGACCCTAATTCATCTAGAATCGAATGGTTCCTTTCCCAATTACCTAGATTCTAATACTCAACTTATGTACATGATAATCTACTCCAAACCACCCTCAATTCACTAACTTTTATCTCAAGAACTCATCAAACACATCCTAATTCAAGAACGGAAACAATACTTTCAAGAACTCAAATTCTTCAACCTCAAGAACGAAACCAACCCTATGATAAACTTACATACCTCTTAGGGATCAAACCTATGGCGAAAATCCTCAACAAAACTCAAGAATCTCGATGAATGCTTTGTTCCTTTCCTCTTTTCTCCTTTTTTCTCTTATTTTCCCTTCTTGAACTCTCAACTAAAACCCTAAGTGTATATTAGGATTATAAAACTGAACTAAATCATTTTAGACCCCTAAAACCTTACTAAAAATGAATTAAATCTGATTGGGCAAGGAAAGACCAAAATACCCCTCACTATTTTCGGGTAACTTTCCTTAACTAGACAACCTGACTTCAAAAGGGCATATCTCACTCATCCAAACTCGAAACTTAACAAACTTGGTGCCATTGGAAAGATAATTCAAAGAACTTTAATTTGATATCTTATGGGCCACATAACTCATCTTGTGCTAAAAGTTATGGTCATTTGAAGTTGACCCAAGACTTAAAAGAACTTACGAATAACTTGAATGAATTCTCTTTAGTTCTTTTTGGAACTCAAGGTACTACATCTAGTGACCATAATAATTAAGAAAATTTAAATTCCTTGGTAAAATCCTTCTCACAACGAAGGACAGTTCGAGTCTTAGCTCAAAAAATTTTTGGGATGTTGCAATATCTCCCTCTTGGGATCATTCGTCCTCGAATGACGACTGACTTCGGTAGGGAACGGGGTTACTCTTATCATCTCTTTCATACCAACTAGAATTTCCCGTATTACTATTCGGAACCAACTAAGGGCTCTCATTTAGCTATTTCTCATAGCAAAACCTCATTCCTCCTCATTTATAACCTTAGATGGAATAAACACACCATCACTATCACGATAAGATCATTAACCTTGTCTTTCTAACATCACTCCATTACTAAAAGGACCTCTAAAAAGATACCCCCCAAACTCTTTGGAACTCATTACTATCTTATTCTCAAACACTTGGCTTGATTTCTCATCTTGTCATCTCCCCCTTAGGTCTAAAGCTGACACTTGAAAGCTATAGACCTATTATATCATCTTTAAACTGGTCTACATCCTCTTTTACTCTAACAATCGGGAGAAGTTTATCTCATGACTACCGAACTCTCCATAAGCAGGTACTAAGACCTCTCTCTAAGGTGTTTCTCTTGACCTCTTCTGATTACATACCATTTCGGTGCACCTCTTAATGCTCTTGTTACTCTTATGACTTTGCCACATATCACTGCCCTAATCTAAAGGTTAGGGTCTCTCATTTGTACCACTTATAATAATTACAGCTAACATCTCAATTTCTCACATGCTCTATGTTAAGTCTTCTGGATCAAATTTCAAGACTAACATCATCACCCTCATGTTGCCATTATTTTGATCATGACACTCATCTCAAATTCAAGCTTAATGTTTATTACTAAACTCGAATATCAATATGATTGCTCACTTACTATACTAACTTACAACTACTAGATATAAATTCAGAAACACTTGTCCCAAAGGACCTTATGACAAGTAGTCAATCCTTACCTCTTAGTCTCTACACTCACAAATCACTATCACATTCCATTTCAGAACTTAAATACTATTTACTCACTTACTGTGCATTATCTTTCAAATAGTTCTACCATCCTCTGAATACTATGTGGTTCTCCTTTGAAAAACTCATAAGCCTAGCTTGGGTCTATCACTTCATGAGTACTCTACTATACACCTATATTTAGTCTTCTCTAACACGATGACACATCGACATCAACTCTATTCTAGTTAACAATAGACTCTAACTTATCTTGACTAGTAACTATTCCCTTTCCTTTTATCAAGAACTCTTTACAACTTTATTATTCCTTATTCTACTCATAAAGGAACTCGTCACTTATAACTGACTGGTGCATGATTGCAATAACATAATCTGCCCCATCACTATCTCCTCTCCTTAGATTACCAAACCTCTGCATACTTTTCTCTAACTCTAGGCCCTTTCACTACTACTGCTCATGATCTCGTAATTCATGCTACCCTTTCAGGCGAAAATACTACCCATGCTCTAAACATACTTCCTCATAAGGATCTCATCTGAAACAAGATTTAGAGAAGAGAGTACAACTCGACTTTTTGCTCAAACACACGATTCATATGAATATGAGTGCATTCTCTTGAAACTCAATAGTTACTCACTCATAGGCAGCTCTCAAGCCCTTCTGCAGTCTCATGACTTCCTCAAGACTTTTGCTCTGAACAACTCATTCATAAGGATCTTGGGCTTTACTTTTAAACTACCTCTACTATAATGGGTAGTCGAATGATTCTGAGAAACGCACGAGTATGAACAAATCTCTGTGACATAGCTCTATTGCACGATTAAGAGTATGAAAGAAGGGAAACTTTTCCTAAATGTATGTAGTCCCTAATTTATAGAAGTGGGGCCCTCACAACCATAAACAAGATCGTACCGACAGGGCTTCATAGACACCTAGGACACCTGAACTCTATGCTCTGATACCAAGTTTGTCACGAACCTAACCTACACCCTGGACGTGACCGACACTCGAGAACCATTGATGGTCACCAAGCAAACTCTCATCTTGGCTACAAGCGAAAGACTATCTCAAGAATACAAAGCTTAAACTGAATAGAATTCATTGAAGTCAATTACACAATCTTTAACTTAAAAGATTAACATTGCATAAAATAGTATATTTAACTCGCCAGAAATAGGCAACTCAATTCTTTAAAACATTTAACAGAATAAATGAAACAAACTTCTCAAACTCTATTATCTCTCTATGAAGCCTCTAACTAACAAAGATAGAAGTCGGGACAAGACCCACGACATCCTAAGAAGCTGAAAGTACAAGTGGAACCCTCCGGAAGCAAGGAGGCTCACCATAGCCAACTCGAACTACAATTGGTATCAACGAAGCTTTTGTTGATGGCCCTGAATACATGTATCTGCATTATAAAACGATGCAGGCCAAATGGTATCAGTACATGGAATGTACGAGCATGTAAGGGAATTCTAAAGCATAAACATAAGCTTGAACTAGTGGAAAAGAACATACTTACCTCTTCTCAAACTCAACTTAACTCAACTCAACTCAACCCAAGGAATACTCAAGGATACTCAAAGGTACTAAAACATACTCAACTCAAAAGTACTCAAGGATAAGATACTCAACTCAGAAGTACTCAAGGATAAGATACTCTATTCAAGATACTCAACTCTAGATACTCAACTCTGGATATTCAACTCAAGATAAAGTAGCAATAAAACATGCAATATATGGAAAGATTTTAAAACAGAATATAGCAACTCAATGTACTGAAGAATACAATAATAACTCAGTTTGTATATAAAAATACAAAAAATAACTTTGTGGGAGATTCTCTAACCGGCAAGCATCACTATGAGCTATGTGATGATACAACGTCTCACCCACGCTGCCAGAACTGTCCTATACTTTGCCAGGGTATAAGACCTACTCACTAAGTGGATCCACTAGTCTATGCTAAAAAGCATTAAGGAATCATCCAAAAAGTATGACTCTTTCTACCCACGTTGTCTACATGGTTTATAAGGGCTGTGAGTTATCTGAACTCTCCCCCATACTCGGTGCTCAATACTACTCCCAAAATTTACGTAGCTCATATGTTTAAAAACATAACTGTTCCTCCGGTTTGAGATTATTACTCAAAGTATTTCTCTGAAAAGAGATAGTACTCAAAAACTCCTCTTAAATTCTTTTGGGAAATCTCAGTTTCCTCCTCTTTTAAACGTGAAAATATTTACTCTTCGAAATACTTAGTTCCTGTATACTCATTTTGAAATATGAAGCTTAACTCTTCTCATACTCAAGAACTCAGGTCTTAAAACAAGTTTAGAAAAATTTGTAAAAGACTTCTCAAAGTAAGGTTCATGCCGAATTATGGACGTGAATGACTCAATTCAAGGTTTTCAATAACCATACATAGAACTCAATACTCGGAACTCAACAACTCAGAACTCAATAACTTCAATGATACTACTCATTCCAAGAATACTCAACTTAGAGGGTTCATGCGGAATTATGGGCATGAACAACTCAACTCAAGGACTTCATGATACTACTCATCTCAAGAATGCTCAACTCATAAGGTTAATGTGGAATTGTGGGCATGAACAACTCAACTCAAAAGGGTTAGGAACTCAATACTGAAGACTTAGAACTTGAGAATACTACTCCTCTCAAAGATACTCAACTTAGGGAGTTCATGCGGAATTTATGGGTATGAACGACTCAACTCAAGGGTCTACATAATAATATGGAACTCATGTATATGAATATTCTTATTCTCATACTTACTTCCTCAAAACTTAGCTGAAATTGATAGTTGATCTCAAAGGATTCACAATTGAACTCAAAGACTTTCTTAAACTCTACTCTTAACTCTCTCTTGAATTGAATTATGGATTCAAGAGTTATGATTCATGATATGAAGGATCTCGTGATGATAATGTAGACTCGTGAATACATTCTCATACCCACTTGTTCGAGTCTTGAAACAAGTTTTTAGAAATTGTAGAAGATTCCTCAAAAGACTCAAAGGGACTTTCTCAAAATGTTTGAAAGAACTCTCAAGTCTTTAACTCTTAACTCTACCTTGACTTTGAATTATGAATTCAAGGTTATGATTTATGATAGGAAAGATATCGTGATGATTAAAAGTGTTTTAGATAGTTAATCATGAGAAACGGTTGAAAAACACTATTTGGGGAGCAAGTCCGCGACGCGGAGATTAATTATAATATTTGGTCGCGAAATAATTTTTGAAACTGTGGAGTCCGCGTTCTCTTTGTGACGCGGAGAGAGAAATATCACTGGGGTAACAAGTCCACGACACGGACCTGTTCCTTAAATCCTGCCCGATCTTTTCTTACACATTTTTCTACCTTAATTCGCCTAGAATCGAATGGTTTCTTTTCCAATCACTTAGATTCAAATACTCAACTTATGTACATGAAAATCTACTCCAAACCACCTCAATTCACTAACTTTTATCTCAAGAATTCATCAAACACATCCTAATTCAAGAGCGGAAACAATACTTTCAAGAACTCAAATTCTTCAACTTCAAGAACGAAACTTTGCTGAAAATAACATGATTGGTGTGTGGGTAAACGAACCCAACACTATGAGAAACTTACATACCTCTTTGGTATCAAACCCATGGCGAAAATCCGCAACAAAACTCAAGAATCTCGACAAACGCTTTGATCGTTTCCTCTTTTCTCCTCTGTCTCTTCTTTTCTTTTCTTGAACTCTCAACTAAAACTCTAAGCGTAGATTTTTATTTTTTTTATTTTTTTTTTACCCTCCCTAGGAGCTCCCACCCCTTTTGCTCCCTTGGTGACTCGAACTCGCAACCTTTGGGTTGGAAGTGAGGGGTGCTTACCATCCGGCAACTCCCTCTCGTCTCTAAGCGTAGATTGGGATTATAAAACTGAAATAAATCAGTTTAGGCCCCTAAAACCTTACTAAAAATGAATTAAATCTGATTGGGTAAGAAAAAGACCAAAATACCCCTCACTATTTTCGGGTAACTTTCCTTAACTGGACAGCCTGACTTCATAAGGGCATATCTCACTCATTCAAACTCGAAACATAGCAAACTCGGTGGTGTTGGAAAGATAATTCAAAGAACTTTAAATTGATATCTTATGGGCCACCTAACTCATCATGTACTAAAAGTTATGGTCGTTTGAAGTTGACCCAAGACTTAAAAGAACTTGCGAATAACTTGAATGAATTCTCTTTAGTTCTTTTTGGAACTGAAGGAACTACATCTAGTGACCTTAATACTTAAGAAAACTTAAATTCCTTGGTAAAATCCTACTCACAACGAAGGGTGGTTCGAGTCTTAGCTCAAAAATGTTCCGGGGTGTTACACTTTGTGTGTAAGGTTTTGATGAACTCGGCTTGCGTCAAACCTAGTCCAATAAACTCCCACTCGCCACTCTATTGATGCTAACACGTTTAGTGGGGAAGACTTGGGAAAACATCCTCCCTTTTTTGCTTTTTGAATATTTGTTTAAATCGCAATAATAACCTTTTCAACCACAAAAATAACATCGTCCTTGTCATGAGTACCATCCACATAGAAGCAATGTTTCTGCTCCTATCAACCAAAGAATCCACATGAAGTGGAATCCTCCTAGGAGAGGTTACTACAAACTGAACAATGATGGGTCTGCCTTGGCAATCTTGGATGGGGGGGAGGGGGGGGGCACTANTGCCTTGGCAATCTTGGATGGGGGGGGGGGGGGGGGCACTAGGGGCATCTTTAGAAACAATCAGGGAGACTGGGTTATTGGCTACAGCAGCAACATTTACCATACTACAAACACCATGGTTGAAATCATTGCCATCAAACAGGGCTTTACTGCTGCTGCTGATCACAATCTCATGCTCCTGGAAGTTTTCACATACTCGATCAGGAAGCAATAAACATGATCACCAATAACCATCTAACCTATAACCCAATTATTTCTCAATGCATATTGTTGATGACGAGGCTGGGCAACCCACTAATAAGGCACGAGTACAGATTGCAAAATAGAGTTGCTGATCCGCTGGCCAAGGAAAGGTCCAAAGGAAGATGTTTTGAAAAGCCTAACATTTTGGTAGTTCCCCCCATATTTGTCATGGATGTTGTCTGGGCAGACATCTCGGGAACTATATTTGCTAGATGTGATAAGGATCATAATATTACTAATAATATAGTTGACTACTGTACTATGAATGGTAGTGCACCAGAAACGTTGCTATATATAATATGCATCCAATTAACCAATAAAAAAAGAGAAAGTACCTCAAACAGTTCACAAGCTTCATATCCTGATGTGGTCGCAGTCATTAGACACAAGAAACTTCTTGTTCTTATCGGTACCACAAGAAAACTTCTAACGTTAACTCGTACATGAGGAAGATAACTTCGTCTCAAAGTTAGAGCAAAGACTTACAAGTTTCTAATCATAATTTACATTTCACCACATTAAAATAAACAGGAAAATAACACCTGCGTGCAAACCAGAGTTGCCTCCACTGTGATACTTATACATGACCCCCTGTCATCGATGGTTGGTCACTAGGTGTAGAAACTTGTTTTCCCATAACCTTTTCTAGGGAAGGCCACATTTCATGTACAAGCATAATGGATTCTGAAAGCCGATTCAGTAAGTTAATCAATGCAATAACTTCATTCTGTTGAAACTGAAACTGAAAAAATATACAAAACAGAAAACAAAGGCCCCCATCAGTCAATTTGGTTAAGCAGCAAGTAATGAACTAAGAAGAAAGTCAAATGGAAGATGCAGAAATACATGACGAAAATTTAGATCTCTCTCCTTTTCTTTTGGACTTGTAAGAAAATCTAATGAACGCATATTTATGAACACATTAAGCAACCTAAATGAACCAAAACTAGCAGCACCCATATTATGATCTATGGCAAAAGTCAACGAGGAAGATACCAAATGTTAGCCATTAATTCATATAAAACAGAATAAACTGGAAGTTGTTTTAGATGAGGCTAATGCAGGTCATTCATCTGTGGAAGGCTTACCATTTTATGTAAATGTTCCTGAGAATTGACGGAAAATAGGATCTTTAATGCAGTACCAAGACCAAGAAACTGAAGCTTTCCCCAAAGACGACACTTTTCACATCCAATGCAGTCCATCAATGCACTACAATTTTGGTCAGGTACCATAAAGAATTTGTTAATTGATGGTATAACACCAAGATGTCCAAGCAGAAGATACTAGTACAATTGTTCATCTTGGTAGCTAATGTATCTAGAAGGAAAAACTACATTCCAAACAAACATGAATCAAGTAACATGTATGGTCATGCTCACGAACAAATAACACTAATTCAACAATAACAGATGAGAGGAAGTAAGATGATATTAAGAACTGGATTATTTTCCTCATTATGTTTTTCATTTATATATGTTCAATAAAAGAGGAGAACCATTAAGATTCAAAAGAGGGAGGGAAAAAAGGTGTAAACAATTTCTCGAGGTGGTGCATTATTTTGAAACACACGTAGAAGAAGTCTATTCTAGAGAAGTATCAATCAACCAGGATATTGATAGAGAACCTGATATTTCTGAACTGCTTTTGAATTTGCTGCATCAGGTCAGGCTCGCCTTTACCTTTCCACAACCTCACCTCATTAAAAGGTAAAGGACATGCAAATTTCAGTTTGGGATGGTAAACCAATTGCTCAATCCAAGATTGTGTTTTCAGGTCATCCTCAGGGTTTCCAGTATCATATGAAGCCTTGTCCAAGTAGTTTGCTGCCTGCAAAAATATGAAATCAGTTAAAATGCTGACAGGTGCATGTAAGATCTTCCAAAAGTAGTGCACTTTTAGAAAATCTGGCAGCCGACAGGGGTTAGACATCATTTTTAGAGAGTGCAAGCAACACTTCTGTTGCTGCTCCTCTCCCATTAGGGGGGTGGGGTCAAGCAAGCATATTGATTAAAATACTCACTTTGGTAACCGCACGGAGCACAAATAGGAAAGTGAAGTATAGGTTGTCAACACGGTCTGGGAATTTTAAGACACGGTCATACATCAAAGTAAGATTCCGTCCCCACTGAATCAGAGGAAAGCCAGAAGAAAATAGGGAATAGTGTCAGTTTGACAATTATCATTGCACAAGGATGCTACTATTGTACAACCTCAGGAAATAACTATTGGCTATAAACATGTGATCATTTCTTCAACAGCCTATATATGTGACAGGATGTTCTGATGTGTTTTACTGTTCTTAAGACAATGAAAATTCATCTTGGCTCCAGTTAACACTAGATAGTAGATAGAAAATACATGACCAAAAAAATGGAAGTAGCAAGATCATAATACCGTGTTTAATGCTTCATCAAGCAAGTAATCAGCTGCTATATGAATAGAAATTGAGGAGTGAAGGCCAGATATTAATTTATACAATATATTTTTCTCGGGGCAAATCTCTCCAGCTAGATCTGCAGATCATATAACAGATATTTAACACTTCAAAAGCTGATGCAAAACAATTAGAAATCTTCCCAAAGTCATGTACAAAGAAAGAAGTTGAAAAAAAATGTAGAACAAGCAAAACTATTCATACTTAAAATTTTTGCAAATATGATGTTATTGAGATGTCGTAGATTCTGAAGAGGAATCTGGTAACAAGTTCTAATTTTGGAGACCTTTATCAAAATTTGATGTGGTAAAGCTGGAATCCATAAAGAACAAGGCAGCCCATTCCTTCTCTTGTCACATTTCTAGATGCACTTTAAAATGAAAGTAAAAAGTAGATTTAATGGGATTCCAAGAAAACGTTTCTTACACCCATTACTTCAAAAATGTCAAATCTTCTTCATCAACCACATTATAAAGAGCCACACTGTAATGTAGGTTTGTAACAAACAGAAGATTTAACAAATTCTGATACTGCAAACGAAGTTTTAAAACAATTATGATCAACGTGATTCATCTGAACTTCAAAAGTCCCCGGAGGAATATGTGCATCTAAAAGATCTTTCATATTGTGCCCATTCCCGAAATTGGTTCTACACATATGACTAGCGACGAGAAAAACAAATGCAATAGCTGAATGGTGATGGGAAGTATTGGTCAGCATGTGACTAAGCACAACAAACTATGCAGGCATTATATAAATCAAAGGAAACTAGTACTCCTATAATCTTATAGGTACCAGCTCACCTATGCATGTTTCTCATATCCATTTAAGTAGCCACTCAAAGATAGCCAGGAAAAGAACGACAGAGGAGATATAGAAGTTGAACAGTTCCATACGGAAAGAATTAAGAAGTTCAGAGATGAAGATAAATGAATGAACCAGCTTACATTTTGGGCAGTTATCTAGATAAATGGCATCCCATATTCTTTTAGCATATGGACCACTGTATCCAGTGTATCGTTCAGGGTTCAATTGGAGATTAACATATGTCATTTCAGCTGAAAGTAAGAAAACAATATCAATCCTGCTCAATTTCAGAGAATATATTCACTAGTATTTCTGTATGAAGAAACTATTCAAATCGTTAAAGAAATAAAAAAGGGATTTAAGATAAAATATATTTTTTTTCTTTTCTGGTGGTCTCCTTCTGAAAAAAAATACACACACCCCTTTTGGGTGGGCAGGATTGGAGCTATATACATAACCATAGAAAGTTAACAACCATTATCTGTCTCATCATCATTAGTCCATGGATTGTCCACTTCCACCCAGCCTTTGAATGTTTTGGAGTCTATTGTACGATCAACAGTTCCCTCGGGATTTTCTTCTAGACAGACAAGATTACTTGAAGAATATTGATGACTTTGTGCCTTAAATGGCTCAGGAAATTCTTTTTCTGGGCATTCACATACACTGCAGTCTCATAAATGGCACTTGCCATCATCTATCCAGAATGGACAATCACACCACAACTTAACCTGAAAACGTAAAATAAATAGGACAAAAATGGAACTGGGTTAACAATGGCAAGTAAGAATATCAGAAATATGAGCAGTGAATTATGAGACAGTATAAAATAGGAAAGAAGCAAGTGACGACAGCATAAACAGTAGGCTGCAGTAACTCTCTTTGGAACCGGAGATTATGTCATTAAACTATAAATTAAATCAAGTGCATTAAGTTATAAGAGAATCACAATCCTTCTTTAAGAATGGAAAAGAAAGTATAAAGATGGAAATTTAGAAGCAAAGGATAGGACTAGTTAATTGGCATTTAGGAATCCATATCAGAGGATCAGTAACTAAGAAAGATCAATTAATTCCCATAAGCAGAAGACTTGAAAGGGCAGCCCTGGTGCACTAAGCTCCTGCTATGTGCAGGGTTCAAGAAGAGTCGAACCACAAGGGTCTATTGTATGTCAAAACAGATCTGTAGAATATAGATCCATCAATCAACATAATATGTGAGAGAGAAGCAAGATGTGAATTATCAATATGGCTTCTACACAAAAGAGCATAGCTTATCTTCGATCACCTCTTGTTAGTACTTCACCAGTAATAGTCAAGGACTATCAAATACTTGAATGCAGTTTGATGTCAAGATACAAAGAACACTGATCTTTCATAGCAGTGCACTATACTTATAAAAGAAAACTATCAATAAAGTGTGAAATTATAAAGTTGATTTTTTGGAACTACAAAAAATCCTAGATTTTTAGGAAGTTTCTAGAATAATCTAGTGTAGTCACTTGGATAAGTATCTTGTAGAAATATCTGGATATTCTAGAGTAGAAGATAATGTTACTAGATTTTTCTTGTGGATGTTTTAGAGGAATTAGATATTTGTAGAGAATCATGGAATAGTCTAGATTTTGTAGTCTCTAGAACCATCCATAGGTAAGTATAAATAGGGGATGGTATTGTAAATTTGTAATCAACCCAATAACAACCCAATAAAAGACAATTCCAGAGTCTTCTTCCATAAACAAGTTCTCCTTTCTAATTTCCTCTTCTTTAGTTGAATCTTCCGATCTTAGTTAACGATCTTGGACTAGTAGAAGGTTTTCCAATTTACACTTTTCTTCTGCTATTCTCTACTTGGTATCAGAGTAATAGTCATACGTTGGCTTTTGAATTTTATTCAAGAACGGGTTAGTGGTAGATTCAACTAGTTTGGGTATATAGATTTTGGCGGTCGTGTAAATTGACTAGGGATGGAGTTGTTGAATCAGTCCAATTACAAGGTATGGAAGACATGTATGAAATCATACCATGTAGGCGAGGATTTGTGGGATGTTGTGAATGTGAATAACACAAGTCTTGTTGATGGACTGAGAAATTGTAGCGCATACAAGAAGTGGAAGCAGATTAATCCAAAGGCGGAGTTCATTCTGAAGAGGACAATCTCCTCCGATTTATTTGATCATATTATAAAGTGTAAATCAACTCATGAAATATGGAAGACCCTTGATCGTTTTTTCAACCAAAAGAATGAAGCACGACTGCAGATATTGGAGAATGAATTGGCTAACACCACTCAAGGTAATCTTTCTATTGACGAGTATTTTTTAAATATTAAGAACTAATGTTTTGAGATATGTTTATAGAATCCCGAGGAAGCTATTTCTGAAGCACGAATGAGAAGAATAGTCATTCGTGGCTTGAAACCTGAATATAGTTCATTTGTGACATCGATTCAAAAATGTGCTTAACAGCCATCCTTGGAGGAATTTGAGAATTTGTTATCGTCACAGGAGCTATTAGCCACACAATTAGCTGATGTATTTGTCAAAACAAAAAGCAATGCTCTTGTAGCCGAAAAGACGAACTTAAAAGGAAAAGCTAGAGATATGTCGCACTCTGGATTATCAGGTGGTTCAAGCTCGCCTGGAAATAAGGAAGAGTTTTCTAACTATTATGGTAAGAAGCCTCCCAGATGCTATCGATGTGGCAAAGTAGGACACATAAAAAGATATTTCCGAGCCAAGGAGAGCAATATGTCTTAAATAATTGCTGAAGAAGAAGAGGCTGGGAAAAGATTTTAGTAGCTGAGGTGCAAGGAATAGATGCTATGGTTTCTATCAACCTTGAAAGAGAGTGGATTGGGGTTTCAAAATATAATGCAATCAATCACGTGGAGAAGCAAGACACTGATGTCTTCAGTATGAATCAAGAAACTTTCGAAGATGTTCATACTGGTAATTTGATAGCTACTATTTAAGAAATCAAGAAAGTAGATTCTAAACAAGCAGTGTTTAGGGCTATATATGCCAACAGTGAGAATTTTAGAGAAAGCAACGAGGGAGATGTATTAGAAGTTGAAATCTCTGATCAATCGTTAGCTATAACAAGGTTAATCGTTTGCTTAGACCAAACATTGGAAGCAAATGGAGAAACTGTTGATCAAATAAATGGAGAAGCTGACCTTGAAGGCCAAATTTCAGCGGTGCGACAGACGATACAACTTTCGAAAGCTCTAAAGCTGCTAAAGATTTTATTGAAGAGTTAGAAAGGGAATCTGGTGGTGGATCCTATTATGGTGTCGAGGCTTCACAGGCAATTGACCATCAGATCGTCACTAAATCAAATGAGGAGGCTTATTATATGGATGAAAGTTCCTTTTGTAGATTTTGTAGATGAATTAGATTTTGTAGAGAATCGTGGAATAGTCTAGATTTAGTAGTATCTAGAACCATTCATAGGTAAGTACAAATAGGGAATGGTATTGTAAATTTGTAATCAACCTAATAACACCCCAAACAAAGACAATTCAAGAGTTTTCTTCCATAAACAAGTTCTCCTTTTTAACTTCCTCTTCTTTAGTTGAATCTTCCGATCATAGTTAACAATCTTGGGCTAGCAGAAGGCTTCCCGATTTATACTTTTCTACTGCTATTCTCTACAGAAAGTTACATGGAAAACCACAGAGTACACAATAATAAATAGTAAGCTATATATCCAAGTAGAGAAGCCAGACCGACCATCACTTGCAGATAGTGTGATTCATGAACTAACAACCAGTACATGATTTCTACATGATAGGAACATATCAGCATTTACAATTGACAGATCAAACAGTTTTAACTCACGGATAAGTACATGAGCATACTAAATATTTTCCATGAGACATGATTGAATGCATACCTTGAAATATCTGAAAAATGGTGTTTTAACAAGTTCTTGGAGCAATGGATGTAGTACTTCCTTGTTAAGTTGACTCACCACCCGGTAATCACAGCAACATTTCTTCAAAACCCCACTACTATGCTTGCCTACCCCCTACAATATTTCCACCATCGCAAAATCCAACTCAGAGAAAATCCATTTCTATATATTTAAGAGGGAAAAAAAGAATCATATTTTGTACTACTTGTCATCACTCTTAAGACTGAATTTCATGTACTAGTGATCCATCAGTCCAAAAAAATACAAAAATCTCAGCTTAAAAAGTAGGACTAGAACAAATAGTAAAATATTACTGTTTCAGAAAAGTAAAAAAGTTAAGCAAGTCATAAATCCTTTTCTTAGTTTTTCCTCCAAACAGAGAAATCAGAAAGTTACATCTCAATATAGGGAAACATAATCAATCTACTACAGCTCAATCCAATACTATGTGAGAATGCTATATGAATCACCTATATATTGTGCTCCAATCAGACACAATTATTATTTTTTTTAGAAACAAGAGCGAATGATCAAAATCACACCTAAAGTATCTCAGTTTTTCAAGTTCCATACATGAACTATCAAGTGTACTAGTTTTCTAGCAGAACTATCACCAAACACTTATTGAAACACAACTAAATTACAAGTTGTTCCCTTTTCCTACATGTAATATCAGCATCATTCAAGTATGATAAGGGAACAACAAATAATTGAGGTGTGTTTGGTTAAATAAGTGGTAAAGGAAAGTCACATAGACATTGATAGTTGAGATATGGAAGTTGAAAAATGCTAACTTCATATCATCATCATCGAAGCGTAAAATAATCCCAAGCAAGTGATGAATAACAATAATATGAGCTGAATGATTATGATTAAAGCAGAAAAACAACCTGAATACACATGCAACTTTTGCCAGTATTTCTGTTATCGTATAGAGTACTACTGAGTAAAATAGCAAAGAAAATAACAAGTAAAGCACCAATTAACCAATACAATTGAATTGCAGGGTTCTTCTCCTCGTCAATTTCGTGATTTGCCATCCCGATTTTGACAAAAAGAAACAGAACAAGAGAGAATATTGAAGCAGAGTTTTGGTCGGTTAGAAAAGCGGTAAATATGAAGGAAGAAATGGAGAAGATGATGAATAAAAGGTGGGAAGGAACAAAAATGGAAAATGCCATGGGCGATTTCTTAACGGTCTGTCTCATATGAAAACAAAGACAAAATAAGGCAAAATATAGTAAATACTGTCTTTATGTCACCATCCTTCATTTTTTGCTTTTCATCTTCTTTCTTTTTCTATATGACTTTTTTTATTTAAGATTTGGGGAAGTGCATGACATGATTTTTGAGATGATCTAATGCATTTAGGGAAATAAATTTAGGTTGAAAATTAAAAAAATTGACCAAACTCTATTTTTTTAATTAACAAGGTCAAATTTGAATTTTAATGATTTTATTAAGTTCAAAAAGTGATTTTATGAATTGATGTACGTTTTGCATGAAATATTGAGACTTCCGAGATTGATTTGTATCTTTAATTAGGTTTCTAGTTAAATTTAAAAATTTGGGTTGATCAATGCTCAAGAAGAATCAATCAGTTAAGCAAGTCATCAACCTTTTTCTTAATTTTATCTTCAAATAAAGAAATCAAAAAATTCTATCCCAACATAGAAAAATACAATCAATCAATTAACTATGACTCAATTTAAAACTAACAAAAACATGTTATGAATCTTAAAGGGATAATGTATGAGTATCTCCCTAAAGTATGACTAAAATCTCAGTAACACACCCATATTTAACTAGAGTCATATTACCTCCTAAATTATTTTAAAACACAATAAACATACCCCAAAAGTTGACATGACGGGGAGAGTGTGGAGATAATTTGGTGTTGTACCCACCAACAAAACTTATTTTAGTCCATAGACACTCAATTTATTTTTGATTTATTTTGTAGGGTTAGGTTAAGAAAAAGTGAAAAAATGGGGTTGGGTTGTGGGGTCAGGGACATCACTTTACAAACTTGGGGGATAAAATATAAGTTTTATAAAATCATTTTCTTCCCAACACTCCAAATATTAAATAAATTTAATCCCTCCAAAATAAAGTACAATCCCCATATAAAAAAAATTAATAACTTCAATCTTAGAAAACTTTGTTCCGATGAAACCTCAGAAGTTCTTAGAACATCTTCTCCAATGTGGCTTTTGATCCTTCATATACCAGCTTTATCGATAACATAAACCTCCATAAAACACCTTCTCCAAGAACCAACCTTTTCATCTTCCATTCTTGAAACCATAAACAAACGTAAGATTTCATATTCGTTTATGAAGATTTCAAACGAAGTGAATCAGGTCTCTTTTGTTCAATCTTGTTCCCCAAGTTCAGTTGAATCTTGTTCAATCTTCTTCCTCTCAGGTAAGTTTAATCATATTTCCAGAAAATTTAGTCCTGTTTGATTTATTTTTTAATTGCGGTAGTGTAGTGAAGTTTAGATCTTTGCTTAAACATTTAAAAATCTGACCCTTTTTAGTTCATGTTTTTTATTATGCATTGTTAATGACGTTTTGCTTTGGATAATGCATAGAAATTGTTTGAAAATTTTATGTTAGTGATTTGAAATTTTTAATGGTGTTTATGTCAATGACATTGATCGATTTTAATGGTGTTTATGTCAATGACATTATCGATTTTTGTTTGAACTGCTACTTCTTTTGCATGTGTTTTTACTGTAAGCTCTGATTGTGTTAATAGACTAGTGGTCGATATTTTGATATGACAAATTTGTTTTTGCTTGTATATAGTACATTATGGCTAAAACTAGAGGCGGCATCATCAAACGATTTGTTCCTAATGCTTCTAAAAATAAGAAAATAAAGGCTTAAGAAGTTTCCAAAGCTTCAAAAAAGAAAAAAATTGTTGTGGAAGAACATGAGTCAAGCTCAAATTCTGATACAATGATCGAGATTGACAATTACAAGGACATTAGTGCCCAGTCTAGTGATGATGTTGATTCTAGTGATGAAAAAAGTGATAGTGAAGATGAGGAGAGTAGTAGAGATACTCAAACTAGTGATGAGGGTGAAGATCCCCTAACTTTGCCAATTTGTGCAAGAGACATTTCTGATAAGTCGTTTGATTTAAAGACATGGATGGATGAGATATGATCTTTTCGAGCAACAATTTCTGTAAGAGTAAGGATGGTTCTTTATCGTGATTTTAGATATCTTCTAGTTCAAGGAAAAATTTATGAAGACTTTAAAGGTACTTGTTTTAGACACTTGAGACATATTTCAGAACATTTCAAGTTCAATGGACATATGATCCATTATATATTGTTGCGATGTGTGAAAAATGACAAAAAAAATTACATGATATTTGATTCTATGTGAATGATAAGCCTGCTTGTTTTGGCTTAAGAGAATATTCATTGATTACGGGACTGAATTGCTTAGTATACCCCTGTGATTCAAAACTGAAAAAAGTTCTTGAAAAGGGTGAGAAATTTTATTACAAGGTGACCAAGAATAAGAACATCACTGCTACAAAGTTGATGCGTTTGATCAAGGGTGCCAAGTTGAATAAGGAGCAGAAATTGAAGTGCTCTTTGGTTTTGTTCGTCCACACGATTTTGCTTGCCCATGATCGATCTAACATTGTGGATTCAAGCCATATTAAGATGGCGGATGATTTAGATTTCTTCAATAGTTATTCGTGGGGAGAAGAGAGTTTTAATTTAACATTGACGTATCTGAAGAATAAAGACAATTTGAGAAGCAAAGTGAAGTGTATAATGAAAGAGGAAATACATTGTATGCACTGTATGGCTTTCCTTGGGCATTTCTGGCACTTCTTATCAATTATGTAGTTGATTTATGATAAGTTCTTATATATCTGTGTAGTATTTTATAGCCTCTCTTTATTTATTTGATCTTTTATTAATTTCAGGTTTGGATATATGAGGTTTTTCCTCATCTTGGAAAGTATGTCAAGAAGTCCTTGGATTTTCCTCTATTCATTCCCCATTTACTTAGATGGCACACCGCAAAAAATGATAATATTATCGAAGGTGATTCACTTAAGTACAAAGGTATAAATATATTTATTATTATTTAGCAATATTTATAAATTAGTGAATGTCATGTAATATTTGTATATATATATTTTTTGTAGATTGTGCACCCATACCTCATACCTACTGTCCGTGAGATAAAAAGAATTACTTGGCAACATTAAAGCCATATATGAACAAAGTGAAGGATACAGTCCTCGATGCCTTAAAGGCAAATTTGAAAGGTGTGATTTCCTCACTTCAGCAGTAGAGAATGTGGAGGATGAGTATTTAAGTGATGAAAATCATAATCAACCTTGTGAGAATTCTGTTTCGAGTGGATAGAAAAATACACCAAGTACTTCTAAGGATGAAAATTTGTGTGAGCGTATTGTATCCCTCGAGCAACTAATGGTGAAAATTGTTGCTTATGTACGAGAGGAGAAATTAAGAAGAACTTAAAAGAACAAGAAAAAGAAAGGTAGATAAATTTATATATTAATTCTATAAAATAATTTATTTGTATGAATTCTTATCCCATGATCTTGCAGCAGATGATGAAAACTTTCCAGCACTAATAGTCGATGAGATCCTTCCATTACCTATAGTAGATGATGATCTTGTTGCAGTTGATCAATGCTTTACAGAAGAAGTTGATGAAGTTGTAGAAGAGATGAAGGAAGAGGAGATGAAAGAACAAGAGAAAGAACAAGATGAGAAGACGAGAAGCTGGAAGAGAATGATGAAGAAAAAGAAGAGGAGAAGCTAGAAGAAAAGAAAGAAGAAGAAAGTGAAGAGGAGAAGCTGGAAGAGAATTAAAAAATAAGAAAATGAAGAGGAACACATAGCAAGTGGAGAAGAAGAGAAAGAACAACAAGAGAAGATAACAGAAAATGAAGAAGATGAAAAGTTGGAAGAAGAAGGTTTGGCCACTGATGTGGTAGAAGAGGAAAAAGAAGTGGGCGTGATGGGTATTGTCATGGAGCTTAATGGTGAGGTTGATGGTGATGAGTAAGACATTTGTGGTTATTGGTGTTTTAAAACAGTTTTTGAAATAGTTGATTTTTGAAGACAATTAATTTTTGTGATGGTTGGTTTTTTCCCTGGTTTTTAAGACAATTGGTTTTTGAGATAGTTGATTTTTTAAGACAATTAGTTTTTGAAATAATTGGGTTTTAAGAAAATGGTTAAAGTAGTTTGTTGTTTTGCTATATTGACGGGAAAAATGTACATCTGATAGTTTAACATGTTTTATTATGAATGGTTTTTAGATTTCTTATTAGTCTATGTTTTAATAGTATGTGATTTTGCTTAACTTCAATTTCTTACCATTATAGAATAAAATTATTTAGTAGTCAATTATCGACAATAAAGTTGTATGTCTAATACTATAGATTTCTATCACAGTTAATCTATAACATTATCGATCAAAAATAAAAGATATAAGAGAGCAATAAATGTAGAGAAATACTTTATTTATTCAACACTACATTCCTGTTACACATTTTCAAAAAGCAAACACAAAAAATAAACCACACAATATAATTTTTAGGCGTTTTTCTTTTTCTTTTGCCAAAATCAACCTTTCTTTTAGTTGATCTCTATCTTTTCAGCATCTTTTAGCAACACTTTCAAGTGATTCCTCTACTCTTCGGCTTCTTTTAAGAAAGTCATTAACAGATCTCTATTTTCTTCGGATTTTCGTAGCCTTTTTAATATTTCAAATTTGGCAACGCCTTGAAAATTTGATGGGCTACTCGTTGATGATTAATTTTCAAGCCACCTAAAAAAAGAGCATATGCTAACTGCACAATTAAAGAGTTGTCGACCAGGATTTGTATCGGTGTACGATTCTTCAACGTAGCTGAATTACCACAATGACAATTGTAAAAAAAAATTGCATTGGATGTTTGAGATGATTGAGACATTGTAAAAATGGAGGTGTTTGAGTTGTTTATGAGTGATTGCCTTCCTTTTATACAAAAATAATAATTAAATATTACCGTTGAAAAGTAGCTATTTGAATTTTTATTACCATTGTAAAATTTGTATATTGAAATTTTACTAGTTGTTAAAATATATAGACCCTTATACAATTGATGCATTTATATGTGTGTGAAGTATGTATGACCAATGAGATTTACACTCTGACATTAGTAAGGTATATTCGAGTTTATATTTATGTTAAAGCATTATCGATATTGCACCTACTAGAATATGACACTTACATTTAGACCAAAACTAGTAGAATTTAAAAAAGACAATAATTAATTATTAATAAATCATATTTTTGAATTTATCTAATTAAATAAGTTTAAACAAGTCATATGATCATTTAAGGGTCCACATAAATAGGGTGTGGTGATTAGAGATGTACGAGGAAGAGTTGTGGTTGTACAATCAACATCCTTAGAACAATGTTTGAGAAAGTATAAGTATGTTGTGAGGATATCACTTGTTCAACCACACATTGTTGATTGCCACCCCCAATTTATGTAGACTCATACATGATTATATGCTTATGTTCTAAGGATGTGGTTGAACAAGTAAAATCCTTACAACATACTTATACTTCCTCAAACATTGTTCTAAGGATGTTGATTGTAGAACCACAACTCTTCCTCGTACATCTCTAATCAACATACTCAATTTATGTGGACCCTTACATGATCATATGACTTGTTTAAACTTATTTAATTAGATAAATTTCAAAGATATAATTTATTATTAATTAAATTATTGTCTTTTTTAAATTCTAGTAGTTTTGGTCTATATATAAGTGTCATATTCTAGTAGGTGCAGTATCGATAATGCTTTAACATAGATATAAATCTGAATATACCTTATTAATGTCAAAGTGTAAATTTCATTGATCATACATACATCGCACACATAGAGATGCATCGATTGTATAAGGGGTCTATATATTTTGACAACCAGTAAATATTTCGATATACAAATTTTACAACTGTAATAAAAGTTCAAATTGCTACTTTTTCAACAGTAACATCTGATTTTTTAATAATTCTTTAAGGGGTAGTTTGGTAGAGTGTATTTTCAAATAGTGTTTGTATTAGTCATTTTTGAGTTGGTTATACTTAGATTATTTCTTATGGATAGTTTGATTTGGTGCATTAAAAAAGCATGCATATAATAATAATACACATGCATTAAAATACACAGCTTGAGCTCATGACAAATTTTTTAGAGCACTTCCTTCTTTAATCATTCTAATTCATGCATTAAAATCATTGCATCACGAATACCATGAATTTTCATATATTAATAAGACACAACTTAATAGAGAATGAGTGAACTCGATAATAAATATTAATAGATAGCGTACAAAATGTATGTCATCTTTTGATTGATCTATATTAGATCATGAGTAATTACGATAATAGCTAACACTAAATTGACCAAAATGCTAGCATCCAAAAAAAAAATAAAATAGTAGCTTGATTACAAAAACAAATTTAATCAAGCTTGTTTAAGATTTGTTGTTCACACATGTAGTTCTCTTGTGTCTGGTTCTCTTACAAATTGAACATTTGTTCCTTCTCTTGCTCTTGAAATTCTCACCAATGCCTTTGACACGTTTTCTTCTTTTTATTCCAAGCTTGATATCGACAAGAGGTAGAAAAATATTCACATTAAGCAATTCTTCTGGCACACACCATTGCGACTTGAGAGGGACAACATTAATAGAATCCATGTACGCAAGAAGGTATGCTTCAACTTTATACAAAGTCAAAGAGTACAAATAGATGCTCATACCATACTCATTGCCATGCTTCGATCGCAAAGCGGCCATCGTGTGAGCACAAGATATCTTGATCAAGTCATATTCACTACAAGAACATGACTTTTCCAGTAGGTTTACATTGATTGTAACATCTGCACAGAACATAGTAAATTAATTGTCATCCTCGGTTACGTTCTCCATATACAAAGAGTCGGCCTCGATCATTTTTTTTCTTGTGATTTTTTCGGTAGGCGGCACCATTTGATTACCTATTGATTTGAGGATATATGCATGCCTCTCCCTAAATAATTCTCCAAACCTCTTAGCAATCGAATTAAATATAGATGCCACAGGATACTCTCTTTCGTATATCAACATAGCATTGAGTGACTTAGCGATATTTGTGGTAATCACACCATATCCATTACCAGGGAAACGTCTCCTGCTCCTCTTCTCAAAACCAATATCATGCTCAGGGATGACGACTTCCGTGGGGAATTTGTTCTTGAATTCTACAAAATGATTGTTAAACTCTTCCAAAGAATAAGTCATTGCCGCATTATAGTAAAGATAGAGGGAATCTCCACAATGATGATTTACGCGGAGATTTTCACCAAGGTGCCTCATACAATATCCATGGTGAGCATGATTGTAAACGTTCACAATACTGTTGGGGATGCTCTTGTGTCTATCAGAGATAAAGCACAATTTTGTTCATCGACCATAATCTCCTTCAACCTTTCAAAGAAGAATATCCAAGATCCATCATTTTCTTTGTCCACGACACAAAAGACAACTGGATAAACATGATTCTTCGTATCTTGTGCAACAACGCTCAACAACACTCCCCCGTATTTACCATGTAAATGAGTGCCATCGACTGCAATTACCTTTCTCATGTGGGCGAATCCCCTAATGCAAGCACCGAAGGCCAAGAAATAATACATAAACCTATGACTATCCTTGTTTACCATGATATTATAACTAGAATCAACATTAAGAGTCTCGAACATGTAGGAAAAATTTGTTAAGCATGAATATCCGTTCTCCACTGTCCTTCAGACCATTTCTTTGGCAACCACACCTCCCTTCTGATATTTCCAATAGCTTGGACTACAACGAAAATAATTAAACATAGCTCTTTGAATCTTTTTAACACTTGGACCCTTTCCATAACAATACATATTTACACAAAGTGAAGCAGTGACTTTGATTGAAATTTTTCTATGGCTACTGTTGGAATGTTCAACACGACAACTATGTTTGCCAATGTACTTGTAGATACGAAATCCATCCGAACACTCATATTTCCTCACCCGCAACATCCATGCACAGTTGTGAGATACACATTTCACCTTTAAGTATTTAGTACAACTCTTTACAGTAGCAAAATCAAAAGATTTCTTTGTTGCCTCTTCGGCTAATAACAATTGCAACTCATTCTTGCTACTGAAAGTATGATTTATGCATAAATTAGTTCCATAGGAGAAGGAATGGTTGGATTGTGATCCCAATTACTTTTCTTCCTGTATTTCTTCACAACATTCGGGTTCGGGATCTTCCACATCTATTGGCTGATTTTCCATATTAAGTGGATCATCATGCATATTCACTGAATGATTACTCAAGCACTTATTTGAATTATCACCCAAGCTCTCCTTTGAATGATCACCCAATCTTTCATTTCCAATGAAATTATTGTCGTCGTTATATGAATTTGTTGGTTCAATTGGAGGCCTCGCATTGACGTTTATCCTCAATATAGGCCTAGAGCCATCAATACCAATATCTAACATGTACAAGCTCACGTGCCTATAATTTTTTTATGAATGTGGAATGTATTTTTCCCCTCCCATTCATTTGATAGCTAATCACCAAGTCATTTGGGTCGCAAGTTAACTCACCGGTCTCAATTACGCTTGCAATCATATTGTCATTTAAACCATTATGACGCAACGCAATGGGCACTGTCGTCTTAGTAAAAGATTTCAAATTTCAGCTTTTGGGAGTCTCCTCCCATACTCCCATTTAATCACCACCAGCAACAACAAATGCATCTACTGCCATTATATACTACAAATATAGATACTAGATTATAATATCAGTCTTGAACGATCGATGAGGTACGAAATCCGTACAAAAATGTGAATGAATGAGATCAGGTTCAAAATTCAACTCATGCAATGGAGAAACGTATTTTAATTCTTTTAAACTATTGAAATGTAACTACAAACGAGTTATCAAGTAATTATGGAAGATTTCTCAAGCTTCTAAAATGGTGGAAAAATAAATTTGAAGCTTGATTTTTGAAAGAAAATGGAGTAAAAATGAAAATGGAGTAGGAGGTGATGATGATTTTACCTTTGAAATGGATAATATGACCAGAAAAGTCATCGAAATCGGCAAAAACGGCAGCAAAAACGAGCTACTTGTTGGGGACTTTTTTTTCTAATATAATTTTAAACATTGGAAATAGATATATTATTCCATATTTATTGGAAAAGAAGGAGGGACCAAAGTGGAGATATGAAAACTTAGGAGAGTCTTTTGTATGTCCCAAGTAGGGCACATGGATGATGTCATAATTAGTGGCTATACCACTAATTTTTCAAGACTTGTGACTTAATGTCACATTAAGTCTTGAGCGTGACTATTTTACCAACTCTCCCGAGAGTGTGCACACTCTCTTGAAGGAAAGTGAAAACCTAAAAAATTGGACACATGTCCTTTTTTAATTGTATATTTACAATTAGTTGGTACACCTAACTATTTACATTTCAACTTATTTATATTTAATTATTTTCATTTCTTTCTTTGTAAAATATTTATTTATATTTAATTATTTTTATTTCTTTCTTCTTTTAATTGGATCATTGATTAGGTTTCTAGTTAAATTTAATTTTGGGTTGATCAATGCTCAAGAAGAATCAATCAGTTAAGCAAGTCGAATGAGATAGGCAATCCCAACTAAAGTCGCCCGATAGGTCACGCTTTGAGTTTTGGGCCAAATTTTGGGAAACTATAAATAGCCAAAATGAGAGAAAAAAAGAGATCTGAGAGTTCCAAAAGTCAGAAAAGTAGTGAGAAAAGTTATGAATAGTTTAGAGAGAGAAACATTTTTACTTTGTGAAGAACACTTATAGTTTTTGGGGGTTTTCAACTTTTGCTCTTAAAATTGATAAACTGCAATTGAATTCAAAGTGGTTTGCTTGTAATTGCTTAATTTCATGTTACTCATGGCTGCTCTCATGCAAGGTACAATTTTTTTACATTTTGTGATGGGTGGCTAAAACCCCAAGATCTAGGGGTGCATTCATGAGGTTGGGTGTTGATTTAATATAGTTTGTATTGTGTTATGTTCTGTTTTGTTGTTGTTCATACATGATTTTTTGCTAATTAGCATGTGGTTAACTTATGACTTAAGGTTGCAAACTTAATTTCTACTTTCATTTTCCGATTGATGCTCGAAAGAGATATATTGGAGTGGGTAATTAGTTCGATAATAGCAATTTAGATTTGTTATTTGTAACTTGCTTGAAAATAAAGGAAATGAGTCAGATCTATTTGCCCTATTTCTGCATTGTAAGAGAGAATATAATAAGGTATTGGGTTGTTTAGTTTTTGCACATAGATGAGACCGAAAGTAGATTCAATGAATTGATGCTATGTGTCACGCCCCAATCCTACATCCTAGACGTAGCTGGCACTCGAGAACCATTGTTGGTCCCCAAGCAAACCCTCATCCTGACTGACTACAAGCAGAAGACTAACTTAAGCATACATAAGTTTAGAATTGAATTAAATTCAATAAACTCAAATACTCAACTTTATAATAGTCCGAACAATACTCAATAGATAAACTTAGAGTTTGTAAAAACAACTCAAAGAAGGTACATACTAAAAACTACTCAACTTTGTCTATCTATGATGCATATACTATTACAAAAGGATATCGAGACAAGACCCATGATATCTCAAAACTACTAAACTGTAAGGTAAAGGTGAAGTCCTCTGGAATAAAAGAAGGATCACCAAAGCTGACTGGAATATCACATGACCTCAACGAAACGTCTGTTGATGATCCTGAATACATGTATCTGCATCTTGAAATGATGCAGGCCAAATGGCGTTAGTACATGGAATGTACGAGTGTGTAAGGGGAATTCTAAAGCATAACCATAAGCTTGAACTGATAGAAATGAAACATACTTACCTCTTCTCAACTCCCCCAACTCAACTTAACTCAACTCAATGAAATAGGGCTCAACTCAACAATAAGGTACTCAACTCAGTGAAACATAGTTCAACTCAACTAGAGGAATAGGACTCAACTCAATAATAAGATACTCAACTCAGTGAAACATAGTTCAACTCAACTTAGAGAAATAGGACTCAACTCAATAGTAAGATACTCAACTCAATGAAATATAGTTCAACTTAACTCAATGAAATAGGGACCAACTCAATAATAAGATACTCAACTTAGTGAAACATAGTTCAACTCAACTCAGATAATCAACTTAAGATACTCAACTCAAGATACTCAAGGATAAAGCAACAATAAAAGATGCAATATATGGAAAGTTTTAGAACCATAGATAGAAACTCAATTGTATGTAAAATACAAAAATAACTCTTATTTGGGAGATTCTCTAACCGATAACCATCACTATGAGCTATGTGATGATATAGCGTTTTGCCCACGCTGCCAGAACTGTACTATACCTTGTCGGGGTATAGAGCTCCTCAACTAAGTGGATCCACTAAGCTATGCTTAAGAAGTAATAAGGAACCCTCTAAAAAGTATGACCCTTTCTACCCATGTTGGCTATATGGCTTATGGGGGCTGTGAGTTGTCTGAAATCTCCCCTATATCGGTGCTCAATACTATTCCCAATAATATAAATCATGTTCATATGTGAAAATAAATATTTCCTTATCCTCTAACTTTGCGATTATTACTCAAAAGGTTTCTCTTAAAAGAGATTATAATCAAAAACTCCTCATGCACTCATTTGGAAATTGAAGTTTCCTCTCATCTTAAATGTAAAAACGTTTACTCTTGGGAATATATTCAATTTGAAAAATGAAACTCAACTCTCCTCATCCTCTTACTCAAGTACTCAAGTCTTAAAACAAATTATAAATAATTGCAAAAGACTTCTCAAAATAGGTTTCATGCCAAATTATGGACGTGAACAACTCAATTCAAGGGTTTCAATACCCATATATAGAACTCAATACTCGAAACTCAACAACTCCTAAACTCAATGATACTACTGAACTCGAGACTGTTCGACTCATAGGGTTCATGCAGAATTATGGGCATGAACAACTCAACTCAAGGACCTTCATGGGCAACATGTAGTAGTCCCTTAATTAGGAATATAATCTCAAAAGGATTAGGAACTCAATACTCAAGAACTTAGAACTTGAAGATACTATTCCTTTCAAAGATACTCAAATTATGGAGTTCAGGCAGAATTTATGGGCATGAACGACTCGACTTCAAGGATCTCAATGATAATGTAGACTCACGAATACATTTTCCTCATTCTCATACTCACTTACTCGAGTCTTGAAACAATTTAAAAGTAATTATAGAAGACTCCTCGAAAAGACTCAAAGGGACTTTCTCAAACTTTACTCTTAACTCCATCTTGAATTTGAATTATGAATTCAAGAGTTATAACTTGGATAGGCATGATCTCTCAAGTATTAATGAAGATTTTAATTGTGAATATCAAGTAGAAAATATAGGTACGATTCGAGGGTACTCACGCGGAAAGAAGGATGGAAGGGTAGGGAAAAGACTATAATACCCCTCATTAATTTGGGTAACTTTCCTTAACTGGGCAGGCTGAACTCAAACGGGCATATCTCCCTCATTCAAATTTTAAATTTTGCAAACTCGGTGGCGTTGGAAAGGGGACTCAGAGATCTTTCATTTGATATTTTATGGGTCTCCTAACTCATTCTGTGCTAAAAGTTATGGTCGTTTGAAATTGACTCAAAACTTGAAAGAACTTACGTATGACTTGAATGAATTCTCTTTAGTTCTTTTTGGAACTGAAGGTGCTACATCTTGTGACCTTAACACTTAAGAAAATTTAAATTCCTCGGTAAAATCTTACTTACGAAGAATGGTTCGAGTTTTAGCTTAAAAAATTTCCAGGGTGTTACACTATGATATTAAGAGAAGATTACTGTCAATGAAGATGACCCAGACTATCCATGAATGTTCATCACTATAGAAAAGCATAATTATCCCTATGTGATATTGATTTTCAATCCCTACTGTAACATCCGACAATTTGAAATAGCTATGAAGAGGCTTAGAATTGGAATTAACTATTTTTGGAAGGAATTCAAAAATCTGGAAATTTGGCTAAGTGGAAAGCAGTGAGTTTTGGCCAACTTTGAGTAGTAATATCTCTTAGATCTGGTTGATTTAGGAGTAGTTCCAGTTATGTTTGCGAAGCTCGTGGAATGGTCTTTCCAATGCCACCGAGTTTGCTCAATTCCGAGTTCGTATGAGTGAGTTATTCCCTTTGGAAGTTGGGCAGTTGGCAGGGAATCCGTCTGGAAATTTGTAAGGGTATTTTAGTCCTTTCCCTAGCCGTTTATTGTGGATATATATATGTGTTAGGCTGATGTTTTTGATCAGTTTTACCATTTTTTAAAAGAGTGAGAGTGAGGGTTTTGAGTGAAGAAGAGAAGAAGAAGAGAAGATCAAGAAAGAAGATCGTCGTGGTATCGTCGGGGGTGATCCCTATTAAGGTATGTGAGTCTTTAGTGTTGGGTGATCTTTTCCCCCACACACAAAACTCATTTTTATTATTGAGGAAAGATTGGATTTGTTGTTGAAGTTGTTGAAGTTATTAGTTATTGTTCATGTTGAAGTTTATGGTTGTGTTGGTTGAAGTTTGTGGTTGTGTTGTTGAAGTTTCTTGTGGGTTTGGTGTATGTTTCCGGTGGAGTTTTTGAGTTGAATCTATGGTATATTGAGGGTTTTAATGATTCTAAGTGATTTGGGGAAGAAACCATTCGATTTTAGGCGAAATAAGGTGAGAAAACGAGAAAATAAACTTGCTGAAATTTCTGGGTTGGGGGCCTGGCGCGACGCGCCTGCTAGAGCGCCCCAAACTCACCTCTGAAGTTTAGGGGCTGGCGCTCCGCGCCACCCATGGTGCCAGGGTCACTTGCCCCATCTACTTGTCGTCGGTTGCCCGTTTGAGTTCATTTAAAGTGCGCATTCACTCCTTTTCGATTCCAACTACTCTAAGCTACTTCTAAACACCCACTACTAGAATTTTGATCTACAACAACAATTTCATATGCGTTGCAATAGGACCTAAAACCGTTGCCAGAGCGCTACAGCAACGGTTTTACAACCGTCTCATCTACTCGCGTTACTATATCTCTATTGTAACAGTTAATGTCACGGTTCTTGAAAGTGTTGCTATAGGAACCTCTATTGCAACGGTTTTCTGTCCATCTATAGGCACTATAATATTACAACAGTTGTAACGGTTTACAACTGTTGCATTAGGGGATGTGGTAACTGTTAGCAACCGTTGCAATAGAGTATGTTGCAATAGATTGTTCTTATGGCAACACTTTTTTGAATATTTTGACAACAATTTTAATTGATATTGCAACATTTTTATTTTCTATTGCGACCAATCTATATGAATCTACAGTTTTTCCTAACATGTTGCAATAGTTTAGGTTTCTTGAGATCAACAACAATTTATAAAAAAATTCTCTAAATCAAATTACGTAAGAAAACGACTAATTATATATAGCCGATTCACATATATAATTCGAAATATCCTAGTCATCACAATATCCATAAAGGTAAAATATATATACCAAAACACAAGTTTTCAATAGTTTGCACAAGTTCCATACTAATAGAAATTAAAACAAAATATTGTAGCTTAACAAAAGTTTCAAAATGTCAAGAAGCAAAAGAGTCGAGCTAAAGCAAAAGGTTTCTACATCTTTCAATCAATTAGATCAAGTAATAAGGTCTTCATCACTGCTTTCATCATCCCCTTCATTATCTTCTCCACCTATAAAAGACCAGAAAAATAAAAGTTTAAAATTAACAAACATTTCATTTGCTCAATCAACTGTGCATAAAGAAAAAAGGTAAAACCAAAGGAATGGAAGGTAAACTTAGCCAAGTATCAATGCAGTTGCTATGGAAAGCATGGCTACAAGTATGGAGCAATCTCAATTTATCCTTATCAGAGAATTTACACAAACAAACAACACAATCAAAGGGCTTTTTAGGACCAACAACCTCTTTGTACAAAAAGACAAGTAATGCATCAATAGATGCTTGATCCAAACCAGAATCATGTAAATGGAATAACTATTGTAACTGTCTTTGCAAAGAATCTGAACTAGAAATTTCAGGGTATCCATTAGATTGAGATGACACTGAAGAAGAAGGGTGTTTGATAAGAAACCTAACTAGCAAATGGAGCAGACCAGATATGAAAAACAGGACAACTAATATAACTATAATGAAAAGAACAACTGGACTGATCTTGTTTCCAGATGGGGATGAAGAAGATGAGTTTGGTTCCTTGTGAAAAATAGAACTTCCACCATATGAAGGAGGATATGAGGGAAACAGAGGAAGAGAATATGTAAAACACATTCCTGTCTTATGACTCAACTTCACCAAATGAACAAATCATCTCAAAAACACATTCGAAAAACAGTTTAGTGACAACAAATAACAAGAGATAGTGATGAAACCAAACAGAAAATGCGAAAGACAGAATCTTTACATGTCTTGATTCCCACTTAGTCACCATACACATAAAAAAATACTTATAACAATCCATTTATATAAAGAATCACTTCTGACTTATCGAGCATATGTAATGTGCCAAAAGTGCATTTCTTGCAATCTGTACTTTTTCCTTATATAACGACACATACTTTGAGTATGTTAACAAAGGTTGGTGCATTATATATATAGTAGCAGAAAATAATCGATATAACCTACAGTTTGGCCAATAACTATTAAGTAACCTTTAGTTAGTCAAACTATTTAACCAGCCTACCTATTTGTCTTTGACATAAACTTTTTACTATTTTTTTACCTGCTGTAAAATGCAAGTTGTATCCAATAACCTGACATGGCTCAGATTGGAACTGTTTTTCTTTTAGTGGGTGCAGGGCTGGTTGGGCGATACAAATGGCTCAAAAATTGGTAATATAGCTTTGTATTGAAAGAGAGACACATTAACTGGAATATAGCAACAGTAGCAGTGTACCAAAGTATACCACAATATCTCAAAAAAAAAAACAATTTTCAAGGGAAGGAATTTTAACAACAAAACAGGAAGGGACAGAACCTTCAAACTTTATTCAAACCCTTCCAATTCATCATAACTAGTCAAATTCAAGCCATAGAAGTTATAAATCACATGCACACACCAAGCACACAAGTTATAAGTATCCAAAACTTCATCCAGACTCCACTACATATAGGAAAAGACAATCTATTTGGCCAAGTTAAAGTCGCAGAATGGTGAAAACTCAAATACATAATTATTGGAGACAATAGATGCATCTCAATTGTGTCGGATTCAAATTAAACACACTTACAGAGAAGGAAATATGCTTGCAAATTATTTAGCCAACATGGTTTTTCAGATCTGCCAAGTCAAGCGAGGATGATCCTTAATTTAAACTAACAACAAGTTACTAATATTCGCATAAGGACCAACGGCAGTGTAGATACTCACACAAATTGTCTACAAACTAGTACTTACAACAACAGTTCATTTGTGTCAGCAATAGGCCAGCCCTTTAGTGCTAAATATTTATCATTTCCAACCGTCCAACAACTTCACTAACAAATAAGAGCCACAATAATTTCACAACTTAAGATGGCACACTAATGAGAGAACAATGATTCAAAGACTAACGTTTTCACAACCAAAACATTTGGAAAAGGAAAAGAAGAGTCCAAGGTTCTGATACTCAAAACAGGGTCCTGATCGAGATAAATCTATAAACAAAAAGTGAGTAGAAAACTCAACATTCAACTGGAACAGCTATAATTAAAGATAGATGAAAGAATTAAGTGAAGAATAATGACATACCTTGATGGTTTTTGCTAGAAGATGGACGATTCAACGGTTGCATAGCTTCTTGTGGTGACTGAGCACCCACTGATGCCAACATGGCAGCATTCAATTGAAGCCCAGGGTACATACGATTAAGTCGTCCAAGAATATAATTTGTAACTTCTTGGTGTATGGTTACTTTTTGTTGTTCTAATTTTTCCGCCATCCTTTGATGCATCCTCTCTTCCAATTCCTTCATTTTTTTTCCATCCTCTCATCATTAGCACTTAAATAAGGTTCAGAAAGCGTTTTTCTTTTCAAAGTACTTTTGGTAACTCCTCATCCATACAATCTCAGGCACCCTGGGTGTTCATGTCCCATGACTGTTGTAAAAGCATCAAATGATTGATTGTCATCTTTATTTTGTCGACTTTGGATTTTCTCCATTTCAGCCTACAAATCAAATTCAAATAAATAAAATCAAGTATTTAAGAACAAATAAAGGATCTTAACAACATTATAACCAAATAAAAGTCATATTTTACTAATTGTATCTTCGTTGGAGTCCTTGTATACTCGACTGGATTTTCTTGATCTTGTAGCCACAAAGAGTTCTTTAGCTGACAGCTCATCGGGGCTTTCCTTCTCTTTTTCCTAATTACATAAAGTTGGTATTAAAGATATTTTATGACAACAAGTTCATATTTAATGATTAACAGGATAACATACCAAATTATTGCGTATCACAGCAAAACTTGTTTTACCAGCAGTATGTGGATTCATCCATTTTTTTTTATTTTTGGTATTTCTTTCACTCATTTCCTGTAAATAAACGAGTTAGTAAATTCTACGTAAATTAAAAAATGAATCAAAAATAGAAAAATGAATCAATCAGAACATAAAATATAAATCTAACCTTGAATTTTTTCAGAGTCCCAATATTTGAGAAGGTCCTTAAAATCAAATTCTGAAACATCTTTGGGCTTATTTGCCATTCGAAGATCATCATTATCATATGCTTTATAATGATTCTCATACAAGTCATTCCTATACTTTCTCCGAGCATTTATGATTCCCTCCAAAGCCCAATTTTTTGCACTATCAGGAATATCATATTTCTTCTACAATTTGTTCTTTATATTAGTAAAAAGTATGAAAAGTTTATAACTGAAATTAGAAATGCAGGAACTCAAACCTGGGTATAATCCCACAAATCTTTTTTTGTGTCCATATTCTTCCAATTATGAATATTAAGAGGACAATCATTTCTTGCCAAGGTTCCAAGAAACTCCCCAACTCTGTTACAACGGCATTAGTAGGACCAATGGGTTGATTGTACCTGTTCAACACGACCAACTTACGCTCTTGTCGCCCATGTACACTTTGCATTACTGTACTACCTCTTTTCTTTTTTTTGAGTCACAGGCCCTACAATAATACAAAGCAAAGTTAAACAACGTATCAACAATGTTAACTGATTTTACAATTCCAATACATTAAAATATTTAGAAGTGAATTTATATGTTTTTACCTTGTTCTCCTGATAGGTCATTTTCTTTCGAATTTTGTGTCTCTTGTTGCACTTGGTACTGTATATCGTGTGCCTCTACAGTAGGAGATTCTCTTGGCACATGTTGCTACTGGTTCTCTGAAACTTGTGCTACTACAGTGGAAGAATTCATAGGTGTTGGTTACACTTGTTCCTGCACAACTTGTGCTTTTAAAGTGGAAAAACTCTGAGGCACATGTTGCTGTGATTTCTGCATAGATCTTGCTTTTAGAGTGGAACAACTCTGAGGCATTTGATCCTTTTTAGACTGTGCTTTCAAAGTACAAGAATTCTGAGGCACTTGTCACAATTCTTTTTGTAAAGTTTGTGCCACAAGAGTAGAGGAATTTCGCGGCAGAATAGATTGAACACTCTCTTTTGATCTCGGTGAAGAAACCCTTTTGTAAGCCATAGATGTAAGTGTTTCGGCTTGCACATATTGTTTTCCTTTTCCTTTCTTGTTTTGTTTTGAAGTCTCCTCCTTCCTCATGACTATCGCATTTGTCAAAACGATATATATGAATAAGAATCAAATCTTTTTAAGCACAATATAAGGTACAGGTATTTCTAAGAAACAAATCAGAATATAATTTCAAGAAAAAAGAATAAAAGAAACATGTATTTCTAAGGAAAGGACATTTATCACTCACTCAAAATATAATAAAACAATGATAAATATATATTTACAAGACATTCATAAATTATTTATTTAATCATCTGCATCCATCCAATCCCAATCAGTATCGTCAAAATCATCCTCCTCTTCCGATGTTCCCATAGTTGTATCCTCTGAAAATTGAGCATCAGATGGCATATCAACAACATCAACAGGAATATCTTCTCTTGACCATCTCATGTCAACATCAGATAATCTATCTGAGGGACCAATGTCTTCACTTAGCTCTCTCCAAAATGTATCTCCAATATTAGGACAATTTTCTTCCTCCAAGTCATACAAATCAACAGGCACTTTATTCCTTGCATAATGAACATCCTTCTCGATTGGATCCGCCACATAAAATACTTGATGCACTTGAGACGCCAACACAAAAAGGTCATCCGTATTTCGTGATTTGTTGAAGTACACACGAGTTAACCCATATTCATCTATTTCATTATGAAACCAATCACATCTAAATAGTACAACACTAAAACAATTGTAATAATCAACCTCAATGATATCTTGAATAGCCCCATAATATATAACCTCTCTATCAATGGGATTTTGATCTCGAGCACTAGCAAAACTATCAGTTGTCGCTGATAAAGTCACTCCACTATTTTGAGACTTGCGTGAGTAATCACGTTTTAATGCATGAAATCGGTATCCATTAATGAAATATGCATTATATCTTTTGGTTGCCACCGTATTAGGCCCTTTAGCTAGCCATCTTAACTGATTAGGCACTTGAACATTTTTAACTTTCTCTTTGAACCAGTTGCCAAATTCCTTACTATGACTCTTTGCTCTTATCCATGCATTTGATCTAATATTACTATCAATTAACATCTTATGCTCCCTGCAAGTATGAATAATTCAAGTTTGATTATAAGACATTTTTAATTGAAATTTTAAGTGCTTTATAATAATTGAACAGATGAAGTTTAAATTATATATAATTACTATGTTTTTATCTTACTTGATAAAATCTTCCACTTGTTCATCACCAGTATTGAAGAGAACATATCGATGTACTTCACTAGATAACTCCAGATCCATGGTAAAAGTCTTTCCTTTTTTCTTCTTCCCATTTCCAACTGGATGCCCAAGCTTAGGAAACAAAAGGGACAAATCATCTCCCTCTTTTTCAACATCTTCATCATCCTCAGTTCGGTACCTACTGAATGGTGTCTTCACTCCATAATGTAAGTATCTCGAACCAAAGTTCAAGAACTCTTCAACATCAAATCCCTCTACTATACAACCTTCTGGATAACGTCGATTACGAACTAGACCCTTGAACTTACATATTTTTCTCTCTGTGGAATACATCTATCGAAGATGATTTGGACCACCCAATCTAATTTCATCAACTAAATAGATAGGCAAATGTTCCATTATATCAAAAAAAGATGGAGGAAAAATCTTTTCAAGCTCACATACAATTTCTTTGATTTCAATCTACATTGGCTCAAGATCTGCTCGCCTTATAACCTTACTGCATATAGCTTTAAAGAAGTTCCCCAACCTAATCAAGGCTAATGAAACATTCTTCGGCAATCCTTTTCGAACCACAATTTGGAGCAAGTAATGCATTATAAAATGAGCATCATGGCTTTTGTACCCTGATATTTTCATCTCATCCACATCCACACGATCTGATATGTTTGAGGCAAATCCTTTTGGGAATTTGGCATTTTTTAAGACAGTGCAAAATAATCGTTTTTCTTCTGGTTTCATGGTAAAACAATATTTAGCTAAATGAGCTTTTTTCATTTGTATTATCTTTCCTTGGATGAAGCTCCTTTCGTATCCCCATTTCTTGCAAGTCATAGCGAGAATTAACGTGATCTTTTGACTTTCCTGGGATATCTAATAAAGTCCCAAGCAAACTATCACATATATTTTTCTCAATATGCATCACATCAAGATTGTGCCTTAACTTATTATGTTTCCAATATGGTAATTCAAAAAAGATGGATCTTTTCTTCCATGGATCCTCATTATTTCGACGTCTTTTTTTGTTGCCCTTCCCAAAAACATTATTGAAATCATGTAACTTTTCCAAGACTTTTATGCCCGACAAGGACGTAGGTGCAGGTCTATGATCCTCCTCTCCATTAAAAGATTTTTTGTCTCTTCTAAATGGATGATCAGGAGGCAAAAATGCCCGATGACCTAAGTAACACATTTTACGACTATGTTTGAGATATTGAGAGCATGTGTCGTAGTTACATGTGGGACATGCTAATTTTCCCTTAGTACTCCATTCAGAAAGCATTGCTAGCGCTGGAAAATCACTAATTGTCCACATTAAAGCTGCACGCATTTGAAATATTTGATTTGTATGAGCATCATATGTTTCTATCCCAAATTCCAATAGTTCCTTCAATTCAACAATTAATGGTTGTAGGTACACATCTATATCCTGTCCAGGAGATGATGGCCCTGGAATGATCATCGACAACATCATATACTCTGGCTTCATGCAAATCCATGGTGATAAATTATAGTTCATCAACATAACAGGCCAGGTACTATGGGAAATGCTCATGGTTCGAAATGGATTGAAACCATCACTTGAAAGGTCCAATCGAACATTACGAGGATCTTTTGAGAAGTTTGGATGCATAGAATCAAAATCCTTCCAAGCTTCTCCATCAGCAGGATACCTTATATTCCCATCATTAGGTCGTTCAGAATCATGCCATCTCATTGCAATAGTTGTTTCAGGACACATAAACATTCTCTGAAGCCTAGGCTTTAAAGGAAAGTACCTTAAAATCTTTGCTGGTATTTTAGAGCTTGCATTAGTCGTGTCATTACCCTCATTTGACCATCTAGAAGACCCACACACAGAGCAATTATCTTTCTCCGCATTTTCATTCCAAAATAACATGCAATCGTTAGGGCATGCATGTATTTTGTCATAGCCGAGACCCAAATCTTTTATCATTTTTTTAGCTTTACTGAAAGACTCAAGCAGTTGAGCAAAGGGAAATGCTTCTTTTAACAAGTCTAACAGATCAGTAAAAGCCACATCACTCAACCCATGTACAGATTTAAGCAAGTATAGCCGAATGATGAAACTCAGCTTACTGAAGTTCTCACACCCTGGATATAGCTCTTTTTTTCCTTCATCCACTAATTTAAAAAATCTCTTTGCATCTTCAGACAGCCCTTCTCTCTCTCCTTCTCCATGCCCTGTTTCACCCTCGATATTTCGAAATGTATCATGAAGTAGTCCATCAATATCATCATGGTTGCGTGAAAGTGGTGTATTTCGTGAGGAAAGTCTCTCCCCGTGAAAAATCCATTTACAATCAAGTGAACCTCCACCACATTTCTATAATGCCAATAACGATTGATGCATTTTTTGCAAGGGCATAATATTTCATTTCCTTTAGAAGCTCATTGAAATGCCTTATCAAGAAAATCATTCACTCCACTAGTATATTTATCACTGCATCATCTGAGACTCATCCAACTTCTATCTAAATTATCCATTGATATCTATGCGACACAAAAAGATAAAAAGAATCAAATTTATGATAAACTATGAAATAAAAAGACAACAATGTTTTACACATGAACAAACATATCTCAAAATGTACATGGAGAATATGCAGTTTAAAACTCCTAGCAATCACAATTCAATTTACAACAAGCATTTCATAGTTTTTCTTAATATATGAAACAACTATCAAAGTTCCCTTTATCATTGGAAATATATATAAAACACTGATCTACATGACCTGTTGATAACGTTCAAATATACTTCTTGAAAAGAAATATAAACGATCGTATGCAATATATTTACCCAAGTATGAGTCGGGGTTGATCCCACAGAGAATATGGAAGAATATTGTCAATAGTAAATATTTAACTCGATAGTCGTTATAAAAATGGGGGATTTAAATTGAAATAAAATAAAATAAAAATAATAAAAAGTTTGAACTAAGTATTTATTTATATTCAGATTATGAAAAGTAACTAGGAATGTGTTCCTCATAAGCTCATAACGCAGTAATCCTAATAATAGTAATCTTTTTCTAGTGTATTACATGCAAAGTGATAAGTTAGGTATCTCTAAATCCTTGGTCCGGCATCTAGAGAATTTCACCCCGCACCTTGGTCCGGCTACGTGTTTATAATTTACTAACCCTTACATTTACCTCATATTAGACATCATAATCGATGTTTGGCTTAGTTATTACTTCGCTCCAATCGACACTAGCCTATTAGATAGTATCACACTAAATCTATGTTGATAATTCTTTTCTTGTTAATTACCTCCTTGGTCCGGCAAGTAGTAACAAGGCGAGTTCTAACGTTGGCCACCGTTAAAAAGACTTCTAAACGAAAGAATTATCAATGCATGCAAAATACTAGTCAAGAATTGCTTATTTACTATTCATACTTTGTTAATCGCTCATGGTTCCCATAACCCTAGTTATGAAAGTTAGCTACTCATTATCTCAAAAACACAATCAAAATTTATTAAAATAAATATGTTTGTGTTAATCATAAAAAGTTAAGAACAATAGCTAAACTATCTTTTATCAATCACGAATACAAATAAATTATAAAGAAGAAGAAAGAATAAACCACAATTCTCCGGCCTCCACGGCGGCTCTTCCAAAGTTCCTAAGCTAGAAGAAAATTTATATTGTGTCTTGTATCTTGGTTCTTGGCTTCCCTCTCTAATAATTATTTCTATGCACTATTTATAGATGTAGGAACCCTAAAATAAAATAATTGAGTTCAAGACAAATTAGGAAATTAAAACCCAATTAAATTGGGTTTTCCGTATTGTACGCGTGATTTCTCGATATTCTTGGTGCGCCGCCTTCCATAATAATATGAGTCATCCAGTTGTTGACACGTGGCAGCAGTAGTACCCAATTTCAATTTGCAAATTGTTCGCATCCTTTTTCCTCATATATACAAATATATTATTTTATTAAATTTAATCCATTAAGCTGCCTGCTTGATTTCCTTCTTGAACCTTCCATCTTTAATTCGTTTAAGCTTCAAATTCTCCAATTTTCCACCAATTTAATCCTACAAATAAAATACTCAATTTAGCATAATCCATCAAATTAATGCTCAAAAAGGACAAATATAAATAATAAATGTGAGGAAATAATGATTAAAAATATGTATTTTTAGCCTCACATCACCTGTCAAGAAATATCTTTAACAAGCTTATCATGCTTTCAAATTTATGTTATTAAAGACTTAAGGACATTCTAACACACCAATAAATCGCCTTGAGGATTCAATTCTTTTCAAAAAAGTATTCCTACTGATTTTCTTTTAGTAAGAAATCAAGGCAAAACAATCTTTAAAAGTGATAAAACAGATTTTTAAGGCAAATAATATTGATCTAGAATTTTACGAAGTTTCAGATTTTCATGTCAAAAAGTCTAATACCAACCAGCAGTGAATTTCAGTTTTTTTCATTTTCATGCTAATGTATCTCTTGTTTCCTGTTGCTCTAATGTAACTCTTCAATAATAATGAAAGTGAAGTTTCTCACATCCTAGCTACTCAAGCGAGAGGTGAAATCAAGGAAGACATCATCAATGCAAGGGTAATCAAAATCGATTGAATAACTCATGGAACAACAAATCCAACATCAATATCAAGAGAAATATTGTCTAGAGTTAATCAATTTCACCATAACTACCAACAAAACTTTAAACCCACAATAGCTAAAACTTAATGGGAAAAACCCACTATAAAAAAAATACATCAAATAAACTAACTACACCTCAACGATTAAAGGAAAAAGAAGAGATTCAAGAAGAAAACCTCAACAGCTCAAACTTGAAGTTTCTTCAGCTATAACCTCAAAGATGTCAAAACAGAACCTTCAGCTGTTGAAGAAAAAAACATCAAGATTTCTCAGATTTCACAAGCAAACCTTTAGCCCTCAATTTCCTTCGATTTCACAACAATTTCTAGAGAGAAATGGGTTTACGATTGAAGAAAAAAAATGGTTTAAGTTTGCCCTAAAATTACAGACAAGAAGAACTTCCCATAAAATTCAAATCCCTGCAAAACTCCACAAGCTTGCCCTGAAATTGTGTTCTCCTTGTTGAAACTTAGGTCCAAGAGAAGATGGTGACAGCGTATGGTCTTCTGCTTGTTGAAGAGATGAGAAATGTCTTTAGAAAATGTTTGTATCAATATTCTGATAGAAGGAAAAATAAATTAGATTTAAAAAATTGTTGGCGTGGGAAACAATGTTCAATGTTGATGCAACATCTATCAACAATGTTCAATACTTTTTCCAAAAAAAAATCCCTATTAATTTTTTTTTTAATAAGAAATCAAGGCAGAACAGTCTTCAAAAGTGACTTTTAGATTTTTTTTTTTTCTTTTAACTAATGCTACAGGCCTACAACAATCATAAAAAGTAAGGAAATCATGGGTCTATGTTGGCCAATTTGCAGGTTTAAGGTTAAAAAGACAGAACCTGAATCAAGTGCTAGTAACATGGTGGACAACACTGATAGGTCATAAGCTTCAACAAATTATGAAGGTTATGCCTGCAATAATACTATAGGGAATTTGCAGTAGAAGAAATATCATTGGACATGGGGAAACATGACATATAACATAGTTGTTTATCAGGTTACTCTAAATGTATGGCAATTTGCAATGACAATTTTTCCAAGTTAGACATGGTATAATTCTTAGAGGATTACAAGACAAAGATTTATTATAAGAGGATCATTGGAAGCCCCCAAATGCAAATAACATCAAGTGTAACACAGATGGTGCAAAGAAAAGGTAATCTAGGCAAGAGTTCTTATGCTTATTGCCTAAGAGATCAAGAATGTAACCTCATCTATGCACAAGAAAAAGAGATATCTGAAAATTATACTACAAGGAAAATGAGAGATACCTTGGAATATTAGAATTATTGTGGAAGACACTCTAGTTCTCATGAAAGATGCGACAATTAACATTGAGCACATATATAGGGAAGGGACTTCATTAGCTTACTATCTAGCTAATCATGCATTTGAGGTGGAAGGACGACAACTATATAATACATTTTGAGAGTTACCATCACAGGGGAGGAAAGTTCTCAATTTGGACAACTGGAAGTACCAAATTTGAGAATCAAGAGCAAAATAATCAGGTGAATAATTATTTTATAATTCATGAGCAGATACAAGTTCATTTCAAGAAGAAATCAACGAAGGATCAACTATAGAAAAGTCACAACACAGGCTACATTCTATTATAACAGGAAATAGACCTAAAATAATGTCAAACAATAGCACTTTTGATAATTTAATGGAGCAAAAAGAAGAGGTACTTCAACAATTAGAAAAAATCAGTAAAGGAGAAAAGAGGAAAATCAGAAGTATGATGATGATATCCAAGAAATTATCCACCCATGGAACTTCACAACAGCTTATATACATCATTAAACCGAAAAGAATCCAACGGAGAAATGCGAAAAAAAAGGGGGAACACTTACAAGTTACAGCCATGGCTATAGCTCAAGCGACCATGGCAGACTCGGTCGGAGGCAGGAAGTGCTGGCTGGAGTAGATGGTGCAGTGCTCTGGATGGTGATGATTAGCAGAGACAATCACTTTTCGAACCAGTAACAAATTTTAGTACCAACCAGTAGCAAATTTTAGTTTATTCCATTTTCATGTTAATTTATCTCTTGTTTCCTGTTGCTCTAATGTAAATCTTCAACAATAATGAAAGTGAATTTTTGACATCCTACTCAAGTGAGAGGTGAAATCAATAAAGACATCATCAATACAGGGTATTCAAACCCGATTGAATAACTCATGGACAAGAAATACAGCATCAATGTCAAATTAAATATGGTCTAGAGCAGTCAATTTCACCATAACTCCAACAAAACATTAAACCCACAATAGCTACAACTTAATGGAAAAAACCCACAATCAGAGAAATACATCAAATACACTCACCACACCCAAAGATTAAAGACAAAAGAAGAGATTCAAGAAGAAAACCTCAAAAGCTCAAACTTGTAGTTTCTTCAGCTATAACCAAAGATTGAAGAAGAGACCCTCCATCAGTTGAAGAAGAACAACTCCATTTCCTTAGATTTTAGAAGAAAACATACAACCCTCCATTTCTTTAGATTTCACAAGAGGTATGAAGAGAGAAATGGATTTAGCTTCGAAGAAAAAATTGGTTTTATGTTTGCCCTAAATTGACAGACATGAAGAATTTACCATAAGATTAATATCCCTGCAAAGCTCCACAACTTATGTGTTCCATCGATCTGCTCTATGTTCTGCTTCTGCTAAGCTCCACAAATGGATGAAAAATCGGGTCAAAGAGAAGAAGAGTGACAACTTTTCTGTGTTCTGCTTGTTGAAGAGAAGGGAAATGAACTTAGCATATGTTTTTCTTGTTTGTATCGATATCTGATAAAGACAAAAGTAAATTGTATTTACAAAATTAATTAAAAATAAAATAGAATGAAAAGCATTTGGCGGGTTCAGCCAAAATAAGAGAGGGAAATTATGGAGGGATTTAATAACCGTTCCAATAGGAAAATATTCGCATTAAATGTTGCCATAGATGACTTTATGGCAATGATTCCATAACCGTTGCAATATGTAGGTCTATTGCAACAGTTTCCAAACAATGGCAACAGATTTTTTACTTAGCCGTAGCAATAATATCCAATCCTTTTGGCAACGGCTCAAACCGTTGCAATAGGCCCTTTATAGTAACGGTTTCTTTAGCGTTGCTAAAAAATCCGTTGTCGTAGGCCTAATTTCTAGTAGTGACCTAAAAGTTATTCCTAACATGATCAAAATCTTGAATTCATAATTCAAATTCAAGGTAGAGTTGAGAGTTATGTTTTGAGGATTCTTCCGAATATTCTAAGGAAATCCCTTTGAGTCTTTTTGAGGAGTCGTCTACAATTTCTAGTAACTTGTTTCAAGACTCGAGCAAGTAAGTAAGAGAATGAGAAGTGTCGTAAACATGAGATCATTACCCTTGAATCCATAATCCAATTCAAGGTGAGTTAGGATCAAAGTCAAGTGAAGTTAGAAGCCTAGTGAAAGAAGTTAAGTAAGTCAAGCAAGTCTTCAAAGTTGTTCAAGAGTCTTTATTGAATGCTTTAACTTCATTTTAAGACTCAAGTTTCAAGTCAAGCAAAGAGCATAGAGTTTCAAGTCGAGTAAAGAGTATCGAGTTTCCAGTCAAGTCAAGAGTTTCCAGTTAAGTCAAGAGTTTCGAGTTAAGTCAAGAGTCAAGAGTTGAGTTCATTTCTCAAAAGTTATTAGGGAACTAAGTATTCCCAAAGAAGTTAATAAATGTTTTCACATATGAGTTGAGAGGAAACTGAGATTTCCTAAAGAGTTTTGAACAGTTGAGTACTATCTCCTTTTGATAAAAGATAAGTTTTGTGAAAGAGTTTCTAAAACATGATTAGTATGACAAATCGAGTATGCCATCAATGTTTAAACAGTATGGTCTCTAGATATACCATCAATGTTTAAGCAGTATGAATAGTCATCAATGATCATATTAAAAATATGGTTTTGAGATGTTCTTTTTAAAGAGAGTTTTTCAAGAGCCTTTGGGCTAGATTTTGAGTAATTATCTCAATTAAAGAAAGATGTATTTAAAACACTTATGAGCTAAAGTATTTTTGGGAGTAGTTTTGAGCACCAAATTGGGGACACGAGTTCATATTAACTCAACTCTCCATAAGAGCCATGCAGCCAAACATGGGATTTCTCGGATCATACTTTTTAGATGATCACGAAAGTTAAGCTAGTGGATCCATTAAGCAAAAGTTAAAGTTAGCTTCCTATATCACGGCAAGGTATAGGATGGTCCTTGGGCAACGTGAGGTAAAACGTTGTATCACTACTTAAGCATGTAATGGTGGTTATCGATTAGAGAACTCCCACAGTAAAAAGAGCTTGATTCCTCGAGAAGTTCTGCTTAGTATGGATGGGGGTATGGGACTTCATTCATGCATTGCACAAGTGGACTTCGAAAGGAAGCATGGTATTTTCATGATATTATAAATATGATTTTTACGTCATGTTTTAATAGTTTTACAAGCTTTATATATTGCATGTGTCTTATTGCTTTATATATTGAGTTCAGTTATTTATGAGTTGAACAGAGCCAAGGTAAGTTCTCTTTTGTATCCCTTTCAAGCTTAAGTTGTTGTTTAGCTTTCCAGCTCGCATACTCGTACATTCCATGTACTGATGCCAGTTGGCCTGCATCGTCTTATGATGTAGACGCAGGTACCCAGGATCAGCATCCAGCACACCGTTGATCCAGTTGAGCATTCCAGAGTCAGTGGTGAGCCTCTTTGCCTTCCGGAGGACTCGGTTATTTGTGTTCTTAAGTTTTGTTTTATTAGGATGTTGCGGGGTCTGTCCCAACATCCATCTCAGTATTTTAGAGGCTTCATAGACAGTCAGTCAGTTAGTATTGAGTCTCTCATCTATATGTAAATATTCTATTTTGAGACTCGAGTTGCCTTTTTGGCCAGATTTTATCAGTTGAGTAGTTGTATGACCTTTCTTTGTATTGAGTTATTCTGTTGGGTTAGGTTTCCGTTGAGTTAAGAAAGCCAGGCCAAGGGTTCGCTTGGGGCAAGCAATGGTCTCCGGGTGTCGGTCCCGCCCAGGGTGTAGGCTCGGGGCGTGACACCTACACCCCTAAATTACTTGTTACTTATTTGATTTTCCGAAATTTCTAGTTCAATTGTGACTATTCATAATAAAAACCTTTTCTTAAATTTGGTAGAATGATCCACCCACTTGTTCTTATTATTACAAATGAATGAATTTACATTTCAAATTTCTTGATATAATTCTCTGCGATATACCATTCTATATGGGATTTGATCTCGACTCTTAGTTGGGTAGTTTTATTGACGATGATTGCTTACTCTTTTTATTGGGTTGGAAGAGTATTTTGAGCATTATCAATCATGATCCATTGAAAAGCACAATTAAATTACTAATACAAGCTAAAAATATCATAGAATATCTCATTAAATCTTGAACAAAGTATAAGTGAAAATCTTTCACCGAAACCATGATTCCTAATGTGAGTAAGACTTTCACTATTTCATTGATGCTAATCTATAGCAACCTAAATCATAAAACATTTTCTTTCATAATTAATGCATAATGGAAATATCATTCATACCTTCATAGTTTCTTCATAAACTCTTGCAAATGTAGTCAAAATCATGATCAATGCATGTGTTCACATGAAATTAGTTGAAAAACATTTAATTGAATCAAAATCATCAAAATAAGATTATAATCAATCAATTGACTCCGTACAACTAGAACCAATGAGGAATTGAATGAAAACCTACCATTTCAATTGAAATTTAACTTGAAGGTATTGAGAAACCTTGGGGCACAATGGGTGAATAGAATCTATTGATGAACCCTACGTACCTTGATCTTGAATACCTAAACAATTGATGTAGAAACAAGACTTGAACTTAAAGAAACCTAGCTTCTTCTTCCTTGATCTAGAGAGAGGATTTTGGAGAAAATCTTGGAGAGGGTTTGGGAAACTTTCAAAGGGTGAAGGGTAGTTATAAGGCTTATAATTAGGGGTAAAAGGCGTAGTATAAGAATTAGAAGTATAGGAGAAGACACAGATACCCTTAAAATAATTGCCAAATTGATCCTACGGTTCGTAGGAATTTTTACAGACCGCACTATTAGTCAACCGTAGACCAACAACTGGAGCCTAAAATTTCATCCAACTTTGACAAGTTCTTTCTGCGACTCATAGGACTTCCTACGGTCTATAGACCCAAACCGTAGAACTTAACTTTCTCTAAAAAATTTCACCAAAGTCTGGAACACTTCTACGTGACCTTTCTATTGCCAGTCAAAATATCTACGGTTCATCATGTTCATCCGTAGGTCAACTTCAAAAACTTAATTTTCCAAAAACTCATCTCTAGGTCTACGACTCTCTTCCTACGATCCATAGAAATTCCTACATTCTATAGGTTAGACTCGTAGAACCTGTTTCAGCCAATTTTCCGTATTTTTCTTTTGTTTTTTGACTTTTCAACTTTCGAGGTGTTACACATTTACTTAACTCTGAGCGTCCTATTGTTTACTTTTGCTATTGTATTCCTTTGATTTCTCCTCATTGCTTCCCACATGTACATATTCTACTTGATTTCCTTCTTGTCCTTCATCACTATTTGCTTCTTGCCCCCTTTGTCCTTTCTTGTTAATTCATTCTCGTGATATGTGTGTTCTCCTCCATCTTATCCTCAAGTGCACCAAATTTTTTGCCCGTAGTTTCCCCTTGAACAAACTGTTGTGATTTACAATTCCATCTTTGTTCCACCCTTTCCTTATATGGTTGTCTTCTTTTGTTGTGGTTATTTCGCCTCTACTCCTGAAAGACCTCTTCCCCTACTTTCACTTTACCTTCCTTTGATGTTCCCTCTCCCCTTAGTTGTATTTAATTTGTTGTGTCACTATCTTCACCTCCATTCTACTTTTTATCCGACTTGCTTTCACCTTTCTCTTCCTCTTTCGATACCACTCTAAGTGAATGATAAAACATTCCTTCTTGTTGTGGTCTTGGAGTTTACAAGTCTTGTAATACTTAGGCATATAGTCATATTTGATGTATATCCACCTTTCTTTCACTTCTCCTAGTTTCATCCTCACACCAATGTCGATTTTTTTTGGGATTTCCCCAAGTAGATCTACTTCCACTTTGACCCTTGCACAACTTGGTTTAGTTTTTTTCTGAGTAGCCAAGTCCACTTGCAAGGATTTTCCAACTGCTGTTACCAAATAAAACAATGCTTCCTTCCCAAAAAATTAGGTGGCAATGTTAGAAAAGAGATCCAGGCTATTGCCATTGATATCTCCTCTGCCAGATCGAAGCATGGATCCCATTTGAGTGTTCGCATTGATAAGACAAGTAATTATGTGTGATGTAAAATTGAGGCTTTGATAATAAATTCACATAATCATCTAGTCTTGTTGCCTTAATCAATATATGTCTATTACTTAGCAGCCCAATGGTTACCTCTCCTTTCAGTTCACATTGTATCAGAATAATTCGTTGTAGATCTTGAGTATCAAGGCCATTCAAAGGAGAATTTTCCTATCACAACGTAGTGTAGATCTGTATTGATAATCATCTGATTCACCACCTCTTCTTCCCACATTATTCCCGGCTCCCCATGCAGATAAGCAATTTGTTTCAATGGTAATGGTTTGTATTGAGTTTGAGGAGGGGGTTTTATAGCATAAGCATATGTCATCTTCAATGGTATGTTGGCCCAGCCTCCAATGGAAGCTGGCCAACGACCAAGATGGCCATAACTTCGGTGAATATTCAAAAGTAGGGTTTGACAACAGGGTTTCTAGAGAGAGTTTATTTTTATCCTTTTCTAAGATTTCTACTAGGGTTTATCAATTGGATTTTTAATGTCTTTCTCTTGTATTCGGAAGAACTTGTAGGAATTAGCTTGCTCGAATTGAAAAAATCATAATAAGTAGTTCTCAATTGAATTATAATCATCAATCTTTTGTACATAAGAAATATATTGGGTCACAATCCGGTGCTTTTTATGATTAAAAATGATATTTTTTATTGCATTTCAAGTGTTCGATAATTTTTTTTTATAGACCATGATTGGATTGGATTTTGACATTTAGCTTCTTTATTATTATTATTATTATTATTATTATTATTATTATTATTATTATTATTATTATTATTATAATAATAACTTAAAATCAAATGCTTATAATCATTTTTTTTAAAAAAAATTATCCAAATACACCAAGCATATTTTAAATCTATTTTAACTGTAAAATACTTAAAATAAGCTAATTGAGACAAACTCTTAGTAATGCAATCTAACATTTGAAGTATTTATTCAATCATAAAACTTAGAAAATTCACAAATTTTAGACACCTTTGACATATATTTTCTCTGTCTAATAATACTTATTCATTATTAACTTTGCACACTTCTTAAAAAATTATAAATATAAGAGTAATTTTACTATATCATCTTTTAAATATAATTATAATCAATGATAAGAGTAAATTAGAAACTAAGAATAAAATTACTAAATATTATTGGACACGTCAAAATAGTTTTTCGGACAACTATTATTGGAAAGAAGAAATAACGCCCCCCCCTCCCCGGCCGATGAAACTCAACATTTATGTTTGTGACGTGTCGGAGTCCGACCTCTAAGAAAGAAGAAGTCTTTGGAAACATATAAAAATGAGATGGAATCTGTTGCACCACTAATTCACTCATCGTCACACACGTAAATCCTCTTTTTTCTTTTTTTCTCAACTGGTACACCACATACCTTGTGACACAGCGCAACTTACCATTTGCCAATTTGTTCTGCTAACGTGAGCCCTCTGCAACTCCGCCATTGATACATGACCTCGAGCTTCATATACATATTATTTATGAAGTTTTATGAAATATCAGATGTGCTTTTGAGGTGAAGTATGGCGTTGCCAGCCTTACCGCTCGCCACTTTAACGTTTTCCTCTCTTTGCCAGCCAACGGAGGTGAAAGTCTCTTCTTCTTTTTTGTTGTTGTTTTCTCCTTATTTATTCTGTTCACAGAGTAATTTTTTTTACATTTTCCTACATTTCAATTTCTTCAATGGGATCTTTTACTTTTTCTGCAAAAATAAATAAATAAATTGTTAATGTTGGAAAAGATTAGGTGTATAGATGTCTTTACAACCTTCCTTTATAGAGTAAATTGCACAGGTTTGCTAACGGTTTAGGTAACAATTCAAAGAAGGAACTTACGAGTTCTGCCGCTAGCACTGATTTACAACTCTAAATTGTTTCCGATTGCTCTTTTATTTCATATTACTATTAGTAGTGATAAGAGATGGATGTCGTTTATAACTAGATACATGATCATACATAATATAGGTGGTTATTTTGTTTCATTCAATCATATATTAACCAGATTGGAATTGTTGTGAAAATCTGTAAAGTAAAATAAGGAATTAAGGATTGGAACAATTAATGTTTAATGTTTGAGTTGAGAAGAGTAAAATTTTAGTACTAATATCTGAATTTAGAGAGAGATTGCATAGTAGACAAATTTGGTCATGGAGATACATAAATAGTGCTTCAACATCCATAATTGTGTCCAAGCACTTTTGTTCTTCTCAGCATTTGTCATGTTCACAAAAATATTTTTGCTTCTTAAAATGGTTCGGAGTGATGTTAACTCCAAAGAACAGATCTCAGTTCTCGGACATCTCTCTAATTAGGATGTAGCTGATATGGTCATCAACTGTGTAGATAGGATTCTATTTGGTTATTACAACTTTATAATTTTCTTTGGAGGTTGAAATAAGGTTCACCTTTTTGGAATGTGAAAGTATACAATTGCATTTATGTTGATGGATCTTGCATGAAAGTTGTTGTGATATAAATGTTCCATAATGATTTATTTCAGTGAGTTTGGATGAAATCGATCGATCAATCAATCAACCATACCTCAATCCCAAACTAGTTGGTCAAATATATGAATTTTCTATATCCATTCTACTTTATCCGTGACCATTTGTTGTATGAGTGAACGTTAAAATATAGTCTGAACAAGGAAGTAACAAATTGTTATGACCATGGGATGTGAGAAACCATAACAAGAGTATACAAGACATCTCTTATTCTTATTTCTTCACCAAGAGTTGTGGGGATGGATGGGGAGGTGAAAATGAAATATATCAACGGTTTCCCCTGTTGATTTATTTCACCTTGTCTTACAAAAGGAAAAATAAGGGAAGCTAAAGAAGAAAAATTAAGATATTAACTATGAGCCTCTTTCTTGCATATATACTGGAGAAAATACACTCTACTGACTACTGTGGAGTAAAACTAATTCAGTTATCTTACCCATACTACCAAATTGAACTTGTGCATAGGAATTCTTCTCCAATTGTGCCTTTGTCTTATACATCTTCACTTGCTTATCACTGGTCTGTTAATACTACTGTATGAATTGTGCTGGGAGTCCCATGGAATAGATGACAGGTTTGTCTTTCATAAAAGTAGGAAGCTCTACACGTGATAATATTGTGGTGTAATTACTGACATCTCTTTGTGTACAGTTCTGTTTTATGAGGCTCGAATGGAAGAAGAGATTAGTGCTTATGACAGCTCATCATGGGCGGGGTCCTTCCTCAAGAATTGTCAGGTCTGTCTTGGATAACAGGAAATCAAATATCACCGGCGATGAAGCAACTGAGCCGGCTAGGGTTCTTCTTGAGAGGTTGTTTGCCCAGACCCAGAAACTAGAACAACAGATTGGCAGAAATATTTATTTTCCTCAGGTTGCTGAGCTGGGACTAAATCTTGGCAAGCTAGAGTCGGATTTGCAGGATGCTCTTGCAGCCTTGAAGAAAAAGGAAGAAGATATTCAAGATACAGAGAGAAAAGTATTGATGGAGTACAATGAATTAAACCGTGCAAAGATAGAATTGGAGCAACGTGTGGAGGAGATGGCAGCTGCTAATTCTAGGCAGGAAAAACTGGAAAATGAGCTAAGGCAGGCTAATCTGATCTTAGTATCTCAAGCTGCAGAAATTGAAGATCTAAAGTTTCGTTTCAACGAGATAGATCAGGAGATATCTGCTGCGCAAACAGCCCTAGTTTCAAAAGAAGATGAAATAAATAAAATGATGATTGAGTTGAAGAATAAAAGTGATGAAGCGGCTAATACTGAATCACAACTCAGAACCAAGGGTGAACTACTCGATACAGCAAATGAAGTAGTTCAAAGACAGGAGGTTGAACTACAAAATCTCCGAAGAGAAATTCAAGAGAAAGAGAAAGAGCTACAAGTCTTCTTGACGATGCAGGAAACCGAAGAAGAGAAACTTAAAGTTTCCAAATCCAATTTGGAGAAGCAGGCAATGGATTGGCTCATAGCAAAGCAAGAAATGAAGAAATTGGAAGAGGAAACATCTAAATATGGTGGAGAAGCAAATCGGTCCCTAGAGGATTTCAAAAGAGTCAAGAAGCTACTTGCCGATGTAAGGTCTGAGTTAGTCTCATCTCAGAGAGCTTTGACATCCTCTAGAAAGAAAATGGAAGAGCAGGAAAATCTATTAGAAGATTGTCTCGAAGAACTTGAAGAGCAGAGAAGAAGTGTTATGTCTTACATGACAAGTTTGAAAGAAGCTCAAAATGAGGTAGAGAATGAGAAAGTGCAACTTACGGTTGCTGAAGCTCGAAACAAAGAACTTGAGAGGGATTTATCCATAGAAAAGGAGCTCGTTGAGGAGTTGCAGACTGAGAATAATACTAAGAAATCTTCTCTGCATGTAGCTATCAATGAAAAATCTGCTCTCCAGGAGGAGCTTGACTGTAAGAGTGCAGAGTTCGGAGAAACACAGAATCTTCTTCAGGTTAAAGAGTCAGAGCTAGTAGATGCTAGATTAGAGATTCAGCACTTGAAGTCTCAGTGCGCTTCTCTTCAGCTGATGTTGGAAGAAAAAGATAAGGAACTTCTGGATTCAAGAAAGACATTAGATGAACTAAATCAGGAAATAGCTGAGCTGAGGGTGAACATGAACAGTCAAGAACAGCAACTTATTCAGGCAACAAGTATGTTGAAAGAAAAAGAGGAATCCATGCAGATAATGCAACTTGAGTTAAATGATACAAAAATGAAATATTCAGAAGCTGAGACCGTTGTGGAACATATGGTAGACCTGACTAACAAATTGGTTATTTCTGTTAAGGATGACGTGTTGAGCCCACTCAGTCACACAGATGAAATGTGGTCATCTCAGCTGGTGGAGAAACCAACTGATGCTTTTATGTGGCACAAAAACCAGCTTGAAAATGAACTTGAGTTAACCAGAGAAAGCCTGAGGAGTAGAGAAATGGATTCTCTTGCAGCACAAAGGGCTCTTAAACTCAAAGAGCAGGAGCTCAAAATAGTTCGTCAAAAATTAAATGATAGGGAGGAAGAAATAAATAAAATGAAGAATATGACCCGGGACGCGGATGGCCTAAGGCAATCTTATGTTTTGGCACAGGAAAGAACAGGTGAAAACAGCACTGGAGATCTGGCAGTTGAAAAGCTCCAATTCGAGGGAGCTCAATTGGAAGTTGAAGCTGCAACCAGTGCTCTCCAGAAACTCGCTGAACTCAGCCGTGACCTTTTGAATAAAGCTAGTTTGACCATTGAGGCTGACTATGATAGCAGCCTTTTGTTGGTTGACATCCCAGAAACTGCAGCAAATGTCTCTAGCAGTTTTGAGTGTCTTGCTGAAGTTTATTCAGAGATGGCACAACTTTCAGCTTTGAGTGAGAAGCTAGTGAAAGAAGCTGGTATTTTATGCCCCCAGTAGAGTTTAATGAAATTAATGATAGTTCTCTACACATGCCTCTAACCATTTGCTTGCCTACAGTTGCGAATGAGCGTAGGATATTTGTTTGCTGTTTTAACTCTTCCTGGATACAAGTTTATAATTGTTTCATTTCTCCTTGTATGTGATAGTGAGAATTCTGGGAGAACATATTTTTTTATGTTTGGTGCTCATTTTGGTAGATCAATGATATAAAAAAAGTGGAGGGAGAAGCACTTTCACTTTGTAGTTTTTTTTGGATCAAAATATCTAGGGAGTTGCAATCTCATGAAAAGCTATTAGAAGATTGAGTAGGAAGGAATATTCCAATTTTCTCATGTTTTGGAAAATATTTTACAAATCAACTTATTTTTCTCAAATTTAAGGGAAAATGACTTGTCTCCAAAAATTAAGGAAAATATTTTCTAAAACTTTTTTAAAACCTCACATCTCAGCTTTTCATCCTAACTCAAGTGTCGAGTACCAATTCCCGAAACTAATACAAGATCCGATTCTTGATTCTCAATTTGGGACTCGACTCCCGACCTCAATGCGAGACACAACTTCCGAATTTTGTGTAGGATGGGACCCGATTTTGGTGTCAGATCATGGATCAGGATTCGAGGTTAAATTTCAAATCAGATGTCGGGATTAGGTCCCAAATAAGTCATTGGGGTTGGGGGTTGGGGGTCAGGGGTCGGAGTCGAGTCCCGGTTTGGAAGTTGGGTTCTAAATGGGAGTCGGGGTTGGATATCGGGTCGGATGTTGGGGTCGAGTCTCATGTCATTGTCAAGGTTAGGTATCAGTTCAAAGTTGATTTTGGATATAGGGATGGCAATGGGGCGGTGTAGGGCGGGGGTGATGCGAGTTGAGCTTAACCCGCAAAATTTTTAATTCGCCCCGCCCCACCCCGCATAACAACTCTTTTCATTTTCAACCCCCACTCCACCCCACCCCGCATAGACCCGCCCTGCATGAACCCGCCCTGCATAATTTTTTTAATATTTTCTTTTTCTAGTTACGTTTGATACTAAAAATAAAATTCATAAAAATAAATTCATTTTTTCATTAAGTTGTATTAATTTAATAGGATAGTGATTAAAATTTTATTTTTTAGAGGTTAATTAGGAAACATGTAAGGAAATTGTATTGTGATTTATTGAACCATTTTCATTTTTTATCTTGAATATTTTAGTAGTTTTAATAAAATTATCTTAATAAATAATGTTCTATCACTCTTATAACATGTAAAAAATTAAAATTAAGTTTGAACCCACATAAAATCACATTTACCCGCAACCCACATTAATATTTTTAAAAAGCCACTTCAACCTGTCGCGCATCCGACACACCCCACACAACCTTAAACCCGTCCCGCTCTACATAGCCTTAAACCCACCCCGCCCCATTGTCATCCCTATTCACATAGGGTGTCAGCGTCAAGTCCTACTATCGGTTAAATCATCGAGGTCAAGGGTCGGGGTCAAGTCTTTATTTAGAAGTCGGATCGTGTTTTGGTTAGAAAGTCGAATCCTGGATCGGGAGTGGAGGACGAGTTTCGAGTCATTTCCAAAATTCAAGTTCTAAGTCAGGTGTCGAGATCGAGTTTTGGATTAGTCATCGGGGTCAGATCCTTGATCGATCATTAAGGTTGTGTCCTGGTTCGGGTGTTAGGGTCAGGGCTATGTCCTAGTCTGAATATCGGATCTCAGGTCGGGATTCGATGTGAAGTCCAGGATTGGGTCTCGAATTGGTCATCTGAATCGTGTCCCAATTCAAGTGTTTGGTTGGGTGCTAAATCAATTATTGAGGTTGATTTTTGGTTCATAAACTATTTTCCAAAAACGTATTATTATTATTTTACACTTTAGCCAAAAAAATAATATATTTTCTAGAAAATATTTGTCATTCACTAATTAAACACTATAAAATATTTTTCACTCGTCAACCAAACATTCAAGAAACCAACTTATTTTTCAAGAAAATATTTTTCATAGTAAACATTCTCCTTCATACCAAACACCAATTCTTTTTCTACTGAACGATATAATATAATGATATTAATACTAATTATGAAGAAACAATGATCAATATTGAATTGGAGAGTTAATTATGATATACATCCCTGTAATATGAATTAGTTTTGGTTATCTTATGTATTTAGAAATCAAACTCTTTCACCTCTTTTTCTGGATAACTAACTCTTTTTTTTTATCAAAGTAAATATTTACAGTACCAATTACCCAAGTGTGATAACATTTTCATGGAACCTAATTAAGCATTACGCAAGATAATAAAATTCAACTTCTCTAATTGTCCTCCAAGCTTTTTAATTGTCCTCCAAGCTTTAGTTTCATAACCCCTATAAAATTCTTTTGTTGCTATAACCTGATATTCCTTTCATGCTAGATATGGTAGATGCACCCTGCTTGCACCATTCTAAAACATATGAGCCTAACCCCCAAAGGCGTATCCAGGATTTCGACAAGATGGGTGCACGATTACGAAAAAATGCATATTAAATATAAATTTGATCGGTTTGACTTTTAGATTCTTAATATGAACAATTAAATTTTGAAAGTTATAGGTACAAAATATATAATACTACTAGTTTTAATTTTTAATATGCACATTTATTTTAATTATATAAAAAATTTACAGTACTAATTTTTTAGGAATTTTCAATGTAACACACTTAAAATTTTTGAAAGCTTAAAGGAAAAAAAAAACAAAACAAAAATTAATTGAAACGCCAAAAGTGTAACGACCTGTTTCCATCGTTATAGAAATGCCAACAGGGAAAATTTTTAGGTCGGAAAACTTTTTCGTAGTCTTTGGATTTTCCCAACCTAGTCCAGATTTGGACGAAATCGGAGTCATTGAGGTGTATGGAAATCTGGTAACAATCGGGTGACTCATTTATGATTTTGATTACATGAGTAGTTAGATAAGTCGTTAAGGAACCCGTACGACTTTACAGAATTGCATTCGGGCGAGTATAACTCCCGGAATCGATCTTAACGTGAAGGGTATTTTTTTAGTGTCGTTGGTTAGAGTGCGTTGTGAAATGGGGATTTTGTAATTCTTTAAATAGCTCACTGTTTCGTTCAAGCCGCTTTGTAGCTGGAATTTATCGCTCTGGCGGGGCCGCTTTGTAGTTGGAATTTATCGCTCTGGCGGGGCCGCTTTGTAGTAAGGGATGCTCAAGATAAAGTGAGGAGTATTCAAGCTAAGCTTTTAGCAGCCTAGAGTAGACAAAAGAAGTATGCAGATCATAAGGTAAGAGACATGGTGTTTCATACCGGTGAAAATGTTCTTCTTAAGGTATCACCCATGAAAGCGGCGATGAGATTTGGTAAGAAAGGTAAGCTAAGTGCTAGATACATTGGTCCCTTTGAGGTTCTTGAATGTGTAGGTTGGTAGCGTATAGATTGGCTTTGCCTCCTAATCTATCGGGTGTTGATCTTATATTTTATGTGTCCATGTTGAAGAGGTATCATGGTGACGGGGATTATATCATTAAATGGGACTTAATTATGTTAGACAAGGACCTCCAATATGAGGAGGAACCGGTGGCAATTCTTGATCGTGATGTGCGCAAGTTAAGAACCAAGGACAGAACGTCCAGTTGAGGAAGCTACTTGGGAAATCGAGAGGGACATGCAAGACAAGTATCCCCAATTACTCGTCAATACAGGTACTACTTTGTTATTTCCTTAGCCTTTTTTTCCTAAGTTTGTCACTCGAGGACGAGTGATAGGTAAACTGGTATCTATTGTAACGACCTATTTTCATCGTTATAGAAATGCCAACGGGGAAATTTTTTGGGTCGAAAAACTTTTTCGAAGTATTTAGATTTTCCCAACCTAGTCCAGATTTGGACGAAATCGGAGTCATTGAGGTGTAGCGAAATATGGTAACAATCAGGTGACTCATTTATAATTTTGATTACATGAGTAGTTAGATAAGTCGTTAAGGAACCCGTACGACTTTACAAAATTAAATTCGGGCGAGTAGAACTCCCAGAATTGATCTTAACGTGAAGGGTATTTTCTGAGCGTCGTTAGTTAGAGGTACGTTGTGAAATGGGGATTTTGGAATTCTTTAAATAGCTTACCGTTTCGTTTAAGCTGCTTTGGCGCTCTGACGGGGCCGCTGCAGCGGGGTGAGGGCCGCTGTGGCTGGCCACATGCGAATTAAAGTCGTAAATAAACCTCTAGACGACCTTATTTTGCACTTTTCGATTTTTAGAGCTAAAGAACGAACCCTAGGCGACTCTTAACAGTTTTCCACCGTTCTTGAGGCTAAATGTAAGCTTTTCACTCCCCGAATCCATTTTTCGATCCGTAGAACGTAATAGAATGGATAATTATCGATGGGGGAGGGTTTTAATATAGATTCTATGGTGGAAACAACCCTATTTTGAATACTTGGGATCATGGGTATGATCTAGGGTTCATAGAATTATTAGTAATCCAGATAATTAGTGATTGTTTATTGATTTCCGTATTATATTGATTGTTTGTAGACCAAGAACAAGCGGAACGAATCCGAAAAGGGAAGGATCGAGTTTCTTAGGGTTTCAAGCTTGTTTCGAGGTAGGTGATGGTTGTGATTCTATGATTTTGTGATATATGTTTGTTCTTGCTTCATTATGATACATGTATGTATATGAATGTTGCATTATTGATCACACTTGTTATAAATGAGATAGATGAATGATGGTTATCATGAAATCATGACTTAATTGTATGATCTTGAGGATATACTTATGATTGTGATTGTGGTGTGTTGAATGCATCGATTGCCACGTTCCGGCATAATTATGAGATCGGTTGCCACGTCCCAACATAATCATTGGATCGGGTACCACGTTCCAGTATGCTAACTATTTGGGTTTGGATTCCATGAGAGGACTAATGATTTGATATAATTGTGTATCTTGAGAAATGTGAAGTTGTTCGTTGTTAGTAAGTGTTTATAGTATTGTATATGTTCGATATGTGCATGTGATTATATTGTTGTATTGACTAATGTATGTTGCACTTAGTGGGATAGACGCGTGATTCTACTAGTACATTGTGGTTGTGTACTGATACTGCACTTGCTCTTATTTTTATTGTGTATAGGGCATCTTCAAACGACTAGTGACAGACCTCGGTTAGGAGATCAGTGATCGTCGTTCGAATTCAAGGGTGAGCTAATTCTTTCGGGCTGCCATGAGCTCTCCTTTCGTCTATGTCCACATTTCAGACTTAAATAGTTCTATTAGTTATTAGAACATTAGTTGGGGTTGTATCCCTTCTTGGTTAGACTTGGTTCATTGTTAGATGTTTTGGTACATTGAGTTTCAGGTTTTAGGCATTACTTCCGCATTGTTAGTATATTATTGTTAGACTTTTGTTAGAGTTTATGAGAACTCTATTTATTTCCTTAGTATATAACTTGCTTTCATAACTTAAATGCCTTAGTTTTGGTTTAGTTGTTTGGTTTGGATTGTAGTAGTGGTTCTTCCACCGAAAAGTCAGTGTGGGTGCCAATCACGATGGTCTAGGTCGTGACAAAACGTGTAACCGATAACCACTTGGCGAGGTGTCACTCAAAAAGACAACATATATATAAGATTTAAATATCTATCCTCACCTAGAGAGGTGCACCCAATCATCATGACATTATTATATGATACTTTGAACGTGGGTTCACACATCTATATTTATATATTTTTTAAGAAATATAACTCTACTGTATATGATCTAGATAGGGGAACATGGGTTCACGTGAACCCACAGCACCCCCTCTAGATACTCCCCTAAGCATAGGAAGAGTTACCTCCTCGATTTTTCACCACCCGACAACCAAGCATATTCATCCACACTTATTCTAAGAAAGAACAAGCAAATGATAGATGTTCATCACTCTAGTCATACATACTTATTACACAAGCAGCAAGTTTGATCAACAATCGTACACCAAATTTGTTAAGATTACCTTCAATGTATAATCGCTACAAGAAAACATACTTATTGCTACCAAATTTAAGCTATCAATTTGAAAATTGTAGCTATTATTTAGTAATACCCATAACAATTCAAATTTCGTGACTATCAAAGAATTTGTCAAATTTCATACCCACAAATATTAAGTTGACAAAGCTAAATCCTTATAATTTCTTGGAGATAGAGAAAAATATTTTTAATTCAAACTGAAAGTAGTAATTCAAAATTAAGAATGATCATAAATTTAATTAAACACTATTCCCTCAGTTTCATATATATATATATATATATATAAAGCTGTAAAAAGAAGGGGAAACTAAAAAAATGCCCCATAAATATAAATTAATTACAAATATATACCCCTTACATTGATGCCCCCTAAACAATTACAATAGATGCCCCAAGTGATAGTTTTATTTAACTGATACTAAATCAATATATATATATTGTATTGATATCAATAAGGCTGATAATTTCGCCTAACGAATACAAACTCAGTATATATAATAGAAATATTAACAAATGATATTTCTAATAAAGTATAAAATGAAAAAAAGATAAAGAAAGAAATAATAAAATTGTTAGTAAATGTTATCTCTAATAAATGATAATATGAAAAAAAATTGAAAAAATAATTACATAGAAAATAAAATAATAAATAAAAAAGAACAAAAGTAATTTATTTTATTTTCTTCAAAAGATTAAAATGCAAAAAGAGACAAAAAAAATAAAAAGAAGATAAACTAACAAAAAAAAATAGGACAAGAGTTTTGGATTTAGGAGAATTAGACCTAAATTTTAAAAGGCTAGGACGAAATTTCCCAAATTTAATGGGGAATGAAGAGAAATTTGAACCAAATTAAATGGGTACGAACGGTAATTTATTTTAGGTCAGTAAAAGTAAATATTTGCTGAATTAGATTATAAAATTATAATTATTTTATATTTTATGGTCAATTTATTTAGTTTTGCCGTAGAGAAACGGAATATTGAGATCCAGCCGGCTGACCGACAAGCAGAAATAGAAAGAAATGAGCATGACCCTTCCAACTAATAGTTAGGAGTGTATTGCCAGAGAAATTTGTCTTCTTAACAATTTTCCCACCATTATTGCCCTTTTTACCATCTTTTTCCTAAAAGCGTAGTAACGCAGCATTCAATTATAATAATTAATTCATACACCTAACAATCCAAACCAAACTATTTAACCTGTGGGTCAGATTTGAGTTCTTGCAGTTTTCTTTACGTTTGGTGGTGACAAGTTGAAAATTCCATCAATCAGAAAAACCAACAAAGTTCAGATCTTTGTTTGTTTTTCTGTGATTCTTCAGAATACCCATCTGGGCTTTGACTTCTCTTCTCTTTTGCTATGGCATGGAAATACAAGGCAGGTCTCTGCCTTATTTCAGCTGTTGTTGTTATTTGGGTCACCTCTGCTGAAGTTACCCAGGTCTAATTTTCTTTCTTTATCAATTTCTCTGTATGTTCCATATTCAGCTATATTCCAATTTAATAGCAAATTACAAAAAGTGATAGCCTTTGGCCATTTTTTTTTTTAAATTTTTGGTTAATCTTCCCATAATGCTATTTATTGTTAAAAATAGTCAATTTTAAAATGAACACTCCAAATGGATGTTGAGGATTCATATAGTTGATTCCAACTAGTTTGTGTTTGCTGCATAATCGTTATTTTGATATCTCTTAATGTTAAGATTTGTATCTCTCAATCAGATGGGAAGACAATGCAGAATAGTTGACTTTTGTATGAACATGTTATAATGTGGATGGTTACTGTCTTATTGACATAATGTTTGTTCTGTGTGCCTACAATTTCGTGCGGATTGCCTTGTAGCTAGAAATATGATAGCAAGTTTCCTTTCTTGCATACATCATCCATTGCTTTACATAAAAGAAATAAGAACATCAATTAAGTGTACAGTAACTTTAGTCTTATTTTTTATGTTAACCTGAAGTAACAAGCTTATGTTGGGTCATTCTGACATGATTTTGGATTGGCTTTTGGCTTATGACTTATAAGCCAAAAGCCATAAATTAGGATTTCTAACTTATGGCTTTTGGCTTATTTTTGTTATTTGGCTTTAAAATAAGTGCTTATAAGCACTTTTTATCTTTACTCAAACACTTCAAAACTGCTTAAAAGCTATTTTGGCTTAAAAGCACTTAAGTCAATCCAAACGGGCACTTAGGATACTCCTTTTCTTCTTCTGATCCAGTTTCATCCATCATTTCTTCCGGGGAAGGGGACAGGACTGTTGGTTACATTCATAATTTATTCAAAAATGCACAAGACTTGCTTAGTCATGTACCTAAGGTACTTTGCTCAGTATTTGGCACTCTGTATTATGATGAAAGAGGATATGGTGTTCAACTAGTTGTCAAGTGGTTCATATGAGATGATTTTCTTTATTCAAATCTTAATGCGTTTTACGGTTCATGTCCTTGATAGCCCATGACAACATTTCTGACTATTAGCTGGGAATCATCTCTTTCTTATATCTGTGACCACGATGATGCTTTGACAGATATCTAAGAATGTTACAAACTTGAAACGAACTTGGATACTAAGACTCTTAATTTGAATTACCCATCTATGAGTCTTGAAGCATTGACGTTCCTATTTATCCCCACCCTTAAGTGTTTTACTTTATATTTACTGCCTTGAAAGCTATGTTTTCATATTCAAGTTCTCAGGCAAATTAACTTCATAGCCTATTGGCAGAACTTTCACTGTCACTGTATCTCACATCTTTGGCTAGGTCCCACTACTCCTGATCCCAAGTGTTTTTATGTTATATAAACACACATTAGTCGCATTGCACAAGAAATAAACTCCCTACTCCCCATTTTATTGCCCATTTTTGCTTCTCAAAGGTCAAATACAAATTAGGAAGGGTCATGGACTAATTTGTATGTTGTAAACAAATGCACGTGTTTTCATGTGCATGCAAGTAATTATTGTAGAAGACGCATCAACTATAGAGATATTAAGTTCAGTACTTCATAAGACCTTTTAATCTCTAGAAACCTATGGTTCTCGGACTCTCCAATCATACTGCCGGGTGTGTGTCGGATCCTCCAAAATCTTTGCATTTTTCAAGGATTCGATAGGGGTGCAACAACATTTTTGGACGGTCCGAGTAAGATAGCTAGAAACTACTTATTGGGTCCTATAGGGGGTTGTAATTCTTTGTAGCACTATGACAAAAAATGTTCCTGCATAATCCTAAATGCGTTGAATTACTGAATTTAAATTTGCATGGGTGAACATGATGCAACTTGCTATACTGTGAATTGAATTTTTCATTGTGTATGTACCATGGCAGGGCATTTTCTCCGAATATAAGCAGCCATTTGCAATCACATACCTTGGGGCTTCTTTGCTGGTAATTTATCTCCCTGTAGCATTTCTTAAGGATTGGATATGCGATTTTCTGAAGAGACGCCCTAGTAGAACTGATAAAAATACTGGCAATGAATCATATATGAGACATAGTTCTCCTTTAAAGCATACAGTACAGAAAGTCTTTGAGATAGAAATCCAGAAATCAATGGATAGAAAAGACAGCGAAGAAAATATTTCAGCCGAGGGAGAAGGAAAACCTCTTGTTGATAAATGCAATGGTAATTCTGACGATCTAAAAAATGGAAAAGAGATGACGACCTGGCAAATTGCTCGTTATGGATTCTTTCTTGCTCCTCTCTGGTTTATAACTGAGGTATGGAAGTCAACTTTAGTTATGCTTGTAGTTTGTTGCCTTCCCCAAGGAGAACCCTCCCAGGTGAACCGGAAGGAAAAAGAGGAGAAAAGAGAAACTGCTTGCTAGAAAACTCAATTGTTTGAGCTTATTTTTGTCTTTTGTTTTTTCTGCAGTACCTGTCAAATGCAGCACTTGAGCATACAAGTGTTGCAAGCACAACAGTACTATCTTCTACATCGGGATTATTCACTCTTTTTGTTGGTGTAATACTTGGTGAAGATTCCTTAAATATGGCCAAAGTAGTTGCAGTCTTTGTTAGCATGTCTGGCGTTGTCATGACCACTCTAGGAAAAACATGGGCGACTGACGAATCTCAGTTGAATTCTTCCTCGTAAGAATTCCTGCACTGTATTGACTTGACTGGAACTGCTTTAAATGAATTTCTATCGCACCTAGGTTTTATTGAGTTCAATATAAGTCTGTTAGTTTCTGGTTGAAGTTACATTTGGTGTAAAAACTTATAATTGAATTTCTTTTGACGCCTAGTTATCTATTCTAAATAATTTACATATTATACTTGTTTTGCTGCATTTGTTTTTTTCTGTGATTCTGTCTAATATGTGACACAAACACTTCCAGTTTTAGGTGGCAAAGTTAGAATCGATAGTTCAATTACGAAGTACAATAGAATGAACTAGATTTGCTATGAATTGGCCATAGGCGACTGATAAATGTATGTGAGATTAGAAAACAGCTCATATTCCTAACATAGCATTCCCATGAACCATGCATCTCAGCTCTTTATTGTCCTTTAGCTGTTTTGGTAACTCCACTAACTGTAGTAATATCAATGTTTCTTGTACTTTGGGCTTTCGTAGTGCCAATTTCTATGTTAGTAGGAATTGGTACAGCGGAACCCATGGGATGCGGTGGGTGGTGGCGTAGAAGGGTATACTGTGTAAGGCAGGTTGGCTGTGGCTTAAAGTGGGATGGATTCATACGGTAGAGGAGTTGGAGACAGAGAGGTACCATTTGGGCAAGAGATTGGCCACAAGTGGTGTTGTTATGCCTGCAAGTCTGCACAGATCTACAGGGAGGAGGGAAAAAGAATTCTTACAATGGTTGGATGAGACAAGTTGGTGCTATCGAGAGACAGGGTCAGGAGCGGGGTTGTTGTGTAGGGAAGTCAGGAAACGGAGAGATGTGGGGCATATGGAAAATAGCGGTCAACTGAAACAGCAACTAGGATGGGCAAGGGAAAGTGTGGGGTGGAGGTAATGAAAGCCTGGAGAGGTCCGGGGGGGGGGGGGGGTGGTCAACTTCTGTTTTAATGCATTTTTAGTTGCTGATGGTACACCTTCATTTTTCTCTCTTTGTATTGCATTTCTTTTTTTTATTTCCAAGCTTTGTTGTTTCCTTTTCACCTTCCTTTTCTGAGCTTTCTTTTGAAATCTGTTCTATCAAAAGCTTTAGTATTCTTTCTCCTTCCATATTGAAAGTTGAAACACTTAATCCTTTTAACTTTAAGGATTTCAATTTCTTCATCTTCCTTTTGATGATTTGCTAGGATATGGATTATTAGGGTTCCTTCTGGAAATTCGAAAATTCAAGGCTAAATCTATAACATTGGAAAATGGAAAACACAAGGACCAATAAAGGAGTTTATCGAGACGTAGGGTAAAAACAATAATTCAGGTAAATGAGGTTTCTCAACTCATAAGCTCTTGGCAATGGACTTAGTAATTAAGAGGAAGAGGAAGAGGAAGAGGAAGAAGATGACTTTGTTTGAAATACAGAGGATCAAATAAGCCGACTTGACTACGGCCGGAGCTAAAGAGACATGGAGAGAAACTGATAGCAATGGGGGAGTTGGGGATGCTAACAACACGTGGGATAGGTAATCTAATTGCATTAGGGAAGTAGCTAGAGGGTGTCGGGGTCTCAAAGGATAACGATGGTGGTCGCCGAAGGGATTGATGGTGGAATGGAGTGCTCCGAGGGAAGGTGGCACCATGAAGGTTGTCGGTAAGGAGTGGGTGGAGAGTAAAAATAAGGAGGAAATGAGGACCAATAGAGAGGGCTGGAGAGGTATAAAGAGGTGAATGAGGAAGCAAAGTTAGTAGTTAAAGTGTCTAAGACGAAAACTTTTGAACGTTTGTACAAGGAATTGCAAGATGAAGGCAAGGATAAGAAGTTGTATAGGCTCGCCAAGGCGATAGAAAGGAGGGTCCGAGACTTGGACGAAGTGAAGTGCATCAAAGATTATGAAGACAATATATTGGTAAAGGAGACACACATTAGACGGAGATGGCAGACTTACTTTCACAAAACTTTTGAATGAAGAGGGAGACATGAGTATTGTGCTAGGTGAGTTAGACCACTTGTCAATATTTTGGGTATTGAGTTCGAGGAGGTTAAAGAGGCTATTTGTAGGATGAGACGATGAGATATCCATGAAATTTTGAAAGAGTGCATATAAGGTTGGTATGGAGTGGCTAACCGGGTTGTTTAATGTCATCTTTAGTACAACAAAAATGCTTGAACCTGTAGTACAAGAACAAGGGAGCTATCTAGAATTGCAACACCTGCAGGAGTATCAAGCTACTAAGCAAACACTTTGTAGGTTTGGGAGAGAGTGGTGGAGTTTAGGATAACGAGGTGTGTCTATTATAGAGAATCAATGTGGATCGGGATAATCAACTACAGAAACCATCCATCTTGTAAGGAGATCGGTGGAGCATTATACAAAGAGGATGAGGGACATGTATATGGTGTTTATTGACCTTGAAAAAGCTTATGACAAAGTCCCGAGAAGGATTCTTTGGAAATGTTTGTAGGTTAAAGATGGACTGCATACGTTAGGGGAATGAAGGACATGTATCAAGAAGCCAAGACCCTAGTAAAGACACAGTAAGGGCCATACGAGGAGACTTAGAACACTTCCTAATGGTGATGAGATTGCATCAGGGATCAACTCTTAGTCCATTTTTATTTGCATTGTTGATAGGATGAATTGACATGACATATCCAAGGGGAGGTTCCTTGGTGTATGTTTTTTGCGGATGACATAGTATTGATTGATGAGACACGTGGAGGAGTTGATGGCAAGTGAAGGATTGGAGACTGACTCTGGAGTGTAAAGGGTTTAGATTGATAGGACTAAGAAAGAATCTTGGAGTTCAAGCCTTCAAGGTCATCAACGATACTCACGAGGAAGATGTAGAAGTAATGAAGAGTACAAAATTCATCCCAAGAGGGAAGTTTCAAGTATTTCAGGTCAATAATCCTAGGAAATGGGGAGATTGACGATTACTCATCGTATTGGAGCGGGTTGGATGAAATTGAGGCTTACATCTTGTGTCTTATGCAATACGAAGGTGCCACTAAAACTTAAAACGAAAGTTTTATAGAATGGTTATTAGACTTGCTCTGTTATATGGGGCGGAGTATTGGCCGGTCAAAAACCCGCGCGTTCAGAAGATAAAAGTAGTGAAAATGAGGATGCTCAAATGGATGTTCTTGCATTTATGCCCTCGGCCTCTTCTTGCGAAGGAGCCTGATTGTCTTCTCTTTCTTGTTCATGCTCCTCGGAGCATTCCGCAACCTACACATCTAACGGAACTAAATGGTAAGGCAAACCTACAGTGAGTGGGTTATGGAGTCGGTCGTCGGTGGCTAGACTGTTATAAGGAGTTCCAGATGTCGTAACGCTTCTGAGTAGGTTAAAATTGATGACCTAGTAAAGAGCAGAAGCAATAGATCAAACTAATATCACAATGGCCTATCCCCACAGACACTGCCAAATTAGTTGCCGAAAGAATCATGTGGATGCCAACGAAGTTAAATTTCTGAAATAGGGGTTAAAGACAAGTGAATTAGGTTCAATCATACCTCTTCTCTTTTTTGGCTAAGCTAAAGAAACACAAGTAAATGAACTGAATATAAAGCTGAATAAAGAATAAGAAATCTGGATGTTAAAATGCAAGAATTAGAGTAAGAAAGAATGAGATCTGAGAATCCTTAGCACGTGATTGCAAAAATATGTATTACAAATGAAAAATGAGATGTTTTCTTCTCCAGGGAAGGGTTTATTTATAGGGCATAAACTTATGGATACTAATACAAAAAGGCTACTTTATACCCGAGGGAAAACGGTATTTCTGAACAGTACTTGAATAATGTCACGTACCTAATATTTGACTTTGGGTTCAACGCGGATTTCTGTCCGACTTGGAGATTGTTGCAATCTACCTCGGGTGTGATGGTGAGCTAAATCCGGGGAGGAGAGCTAGTAAAAGGTGTGGGAAAAAATACTCAGCCGCGCAATCCTTCTTTTCCCAATTGTCATGTCCTCAGTCGGGTGCTTCCAGCATTATCGATACTAGAGCTATCATCGCTATTCTCGGGGAAATGCTTATCCCGTATCCATTCTCTGCACAAGCTGATATTTTCCCCGTGTTGAATTCATTTTGGGTCCACCTGTCGATATCTAGTTTTACTCCATATACTACGTTTGCTGATACGGATTGGAAGAAAATTAGGGATTTCCATTGTATTTTTTAACTATCAAGAGTGTTAGAAAATTGGCATTGTTTTTCACTTTTTCCTTGATCATTGAAAACAATCTTCACTGCCGTCTGCCACAAGGATCTCTTAGAATAGGAACCAAAAATGAGTTGATGAATGGCCTCAAGTAGTGCAAAGTAGGCTAATTACTGGACTTCTCTTAGTTAGTTGACTACTAGAGACAAGAATGAGTCAGTTTAGTTCCGCATGCCTTACTCTAATAGGGTACTTAGAGTTTCTAAGTAATGGCAAGCAACAACAACATACCCAGTGAAATAGTCTGGGAGGTATGGTGTGTACGCAACCTTACCCCTACTTTATTAGGGTATACAAACTGTTTTCAATAGACCCTTCACTCAAGTAAAACATATCAAACAAGTAGGAAAATGAAATACAGTAGAGAATTTCAGCAACAACAACAAATGATACGATAACCGAAAGAAAGGAAACAATAGGTAATCGTAAAATTGAAGTCTAAGAAAGTAGGAGAAATAATTTTAGTACCACTAATAAGGAAAACTAGACAACGTGCGACTACCTACTAGCCTTCTACCTTAATCCTCAATCTCCATATCTTTCTATCTAGGGTCATGTCCATGGTAAGAAACAAATGTGTCATGTCCCTTCTAATCACTCTCCCCAATACCTCTTCGGCCTACTTCTACCTCTTCTCAGGTCCACCATATCCAATCTCTCACATCTTCTCACTAGGACATCTAGACATCCCCTCTTCACATGCCCGAACCATCTAAGCTTCGCTTCCCTAATCTTATACACAACGGAAGCCACTCCACCTTGTCCCAGCTATCTTTGTTCCTAATCCTATCTCGCCTAGTATGTCCACACATCCATCTCAACATTCTCATATACGCCACTTCTAAGTAATGGCAAGCACAAATATATATGTTTATCCTTGATATAAAGAACTTGAGTCATCAACCTTTCTATCCCTTTAATTTCCAATCACGACATAAAACTGCATCTTCTTTTTTATATACAATCTTCGATTTTCTTTGGATCCTAAATTCTCTGCTGTTTTCATTGGTGTTCCTTTCAACTGTGTTTCAGGGTGTTGACTGATAGTTAAACTTTTTGTTTATTTTAAAGAAGTGGTGAACGTTCTCTCCTTGGGGACCTCTTTGGCCTTCTATCAGCAATGTCGTATGGGTTGTTCACTGGTTAGGCTTCTTCTGGATTATTCTTGATACTAAGTATTAGCTGTACAATATGATGAGGTGGATAATGTTTTCTCCTAATGATCTGCAGTGCTTCTTAAAAAAGTCGCTGGTGAGGAAGGAAAAGGAGTAGATATGCAAAAATTGTTCGGGTATATAGGGTTGTGTACCCTTGTGACCATGTGGTGGCTTGGTAAGATTTGATCCTTTTGCCCTAATGTTAAGTAGTTCTAATTTGTATATATAACAAGCAGTCTCTTTCATTTGCACTTTTGGAATGCTTTGTTGCCGTCTTCTGAAAATAAGTTCTTTCTCCATGTTTTCCAGTTCAGGTTTGAGGTTGAGGAAAAAAAATATCTTTAAGGTTGTAAACTAGAAAAGTTGCAATACGACAAGACTCCAATATAGTCCGTCTGTAATCTCATGAAAATCTGATAAAGACAAATATAATTTAAGCCATTTTGTTATCAGACAAGCCATGCTTAGATAGGTTAGAATATAGGACAGAGTCTCATACTCAACCTGAAATCTTCTGGCGACAGTATGTGTCATATAGGACTTTTGGTAGGTAAATCTAGACAAATGCAATTTATGAAGTCAGTGTTGATTTGCTGATTAATTTCATAGTTTGTTGATCAAGTTATCTCCAAAGCTATTGATAAGTTTGTAGCCATACTTCTTTTTGACCTATTGGTTTTGCCATTTAAATGGTGACTAGTTGTAGTCGACTTGCTTAATGTATGATGCTCGACATCAAAATGCTGGATATTCTTTCCTTTTGTAACTTGTATGTATTGCTAACAATATTTGACAATGATTAAGAGATTAGACTCCCCACTATAGTACTTAAAAGTTTTAATAAAGGGAAAAGACTCAAAATGTTCCATCGAACTTTGAGAAGAGGCTCATCTATGCTATCCGTTAAAATTTTGGCTCATCTATGCCATTTCCGCTTGAGAAAAGGCTCACCCATGCCATTATTTGTTAACTGAAATGGCATAGATGAGCCAAACTTTTAACGGTTTAACGGATGGCATAGATGAGCCTTTCCTCAAAGTTCGATTGCATATTTGAGCCTTTTCCCTTTTAAAAATGATTTAATTACTGTGGCAGAGTCATAATTGACCACGTGTAAAAAATGATTTTGCAAAACCGGAATTATTTTGCGTTAACAAATAATCCATGGATGAACCTTCTCTCAAACAGAAATGGCGTAGATGAGCCAAACTTTTAATGGATGACATAGATGAGCCTTTTTCTCAAAGTTTGATGGCGTATTTGGACTCTTTCCCTTATATAATAAATATGCGATGTTGGTCAGTTTGGCTCCAACTTAGCTTGGTCACCTTTTACTTGCTATTAGTGACTGGGGGGCTCACTAGTCCTCCTATTTACACATTTGAGGTTGGGAACTTTTTTCTAAATCTAACGCTATTCTGTAGCACTATAAAATATGACATGATATGGAAAATTATTGATGTTTACATATAAGTGATGGTTTGCTAGGGTACAAGAATAGAATAACCTTGGCCTCACTTTCCAGTTGCCAGCATCAGGCAAGACTCGTGGTCACAAAAGAGGGTCAGGCTTCATTGCAGTGGATGTCACTCTTTTGGTCTCTTGTTTGTTGATATCATTCACTTGGAAATTAGTTCTTTAACAAATTATATTCAGTGTATCAAAATCTCAGATGTAGCTTGTTAAGAAATCTAAATGATATTGTACGTCAACTAGGATTAGTTAGAATTTATTGGATTGATCCTTTCCTATTTCACCACTTTAAGTTATCACTCAATGTTTCCATGTCTTATTTTCTCACGTGGTATCAGAGCAAGAACCATTCCAATTCTTGGTTTATACGATGCTGAGCCTCCATGTAATATTATCCACATTTCACATGTCTTGTCCTAAGCGTGAGGGGAGGGGTCCCACATTAGTTGTGCATCAGAATGGGTCCTTATATGGTTTTGGGAAATCTTCATAGCATGAAGCTAGCAGCTTTTGGGGTTAGGCCAAGGTCCTATTGTTAGCAAAATTTATATGGACCAACCACTAGGCTTGTTGTTCCAGGAGAGTCCAGTGGTCTTGTTTTTTTATTGCGTCAGTCATTCCATGGTTTGAAACAGTCTCCACGAGCCTGGTTTGTTAAGTTCAAAACAGTTATTCAGGAGTTTGGAATGACTCATAGAAGTTGATCATTATGTGTTCTTTCACCATTCTTCTCTAGATCTATGGATTTACTTGGTCGTTTTAGACTTTAAGTTGACGATTCAGTTATCACTGGAGGGGGTGATCTTAATGTCTTAAAAGTTGCTCCTTTTTATTTGTGTCCTACTTGCTTAAAGTTGTATATACATAATAGTAGATGTCGGATGACATGTAGGATCAATGACCTGATAATTAGTTTCCCCACTACATTCATAAAGAATACAATTGTGCGATTATGCATCTTCTTAATATCTTATTAGAGAAAGCTATGTATTCACAATATGAAAATTATGATTATTAACAAATGATATTATTCTTTATATTATTGAGTTCTAATGTCTTTATAAACTACTTCATTTGAATTTGTTTTGTCCAGTATGGCCATTGACTGCGCTAGGGATTGAACCCAAGTTCACAATACCTCATTCTGCTAAATTGGATGAAGTTGTTTTAGCCAATGGACTTGTAGGAAGTGTTCTCTCGGATTACTTCTGGTATGAAAGATGAGTTATCCACCACCCATACATACTCTTCACCTCTGCGTTATCAACTGAACCCATAACTTGCTTCCCTCCTCTTTAGGGCACTGTGTGTTGTTTGGACAACTCCATTAGTTGCAACTCTCGGCATGTCTCTCACAATTCCACTTGCAATGGTGGCTGACATGGTGATTCATGGACGTCATTATTCTGCTATATACATTCTTGGCTCAGCACAGGTAACAACATTAATGCTGAAAAGAAAACTTGTTTGCAGCACTGAAGTTTCGAGTTGTATCGTGTGATTGTGTTTTATTGAAAAGCCAAAATGCCGTTACCTGTTATAGCTGGAGCAGGAAGATATAAAAAACAAAGTAACTTGTCCATATCGTAGTTGGAATCTCTCTTTTATAATTACTTCCTCCCAACGCTTGAATGACTAGTTGACTCATTTTCTTTCTATATTTAAGGATGTATTACTAATCAATTGATCCACAGGAAAACATGATTCTGATTTCTGGGCTTGGTTGATTGCAGGTATTTGCAGGATTTGTTATAGCTAATATAGCAGACCGGATTTCGAAACTTATGGGACTATGACATTTGGTGGAAAGACGAAAGAAAGATGGCCATTATACTAGAGTTATGTGACTGCAAATGATATTTAAATTGTTGTCCCACTTTTGATCTCCAAATGCCTTGCCCGTTTTGATTATTCTTTTTTTATCAAAGTTATCATTTTTTTTAAAATCCATCTAGTGTAAATAAATATTGAGTGCTAAAATTATATTATGTCCGTTCAATTCAGTACTGATCTTCATCATCCAACTCGTACCATTGCGTTTTTTAACATCTTCATCATCGTAAGTGTTAGAAAACTGCATGTTTTTCTACGTGGTCTCATCCTACCTATAAACGAGAACTAGACGTAATTAGTATTCCTTCCGTCTCATTTTATGTGAGGTAGTTTGACTCGACACGAAGTTTAAGAAAGAAAAAGACTTTTAAAACCTGTGGTTCAAAATGAATGATAGAAATTTGTGTGACTATAAATCATTTTATTAAGGGTAAAATAGACATTTTAAAGTTAAATTGTTACTCCCTGCGTCCCATTTTATTTGAAGTAGTTTGATTCGACACGGAGTTTAAGAAAGAAAGGAAGACTTTTAAAACTTGTAGTCCAAAATGAATGATATAAATTTGTGTGGTTGTAAATCATTTCATTAAGGGTAAAATAAATATTTTATAGTTAATTTGTTACTTAATATAGAAATGTGTCATTGTTTGTTGGACAGATTAAAAAGGAAAGTAAGTCACATAAATTGGGACAAAGGGAGTACTTAATATAGAAATGTGTTATTCTTTTTGGACTGACTAAAAAGGAAAGTAAATCACATAAATATGATTTTTTTTTGCCATGCTTTAAAGTGAATGCTTAACTATTTTGGTGGAATGATCTGCAAGGCATGCTTTAAAGTGAATGCTTAACTATTTTGGTGGAATGATCATTTTGTTTGTAATTTGGACTATTATACTTACGATTTTGCCAACTGAACCTTTAAACTCACTGAAACACAATACTTCTGACCATTAACCAAACACATGTGACATTAATATTATTGAGTTAAAATATTTTGTAATTCCACGCGTTTTAATATGAGTGAGTATAATATTAGCTTCTTCCCACTTTCCCAGCCTTTATCCCCCCACAACCAAATTTCTTCTTCCCATTCCTCTCCTTTTCTTCTTTGGTTCCACCCACCACACCCCGCCCCCTTACATCTTCTTCTTCTTCTTCATGTTCGACATCTTCATATTTGTCATCATCTTCTTCGTCTTTATGTAATGACCCCCAAATGCTTTCTCAAAAATAGTGAGTATTGAAAAATTGAAAAAACTTCATTGATATGCTCGAGGAAGCTTGAAGAACAATAAATGAATTTTGTAAATATATGATATTAATTTAAATTTGTGACGAAGATTTGTTGTGTTTTTGTGAACCTATAGTGTGCAATTCAAGTTAAATAGGTAAGAATTCTACCTATTTGACATGAACTTGATTCTCACTTTTTTTTAACATTTAATTTCAAGTGTCAATTGAAATTCCATGTGTAAATGTGTGTACTGCACAAACACACATCAGAGGAGAAAGGAATTTAAAATATTGTGTTTTAATGAGTTTAAGGGTTCAATTGGCAAAACCATGAGTACAAGGGTCTAACTTACAAATAAAGCTATGTACAAGGACCTCCGAGATTATTCATGAATCATGACCAAAAAAAATTTCAATATAATAATGAACACAAAAATACCTTCAAAACGTGATTATCAACCACGACCTTTTCATCAGACGAATTCCCTTCATCTTCATCTTCGACCTCACTTTTAACAACTTTTCGGCTTCGAACTGCCTTACCAATTTTAGCATTTTTCTTTTTTCTTACAAGTTTTTTGGCAGTCTCCTTTCGATTACAAACCAGAGCCTTTTCTTCCTTAGAACTACCATCATCGTCATCCTCATCATCACTTTCTATAATCTTTACCTTCTAGCAACCTCAATTGAAATAACTTTTTTATTCTTCTTTTTTTTCTTAATGTTTTCTTATAAACAACACCAACTTATTCACATTGTTTACCTTTAAAATGATTTATACTACGAATTGGATATCGCGAAGAACTTGCATGGCTAAAATTTAAAGTTTTGGATGGAGAATCAACAAAATCAGAATCAGAATCTCCTTTTTAAGGAATAATCCTAAGAATATTTTTCTTAACCATATCCAAAATCAATTACTATCTCCTAAATTTTCACCTAAATATATAAACCTTCAACTTGAAAAATTAAAAATCCAAGAAAAAAATTTAACAACAAAATAAAAAGGGATTAAACATAGGCTCACAAATAGAGAAATTCACGACTAGAAATCAATATACTTTCAATAATTTAAAGTGAAGAAAAAAAGAGGACTATTCTTAAAGAATGCATGTAAAGTTACTGGAGAAGATATAACATCAACTTTTGTTTAAAAGAATTGATGAAGAATGATACTCCCTCCGTTCAACAATAGTTGTCCACTAAATTATTTTGGAATGTCCAACAATACTCGTCCACTTTATGAAATCAATGAATAATTTAACACTTAGTTCCTGATTTACCCTTATAATTAATTATAGTCATTTCTCTTTACATTTTTCAAGATATTCTATTTATTATATTCAAATGGTGATATAGTAAAATTACCCTTTTATTTATAGTTTTTTAAAAAATGTGTAAATTTAATAGTGAACAAATATTATTGGACAAAAGGAGTATAAATGTGTACTTTATGAATAACCATTCACCAATCAAAAGTAAACGTGCATATGAGAAAAGAGGGGAAAAAAAAAAGAACAAAAATACACTTCCCAATAAAAAATGGCAACATGCTGCCACCAACTTAAAATTAATTAATTAAAATAAAAATAACTTCCTAAAAAATAACGTAGGGCTACAATATGCAAATTTTAATTTTAAAAAATCTTTTTTGTTATAAAAAGGGATAAGACACAAGTATCTCTTAGATTATGATCGAAATTTCAAAAATATATCTTTACTAAACTAAGGTCTTATTATTTCCCTGAATTCATTTTTTTGTAATTTTATACACCTTTTGACTTATGCACACTCTGTAACTCTACGCAATTGAGATGCGTGAGAGATATTTGGATGCCACGTAAGCCAAAAAGGTGTACAAAATTACAAAAAAAATAGATTCAGAAAATAATAAGACCTTAATTTAATGAATGTGTATCTTTAAAATTTCGATCATAGTCTAGAGATATTTATACCTTTTTCCTTATAAAAACAAAAAGGGGTTATCAGTTGCCACTAAGTAAAAAGGGAGGACGTGTTTTGCCATTTTTAACATACGGTACTTGATCAAACATTTCAATCTAAAACAATTAAAAATAATACTGTGCATCACGCAGACACGCTAGTTAATATTAATGTTAAATGAAGTGTTAATAATACCACACATTAAATGAATTGTATTTCAAAATAAATTATAAAATATTTTTAATATTTTAAAAAGTTATTTTTGCATATAAATAAAATCTTTTCATTTTATACGAAGCTGGGATAAATTTACTTGTTACTACTAAAAGTAGGTATTTGGCCATGCAATTTTGAGCTCACATCCAAAACTTTGATTTGACACTAGCATGTGTTTATAAAATTTAAATAAATTTCAAATCATGATTTTAAATCTCAAATTCTCTTGAAAGTAAGATTTCAATTTCATGTTTGTGGCTTTAATGAAACAATTTTTTAAAATAAAATTTGATCTGTAAATTTATATTTTTTTAACAAAAAAGACACATGATTTTTAATTTTTTTTATAAAAAATATATATGCTCTGTGTGGGGAGATTATCCGTAACATGTAAGAATATTATATTAAATAATAACGAGATACTACTATTATTAATTAGTAAAATTATCCGCACTTGACACAATTTTATTAGAAAAATAATTACTATAAAGAGAAAAAATATTAATACTTTTTGAAAAAAATAATCTCTAATCTATCTAAATATAAAAACAAGACAAAAGAAAAGTGATATGACATCTCTTTATAGCTAAAGATTCATTTTTTTTCTCACATTTTTCTTATTTCCCCTCATATTTATGTTATATTAGAGGAATGCAAAAGTCATTTCTTAACTACATTCCTTTATTACCCAACTTTTTTTAGTTTAGAAAATCCAAGTCTTTATTATTAATTTTAATGATCATTTATGTAATGAAAAGAAACACCATCAAACGTAGTTATGTCAATTCTATTCTTTGAGAATTTATCTAATCAACAATAATCACCCACCAAAGCAAAGAAAAATAAGTAAATAAATAGTAATAATTTCTTACTTAAAATTATAATCAACGAAGAAAGTATCAAAGTCAGAAAAACTAAAGGAGCAAATAAAGAATCAATTTTTATTTTTCATTTTGTTTTTTTACTTTCTTATCATTTCATTTTCCCCTATTATTCTAGAAACACAAAATTGTATCACATTAAGAATCAAGTAGTAGTATTGAAGAAGAAGAAGAAACAACATGAAGTGAGGGAAAAAATTACATACTTAAAAACTTGAATCATTTCAATAAAATTAGGTGACACGTGGTAGCATAAAGAGCTTTAAGAGAGCGCCTCAACTTCCGAATCAAAATTTTGTTACTCTCCCTCCCTCTCTCCGCCTGGTCCCGCGGTTTCCTTCCTTCCTCTCATAACTGCCAACATTTTCTCGAACAAAAAAAAAAAACTTGTTTCTTTCAAAAAAGAATCTACACTTGTTCTAAATATATATATCAAATTTGTTTTCACATAAACATGGGTTTCTTCATGGGGTTTTTCCTAGGTGCGGCATTGGGTGTTGGTCTCATTGTTTGTTTTGCTCGCTTTCAAAATAACAGATCCAAAGTTCGCATTGATTTGGTAATTCTTTTCTTTTCTCATTATATTTCAATTGAAATTTCGTATTTTTCTATTTTTATAAATATATTCTTTTTTATAGGCAAAATCCATAACAGCATTTGCCAGGATGACAGTCCAAGATTCAAGAAAACTTTTACCCCCTGAAGCATACCCTTCTTGGGTAGTCTTTTCACAAAAGCAAAAGTTGAGTTACGTTTGCTTAATACTTTTGTTTTTTACTAGATCAATTTTCTAATAATGGCTTTTGTTAAATTACAGTTGAATTGGCTTAATCATCACTTAGAAAAAATTTGGCCTTATGTTGATGAGGTAATTACTCTCTTCTAGCACACCTTTTGGTTTTTACTATTTTGTGTCATTTTATATATTCTCTTCTTAGGCCGCATCAGAATTGATAAGAACCTCAGTGGAGCCAGTTCTTGAGCAATATAGACCATCTATCTTAGCTGCTCTGAAATTTTCAAAGCTCACATTGGGTACTGTGGCTCCATCATTCACAGGTTTGTTGACCACATTTTAAAACTAATTATAGTCGTAGTTAGCTTTATAAATTTTGCCCTTTTATATCATTGGCTAGACATTACACTTCCAATTATGAACCAGGGAAAACTCATTTTCTATATTTGCTTGGAATAATTTAACTTCTCCAACGTCTCCTTTTACCTTTTTAGGAGTTTCCCTTCTTGATGGTGATCCTGGAGAAATTATTATGGAGTTGGAAATGCAGTGGGATGGAAATCCCAATATTGTTCTGGATATTAAGACTTTAGTTGGTGTAGGACTACCCATACAGGTACTTTCGAAAAATTACTTTACATCAATTTCTATGCCTTCTATTAAATATTTTAAGAATTTTATTTCTTCTTAAATACCTCCATTAAACACCGAAAATCAACACTCATGGTAATGGAATAAATATCAAAATAACGCAGTAGTTATGCATGCCTTAAGACACTATAATTCATATTCTCAATAAATGTGAGAGTCAATCTTTATTTATATGTCTTTTAACTGAAACAAACATTTACTTCCTTGGTCAATCTTGTTATCATCAACTCAAGTGACATAAGAACTACTTTCTTTGTTGACTCTTGAGTCTTGAACATAATTATATTTACATCGAAATGTCCTTTTAAAGTAATAGAGGTAAGAAAATCCAATTTTTTTTAAAGATCAGTATAATAATCATGGAGACATCACAATTGATGAAGAATCATCTCACATATTTTTCACTCTTCTCCTAATTCATTTTGAATGCAGGTCAAGAATATTGGCTTCACTGGTGTTTTTCGTTTGATATTCAAACCATTGGTTGCTGAGCTTCCTTGTTTCGGAGCTGTTTGTTACTCCTTGCGTCACAAGGCGAGCACAAACTTTTATTATATGTACTATTTATGTATCACAAACATGATAGATAAATGGATTAAATACTTGATATGCATATATAGTTTTGTATTTTGTTCCATTTTCATTCTTGTTTATACGAAAAAAATAATGTTTCACAATCATGGTTCTGATATTATATTTGTCTTGCATATTTCTACGTGTAGAAAAATTTGGACTTCACTCTCAAAGTTGTGGGTGGTGATATATCAGCTATTCCTGGAGTATCAGATGCCATTGAGGTTTGAAATGTCTTATGTTTTTGTTATTGAATGAATAGACCCCTTTCTCATTCATGTACATTTCCCACATATAAATAGCCGATATGAATATTCATTTTTCATTTCTTTCCCTTGTAAGCACATAGTATAATTTTTCTTAAGTTAGCACACATTATACATACAAGTGACATTTCACATGACTGTTAATTTTGGTTAAGTGACATTTTAAGTGTTTTTTTATTCTACTTAGATTTTAAAGCTTTGTTGTCATGTGATTTTCATAAATTGAGAAGAGTTGAAAACATAGATGACATCCCTTGTTCTTGATCATTGGTCTAACTCTCTTACATTTTTGTAATTAGTTAGTTAATTCACGATGAGTATTTATCACAATAAGTATTTACAGCTAACATTTGTGAATTCTAATTGAGAAACATGTATTTTATTGGTACAACAAACTCTTACTTGAATGATCTTTTGATGGCATTCAATCTGCATGCACAGGGTACAATACGGGATGCAATTGAAGATTCTATCACTTGGCCTGTCTGTAATATTGTTCCCATATTACCAGGAGACTATAGGTGTTCTAATTTCCTAATAAACATTATATTCATTACTTGACATTTTTTACCACTTAAAACTAAAGATTTTTTTTGTTTGAACATGCGAATTAGTTCTAACTCTGGAATAACAGTCTTAAGAAAAAGACATTCTATATTCTAGATTATCTATTAAGAAAGAACAGTGAAATAGTTTTAAACAATAAATTAAACTTTTTATCCCTATAAAATGTATATCCTAATCAAAATGATATAAGTTGTACTCATCCTTTGAAATAGATATCACTTTTGCGACCTCTTGCTTAATTACTGCCCAATTGTTTCTTCTGATCATTTTTATTGGTCTATATTGGTAACTTCTCTTTAAGTAGAGAAAAATCAAGAATCAAGTCCAAAAAGAAAAAAAAATCAAAATAAAGTAGGGGAAAATTTTATTACTGTTACAAACTATTAAAAACCTATTTTACATATGAAATTGTCTTTTATTGACATGTAGAATATCGAATTATATTATAATACAAATAGTATTTTGTAATGAAATCCTATATTCTCTACCTGAAGTACTAAGGACAGTAAGAAGGACATTGTTTTCAATCTAAGTACTTTGTAGTGATCTGGAGCTAAAGCCGGTTGGTGTATTGCAAGTCAAGCTCATCGAAGCCAAAGAGTTGACTAATAAGGACCTCATTGGGAAGTCTGATCCTTTTGTTGAGCTATTTATACGTCCACTACGTGACAGGACAAAAACCAGCAAAGTTATTGTAAGAGAACATCTATCACTAGTTGTCCTTCTTAATTCATTTTTCTCCTAACAAGGAATGGTTAACTCTAGATTTTGTTTGCTCTATTAAGGATAACTGCTTAAATCCGATTTGGAATGAGCACTTTGAGTTCATAGTTGAAGACATATCTACTCAACATTTAACAATTAGAGTGTATGATGATGAAGGGATTCAAGATGCTGAATTCATTGGTTGTGCTAGAATAGATTTGAAACTCCTTGAGCCTGGTAAAGTGAAAGATGTGTGGTTGAAACTGGTGAAGGATTTGGAGATCCAAAGGGACACCAAAAATAGAGGACATGTAAGAATATCTTGATATTTGTCTTCTAGTGGCATTAGAATGCATCAAATTATAACTGACACTTGGCTCCCAGTTGCGAGCTTCATAGTGGAGAAACAATCATGTCAACTGCATTTTATTTATCAATTATCTAGGATCTCCATGCAAATATTATTAGGATGAACTAATTGTCTCCAACGAAAAATGTACATAGGAATGGCATCATCTATAATTGACTTTTTTGCTCTTACTTCTTAAAATAGAATATCATTATCTTAAAAGAAGAAGAGTTTGCTCACCTTTCTAGCCAAAATTCTTAGTGGTTGAAAGCCTTTAGACCTGCCACACTCTCTACTCTATGGTGTTCTACCATCATGATTTTAGACTTCCACATACTCTCTGATCTATGATCTAGTACTATCATCTTTAATCTATAGGGAAATGAATAAATCAATTTTGCAGTAGATATAGTCTTCAATACTATAGTTACAAAAAACATGTGAATTTAATTTGTGACCAGTAACGACTTGAGAGGCATTTGAATTTTTCAGCTGTTATTTCTATATTTTGTGTCTTGATACAAATTAATGAAGCTAGCACACCCTTCTGAAGGACCACTAGTATCAAAATATGAGCAGAAATCATTGATTTTTTGAATGTTTTTGTATAATGTAAAGTAGCTGGATAATTTACAAGATCCAGATAAATGAAATTTGAGATCATTTATGGGTTTAGATTGGAATAGTTTTCCCTTTCTGTGTTATCATGTTTCTTAATGCTACAACCTCTCTTGATTTGGTTCTCGTGAGTCTTGATGACAAACAACAATTGCTTTTACATTTTTTAAGAAGCTAGAAAATATTGGTTTTCATAATCGTTATGTTGATTATTCCGTGCAAGCCTTAAATAAAAAGGAGAGCCAGAATGAGAACTTATGTTTCATGCACTACAACAAAAACAACTTTTAGCATCAATAAATATTGACATAAATAAAGAGTGCTAAAGTCTTTACCGGCATTAGTTAAGTGCCATTAGAACCAATGTCACTAAAGGATTTAGGGACATATACAAAGAGTGCTAATTGCCGCTAAAAATACATATTTAGCGACAATGATCATTTTTGATGTAGTGATGTGACATAAATGACTTATGGTTTTAATTAGTTATTCTTATCTTATTCTGCATTTTCATATTATAATGTTGTCATCCCTACATTAGATACCAACGTATGATGCAACACTTGTTGGACACAAGGAATATAGAGTAGGTCACCTCACTCACCTGAATAGATTGATTCTTGTTGAGGTAGAAACTGACGTTATAAAAAAAAGCAGAAGAAAATAGAGTAGGTGTACATTTCCAATTAAAATGGGTTATATGTTTGTGATATTTGATTAACCATAAAATATAATAAAGTCCAATAGATAAATACTTGTGTGTTTTTATTGGAGTCAATTTGTATGTACTATTAAACAAAAGTTTTCTCTTCTTTATTGTTCTATTTATTATTTTTCGTTTTGTCATGAATTGTGCACTTAGGATGCCTGTCTATGCTATGTAGTCTCTCCACAAGAGAATTCTTGTTTGTGTCATCAATGCAAACTGGAGTCTTAACCAAAGCTCTTCTATTGTCACCTAACACAGGTACACCTGGAGCTTCTATTTTGTCCTTTTGGCATGGATAGTGTGTTTATGAAGGGATTTAAACCCGACTATGCACTAACTACCTTGGAGAAGGCCCTTAGACCAGAGGCAGCCAATTTTTCACAAGCAATCTCTGAGAAGAAAGGGGACATCCTCTTTAGAGGAGTTCTTTCCGTGACAATAATATCAGCAGAAGACGTACCTGTCACAGATCTAATGGGGAAATCTGATCCTTTTGTTGTATTAATTATGAAAAAATCTGGAAAAAAAAATAAAACCCGAGTAAGTTTTTGAATACCCTGAGAATGAAACATTATCTTCCCCTAACGTGTTTTGTTTCAATCTTTTTAAATTAAGCAACTTTTGTCCTACTCATCGTTCTTTGCTAATCTTAGGTTCTAAACAACACCCTTAACCCAGTGTGGAACCAAACATTTGACTTTGTAGTTGAAGATGGATTACATGATTTGCTCATATTGGAAGTTTGGGACCATGACACCTTTGGGAAGGTAAATTCTTTTAGATCATCTGTATTTGTTTGAGTATTAAACTATTGCTCCACAACTTATGAACTTTATAAAGTTGATGCATCTCTCTCAAAACTTGCAAATTTCAGGACAAAATTGGTAGATGCATCATGACCCTTACAAGAGTTATACTAGAAGGAGAATTTAAAGATACCTTTACCTTGGATGGTGCCAAGTCGGGGAGATTAACATTTCATCTTAAATGGACACCACAACCTATAATCCGAGATTAATTAATTTTATATTAGTTTTTTTTTTCTTTTCTTTTGCCCCAAAAAGCGTATATATGATGGCATTTTACAGGAAATGCTAAGCCTAATTGGAAATTAGAACATGAAAAGGTAGAGCTTTAAAATGTTTCAAGTGAAGCAATGATATTATACACTTTCATTTGCTAATATTTGTTGTAATTACAATGTTAAAGGTAGTCTTTCCTTTTCTAGTTAAACCAACCAGTTTCATGCTGCCCTTTTCCTATTAGCTAGTAAAATGTTTTGTTTCATGTAAATTTGAATGGAAGACAAGAAAGAAAGGAGCTGGTTTATTTTTATTTTTTAAAGAAGAAGAGGGCAATGAAGATAAACTACATGCTTATGTCTTATTATAAAACATCTCAAGTTTGAAATAAACTAACAATAGGTTTACTAAAATGAAAATAAAAAGAAAGATCTGATTCAATACCACCTTTATAGCTTCCACATCGAATTTAGCATAATAGTTGCTTAGCTTTCGGGATAAATTTAATTTTAAAATTTTTATTAGGTTGTTTTAATTTGCTAACATATTTTAGATTTTAGAATTTTAAATTATGCAGAAAAATTTGTTATAAGTTAAGTGTTTAAACACCGAATTTTTTAGGTTAAACATTCATATCATCGAAGAAACAACAATACACATACATTTAAGGAAGAGAGGGAATGGGAACCTTACCCTTCCTTTGACTTTGACTAATGAGAGTTTGACAACCCAATCCCGGTATCATTCACAAAGACATTCAAGCTGCTAATAAGACAATATATTCAAGCAACTTCAGATGGATCAAATTGAATCTCTACTGCTTTCTGTTGTCGCACCCTAAATGACGCAATTTCCAACCTATCTATTTGCAACAGACTCTTTCTGACCATGGCAGTCCTGACTGTGAAAATAAAATTTTGCTTAAGCATCTGGCTAAGAGAGGCTAATTTGTCTGCCACCTTATTAGTTTCCCCATAACACTGTTTTACTAGAACCTTATCTCCACCATTATCTCCTTGACCTTGTCCACGAGGTCTAGGAACCTCCATAGTGTCTGAGATTTTTCATTTGTTGCCTTCACCAATAGTTTCAAGTTAGCCTCTGCAATTGTCACGACTCAAAGTACACCCTAGTTGTAACATAACGTATAGGACCCCAAGCGACCCTATACAAGACACTTAGCATACATCATACAAGATAATAGAATTTTAAAAAAAATTCAGAAGACAGTTTTAGATCATAGATTTTGACAAAATAGGAAGTCTAACATAAGTCTCAAAGCCATCTAGTGTATCATAAGGAAAGTGATTGGGACATAACCCCATACATCACATACAAACGTAAATGACATAAAGCTATAAAAGTGACATCGTCCTTTTATATATAAGGACTCAACAAGTCTTCAAATCTCTAATGCAATCAACTAGCCACGAACAGAAGTAGAAGAGTCGTCAACCCCTACATTAGTGAAACAATGTAGGCACAAGTATGCATTAGTACATGAAATGTACTAAGTATGAGGGGAATGCAATAAAACATGAGACATGATCATAAAGGGAAATAATTGAAAACATGGAATGCGTGCCAAAGTTGAAACATGGTAAAATCATTTATGAATATTCATAAAACATTAGTAATTTGCTTAGTTCATTTTGTGGAAATTTTACCATTAACGGACATAAAGACCATGCGAGCTATAACATGGAATTCAGTGTCTACCCCACACCGAAAAGGAGTGTCCTACTTTCCAAGGTAAGGATCATGAACATCTAGCTTATGTAGATTCACTAGCTAATGTCTATCTAAGAAAATCATCTTATGGTGGCATATAGATTATGGGACATGGGTATTCTCCCCTAGTTCGCTCTGTGCTAAGTATAAATCCCACGTAACAGTCATTAATCTTAACTTGTCTTATTATTATTGGACATGGGTATTCACCGCTTGTCTTATCATAGGATAGCTCCTTAAACCATGCGTGAGAAAACCTTTTACAATCCATGATCTTTTCATAATAGCTTCTTAAGGCTCATTGCCATTCACTTAATTCTAGAAATGCCCTACTACTAATGGAAATAGTTATGAAAGCGTGATCTATAATCATTATTAGCATATCCGGCTACCATACTAATCAAGACGTAATTTAGGAAAATACCCCAAAAAGCATTAAGGGAAAATATAGATTTCATTCATGCCATGTGGCCAAGCTTTATAGAACATATATATACCTTTATCTATAAGCTTACTTGAGTCATAAAAAAATATTTCATGAAACATGCATAATTTCATAAAACCTAATCATCGATTCAAGCTTCTTCATAAATTCATGTAAACTAGGGTTCATAGTCAAAATTCATACATCAATGCATGGGTTCACATGGAATTGATTGAAAAGCATGTAATTAAATCCAAATCTTCAAAATAAGATCATAATAAAATAATTGAATCCAAACAAATAGAACCCATGAGGAATTGAGTGAAAATCTAATCAAATCTTGGAAAATTGAATTGGAGAATTGAAGAAACCTTGGGCACTCAATAGGTGAATTTAACCCATTGATGAACTACCAACATACCTTGATTGAAGACCTAAGCAATGATGAAGAAAGGAGTCTTGAACTTGAAGAACCCTTGATTCTACTTCCTTGATCTAGACAGAAGCTTTTTGGAAAGAATCTTGGAGAGACTTTGGGAATTTGAGAGAATGAATAAATTGGGGGAAATTTCTAAGGGTAAATGGTACTTATAGGGTTTAGATTTTGGGGTAAAATGATGTAGTATTTGGTTAGAATAATTAGGAAAAGACCCAAAAGTCCCTTAATAAATAACTGCCGACCACTATCCACCATCGATGGTGGGACCTATGATTCGTAAGTCCATTTACAAACCATCCTGGTCAACTGTCGGTGGGGGTTCAGGAACTTGTTTCTTTACCCTGGAATGATCAGACCCATTTACGGTTCATTGGTCAAACTACAATCCGTACATGACTATCGTAAGTCCAACTTTGGCCCTCAAAATTTCACCAAGTCTGAGACTCACCTACGAGACCTACCTACGACTCGTACATTGAACGACGGACCATCCTGGTGAACTGTAAAAAGGGTATCAGAAGTTGACATTTAAAAATCATTTGACTTGCCACCTACGGTTCCCACCTACGACTCATAAGATGACCTACAATCCATCGATGGGGTTCGTAGACACAGACACCAGCTCTAGAAAACCTGCAATTTTCCTTCTTTTCAAATTCAAGGTGTTACATTATCTCCCCCTTGGGAACATTCATCCTTGAACGGGACTCAAGACATCATAATGAGGATAGAAAGAAGATCTATCAGCCCAACATGAATGGAATCACATAAATGCACATATCCGAGGAGGAAAATTAACCCCAAGCTAAAGCATTTCAAAACATCATTCCATAAGGCCTATAGGCAACTCATACTCAAATGCACATAATCAAAGAAGAATATCAATTTCAAGCTAAAACTTGCTTTTAAAACATCTTGTCATAATAGCTATTTGGAAATCAAATACAAATGCACATCATCATGAAACAATCAATGAAGCTAAATCAAAATCTAAAAAATATTAATTTTTATGAGCATGCATGCATGAGGAAACATGGAAATGACTAAAACACATGAATCCTAAAGAGTGAACATGAGTGGCTAATGTCTCCAGCTAAAACCGAAGATAACAAAAAGAGATAGGGATACTAAGACATCACACCGTCTCCGGCCTTTCACATACCAACCTAAAGCAAGGAACCCTTGAACAATTTAAATATTCCCACACACACACAACCATGAAGTACACTATCTCCCTCTTGGGAGAAAACCTCTCTAACTCTTTCAAATCCCTCTCCCTCAACCCAAGCATAGCACCAAAGTCTTAACACCTATAGAGCCATTGATACAAGTAAAAACACTTAAGGAATTTCCATAATGATTTCAAGGTCAACTTCAAACACAATTACAACACATGGAGTCTTACCATAGCCAATGAAACACCCAATACCAAGCAATACATAAATACAAGCTAAAAGACCATAACTCACCAATTACCGCATCCGGGGAACACTTATGATCTTCTCGAGTATGAAGAGCATAAAAACTATTATGTTTCTTACCATCACTAGGACCTGAAGAACGGTAAGGTTGAGCTCGCCGACAATTGTCTTCCTCATTCTTAGCAATCGTAGGACAATCCCTTATCTTATGATCCATTTTTTCACAACCAAAACATGCATTAGAACCAGCTAGACACTTACCCCTATGTATTTTTACACACTCTCAACACTTGGATCCCATTTGCTCACTAGAATCCTTACTTGGGAACAATTATCTCCACTGGACCTTGAATGTGAGAAATCGCTATTATCCTTTCTTTCCGTCTTTAAATTCGTAGTTTTCTCCTTAAGCTTCTCCTTTTCTATCTCTTGTGCATGCACCATTAAACGGGAGACATTCAGCTCCTTAACAAGCATGGAGGTTAGGCATTCTTTGACCACCAAGTCAGAAGCACCCGACACAAACTTACTCATCCTTGCCCTTTGATCGGCAACCATAGTTGGAGTGTATTTGGACAATTTCAAGAATTTCAAAACATACTCCTTCACATTCATATTCCCTTCACGAAGGTCAATGAACTCAAGTACCTTTTCCTCCCTCATCATAAGGCGAAAGTGCCTACCAAGAAAAGAAACCTTTAATTTCTCTCAATAAATAAGACTTGCATTTATTGCCCTCTTTTCCTTCCATTAGTTAAACCAAACTTGAGCAACACCCTTAAGTTGATAAGCAGCCAATTCCACCTTTTCCACCGAAGTGATACCCATGATTCCCACTATCTTATAAGCCTCATCAATAAACTCTTGAGGATCTTCCTCAACTTTAGATCCATGAAATTCTGAAGGATTCAATTTAGTAAATTCTCTCACCCTTGCCGCTGCCATATCCACCCTTGGGTTCATGGGAGCCACAATCTCTCTATTTGCTTGAGTCATCATAGCTTAAGGCAATGCATGAATTGCGGCTCAAAACTCATCATTAGTCACTTGCTCAGCCAAAGGGTCGACCAATACTTGGGGAACCTCGGGCTCCAAATTTTCATGAACATTCATATTTCTTCTCACAGGATTCCTTTGTAGAGGTATATTCTGAAAAATATAAATATGGGTTAAGAGAGGAGGACCTTTATAGAGGTGAACTCTATGACACGACTTTAGAGTAATCAAAGAAGTGACCTTTCATAAACATCTTATAGCCTCTCATTCATAAATGTGGTGCGCTTCACACTCATGAAGAAGACTCTACTCGACGTGGCTTATAAGACATCCTATGACCTTTCTAATCCTTATGCTCTGAATACCATATTTGTAAAGACCCAAACTACACCCTAGTCGTAACATGGCGTATAAGACCCCAAAAGACCCTATACAAGCCACTTACTATCCATCATATAAAATAATAAAATTTAAGAATTCAAAAGACCGTTTTATATTATAGAGATTGTGAAAAAAATTAGAAGTCTAACATAAGGCTCAAAGCCAGCTAGTACATCAGTACATCATAAGGAAAGTGATTGAGACGTAACACATACATCATATACAAGCTTGAAAAATGGAAATGACATAAAGCTATAAAAGGAATATCGTCCTTGAATATATGAGGACCCACCAAGTCTTCAAATCTTTAATGCAATCAACTAGCCATGAACGAAGTGAGAAGAGTTGTCAAGCCCTACATTAGTGAAACAATGTAGGTACAAGTATGCATTAGTACATGGAATGTACCAAGTATGAGGGGAATGCAATAAAACATGAGACATGATCATAAAGGGACATAATTGAAAACATGAAATGCATGACCAAGTTAAAACATAGTAAAACCATTTAGGAAGATTTATAAAACATTAGTAGTTAACTTAGCTCCTTTTGTAGGAATTTTACCATTAACCAACATATAGACCATGCGAGATATATCATGGAATCAAGTGTCTACCCCACACCAAAAGAGGATTTCCTACTTGCCAAAGTAAGAATCATGAATTTCTAGCTTACGTGAAGCCACTAGCTAATGTCTATCTAAGAAAATCATCCTATGGTGGCACATAGTTTATGGGACATGGGTATTCGCCGTTAGTCCACTTAGTGCTTAGCATAAATCCCATGAAATAGTCATTAATCTTAACTTTTCTTATCATTATGGGACATGGGTATTCGTCGCTTGTCTTATCATAGGATAGCTCCTTAAACCATGCGTGAGAAAACCTTTCACCATCCATGATCTTCTTATAATAGCTTCTAAAGGCCCATAGTCATTCACTTCATGCTAGAAATGCCCTACTACTAATGGAAATAGTTTTGAAAGCGTGATCTGTAATCATTGCTGGCATAGCCGGATACAATACTAATCAAGACCTAATTTAGGAAAATAGCTCAAATACATTAAGGTACAATCTAGATGTCATTTATGTCATTTGGTCAAGCTTCATAGAACATAGAGATACCTTTATCTATAAGCTTACTTGAGTCATAAATGTTTATTTCATTAAACATGCATAATTTCATAAAACATTTTCATAGATTCAAGCTTCTTCATAAATTCATGTAAATTAGAATTCATAGTCAAAATTCATAGATCAATGCATGGGTTCACATTCAATTGGTTGAAAATCATGTAATTAAATCCAAATCATCAAAATAAGATCAGAATAAATTAATTGAATCTATACAAATAGAACCCATGAGGAAATGAGTAAAATCTAATCAAATCTTGGAAAATTGAATTGGAGAATTGAAGAAACCTTGGGGACTAAATGGGTGAATTGAACCCATTGATCAACTCCTTACATACCTTGATTGAAGACCTAAGCAATGATGAAGAAAGGAGACTTGGACTTGAAGAACCTTAACTTTTTCTTTCTTGATCTAGAGAGAAGATTTTTGGAGAAAACCTTGGATAAACTTAAGGAATTTGAGAGAATGAATAAATTGGAGGATTTTCTAATGGTGAAGGGTATTTATATGGTTTAGATTTAGGGGTAAAACGACGTAGTGTTGGGTTAGAATAATTAGGAAAAGACCCAAAATTCCCTTTAAAAATAATTGTCGACCACCATCGACAGTGGGACCTATGATTCGTAAGTCCATTTACAGACCGTCCTGGTCAATCGTTGATGGGGGTTCAAGAACTTGTTTCTTGACCCTAGAACGACGAGACCCATGTATGGTCTGTTATTCAACCTACAGTCCGTGCATGTCCACTGATAGTCCAACTTTTACCCTCAAAATTTCACTAAGTTTGGGAATCACCTATAGGACCTCCTACGACTCGTACATTGAACGATGGACCATCATTGTGAACCGTAAAAAGAGTACCGAAACTTGACATTTGAAAATCATTTGACTTGCTACCTACGATTCCCACCTATGGCCTGTAAGAGGACCTACGGTCCATTGGTTGGGTCCATAGAAACAGTCACAAGCTCTAGAAAACCTACAATTTTCCTTCTTTTCAAATCTGAGGTGTTACAACAATGATCTTGCGTATTTCCTAATCAGTACAATGTTGTAAACTCGTCAACATAGGTCTCCTTCATACCAATTACTTGTACCTGGTCCGATAAAGAGTGACTATTCCATGATGGACCTCCCATTGCAGTCCCTGATGACTCCACCAATTCCCATCAATGCAACTACCATCACTATTAACCTTAACAAGCAAAAGTTATGGCTTATCCCACTTCACCAACATGTGCATTGTAGTTTCTACCGGAGAACCAATAAGAGTGTTTAAGCTTTTCCATCTTATATCAAAATTTAGTTTCCCAAAGTACTGCTTAGTAAACTGAGAGAGACTAAAGGAGATCAGTGCAATAGATCTTTTTAGTGGAGGTGTCTCAGCTCTGTACTTCTTTGCACATATGGACCTCCAAAACTTCCATATGATTAATAGAGGTATGATTTTCATAATAGAGGTTGACATTATATAAATTGGATAGTAACTCTACCATTTCTGCATAAGTTGTATAAGGTGTGCATTCTTGAAACCTAAAGCTGTCAATATGAGCTGACCTACCCCATCCGGGCAAATCCATACAGACTTTAAAATTTTATGGGTCAGATTGGGCTAGTCCATTTTTTGTGTAGCCAGAAAATGATCGGCTCAGCCCACAAGTACGTGGGCTACGGGCTTTGCCGGGCCATCTATCTTTTCTTAAAAGTATATTTTTTTATAATTTTTTAAATAAATTATAATATAAAAATATTATCATAAATATCGATAAGATAATATTACATGGTGTTAGTGTTACTACTTGTTAATCAAATCCACAAATAAAATTATCTTTATAGTATTTATTAAGTTTGATTTCAAGTAAAAACATAAATAGTTAAATAGAAATATTAACCTAATTGTTTTCCAATAATCATAATAAAACACAAAAACTATGACAATATTCCATAAGCTGCAGTCTATGTAGTGATTCCCTAGAAATTTTAGGGAATTTTTATTTTATGTACTACATATTTTATAAACATAATTTGTATTTAAATTTTAATATTTCAAACTTTAAACAAATTTTGAGTTCAGACTCTTGCTATTTTTAATACTTTATTTTATTTTTATTTTTTAATTGGCACACGTGCCGGTCCTATCAATATTTCTCAAGCCCCACAAATCGGTAGACTTATTTAGGCCAGACTAAAAAGTCATTTTCTTAAATGGGCTCCAAAAAATCATAGCCCAACCCTATCAAATCACGGGTTGAGCCAGAATAGCCCAACGGGCCTAACCCATATTGACGGCTCTATTGAAACCTATCCCAAATGGTGAACTGAATGTGTGCCACACAAGATTGGTCAATTCTCGTGAACAAAGTAAATGCTAAGTTATTTCCCTCCTCTATGAGTTACTATAATAATAGGACCTTGCCCCTCGTTAATACCCTATCTAAATAGTTTTTCATTAGTTGGAATCTTGTCATGTACTACCCTCCGACATAATGACATTTTAAAAGACACGTGCTTGTGCCAAATGGATTTGTCAATACTGGATTGGTCCTTCGGGTGTGATTGGTATGAAAGAAAATATTTTTCGGAAAATGTTATTCAATTTTTTTATGTTTGGTTAGGTTAAATATTTTGGAGAATGTTTTCCAAATCAATTCATTTTTCTCAAATTTAAGGAAAATGACTTCTCTTCAAAAATTAAGGAAAACATTTTTCAGAACTCTCTTCCAACTTCAAATTACAATTTTTTTTGTTGAAAAAATCAATTTATTTTGTCCCTACCCTCAAACCAACCCCCCACCCCCCAAAAAATAATTTAAAGCTTGTTTTAAAAATATATTTTTAACTTCAATTTTTTATTTTTTTACCCCACCTTCACCCCTACCCAAGTCCCCTACCACCCTCCAAAAAAATATATTAAAAGTTTTTTTTTAAAAATATTTCCAATTTCAATTTTTTATTTTTAATACCCCAACCCTTCTGTCGACCCCTCCCCCATCAGCTCCCCTACCAGCCCCCCACTCCCCTCCCCAAAAAAAATTAAGTTTGTTTTAAAAAAATATTTTCTACTTCAAATTTTTATTTTTTCACCCCTACCTTCGACCCCCCCTCTCCGGTCAGCCCTCCCTCCTACCAGCCCTCCCCCCCAAAAAAAATAAATAAATTATGTTTGTTTTTAAAGAATATTTGTAACTTCAAAATTTTATTTATTTTTTCACCCTACCCTCGACCCTCCCATTCAAATTTTTATTTTTTCACCCCTACCCTTGACCC
>NC_064291.1:24969646-25085814 GCF_019186545.1 Solanum stenotomum
CCCCCCCAAAAAAAATAAATTTAAGTATGTTTTTAAAAAATGTTTTCAACTTCAAATTTTTATTTTTTTTCCCCTACCCTCGATCCCCCCTCCCCTACATAAATGAGTCACAACATTATGCACATCGTCAGATATTATTGGCCAACATTTCTCATAGAATAAGACACTTAATCCATCTGGTCCTGCTGCACTTGTTGGGTAAATATCAAACACACTAGCTTGTGTTTTCTCCATAATTGGTTTTTCCATGAGCATAATATTATCTTCAACAAATACTTTAGCTTATATATACTCAGTGCAAGTACAGTTTGCAGAACTTGAGTCGGTATTAATTTTTTTTTGAAAGTAATCACTTGCATCCTTTGCAACTTCCTCTCCCCCTTCTCTTCATTGCCCCCCTCGTCTTGCTTCTTTTGAATACAAAGTTTTATTCTTTTTCATTTAATCGCGGTATAATAGTAAGCAATGTTCTTATCACTATGCCTCCACCATTGAGCCTTAGCCGTTTGCCTTAGTACTGCATCCTGTATAATGAGAAGTTGTACATATTTTTCCTTTGCCTTAATGAGTTCAGCCCTATCATCAGTAGGCTTAGAAAGAATCAGGGTTTCCTGTTGGTTGACAATCAACTTCTCCAACCTCTTTGGTTCCACATAAAATCTCCTAAGGTTTTTCTTGAGCAAACACTATGTCTCTTACTTATCCTTTTTAATTTATGATGCAATATCCACATAGGATTATCTTCCACACCATCCTCCCACATCCCTTTCACCACATGAAGATAACCATCTTTACTAGCCAAAAAGTCCAAGATCTTAAAGTATCTAGGACCAACCGAGATATTCTTCTTCATAGTAATCTGCAGAGTTGCATGATCAGAAAAAACCCTTACTAAATGCAAACCGATGATCTAGAAAAAAACATTATTCCACTCAAAATTGTGAAGTAGCCTATCTAGCATCACCCACATAGTGTCTGGTAGCCCTCTATTATCACTCCAAGTATGAAGATTAGGAAAAAAAATCCTGCATCTTGCAACCCACAGTCATCTATACACTCTAAAAAGTCCAAACTCTTTATCAATTATGAAAGGCACACCTCCTAGATTTTCTTCAATAGATGCTATCACATTAAGATCCCCCATACCACATAAAGGACCTTGAATTCTTCCAGCCCATTCTCGTAATTCATCGCATATGGGATCCTAAGATCAGTCTTACACTTAGCATAAACCACTATCACATGTAAGGGATTTGGACTCATAAGGTGGATCATGGTTAGTGTAAGTTGTTACTGTGTATTATCCAATACTGTCACTGTATTATCATTTGACCAGAATAACCATATCTTATTATAGCCATTATAAAAGCAATATGGTAATCCAAGAATTAGTTTGTAACTCCTGATTTTGGAGGACCTAATTATAGGCTCCTGTAATACAATAAAAGTAAGTTGATGTTGTGATTTGAGTGTACTAAGCCTCTTATAGTCTCTCTGGGCCTACACGCCCCTAATGTTCCATAAAAGTGCACTAATCAATAGAAACATAACCTTTGATCAAACATTACCTTTGAGGCCACGTTTTAACCCTCTCTTTTCCACAATGGGCAATGTTAGCGGAGGGAAACTCACCTCCTCAATATGATCAAACTCTGACACATCTTGTAAAGTTACCTTTGATTTAAATTTTTTATTCTTCTTTAAAACTAGCTACAAACATTAATCCTCCGATATATTCAGTATTTCCATTTCTATCTTAAACACCTGTAAAACAACTTCCTCAGGTAAGTTAATTTTGGACTTTTGTTCTTTTTGTTGATATTTTAAATGGAAATTTTGGGTACTAGCTTCCTTCCTCTCCTTATTTTCTCCCTTGGCACCTCGTCCACACATGTTTTAGACAGTAAAGAGGCAAAGTTAGAAGTATGCACCACAAGCGCATTCTCAGTGCCAAATACTTCCATCTCTGCTATCTCTCCATCCTCTTTGATTCGAGGTGCATCCACTACCACAACAGTTTGTGAGTTTTGATAACCACTCACACCGACAACAATATCCCATTGCAACATCGTAAAAGAATTTCACTTCTCTATGGTAGGCTTAGCTGGTATGAAATTACCAACAACTCCTTTTTGTATTTGTTTTCCACCTTCCTTATTTCTACAAACAATAATCCAATCATTAGTTTGCCAATTTTTCTTTGGTTCAACAATGAAAGGTTTCAAAACACCTGAAGATCCCGCAACAATAGATCAAGAACTAGGTTCTTTGAGCTTTTGGTATAGATAAACCCCATCAGAGTGTCCCTGCGTTTTGCAAAAGAGGTAAAGAATCAGGATCTGCTCATATTCAAAAGGTTGTAGATAAGTATGAACATCCCTATGAATCAATTGATTCTATACCACAGCCTCATTAGTCAAATTGATCTTAATTGTTGCTTTGGCAGTTGAAGGCCTAGTACAAGCTAATGTAGCCTTATCCAAACCTATTATAATACAATTTGGACCTAAAGTCCTTTCCAGCAGAGCCCACTCCTAACAATGCCAGAGCAAGTCCAGTTTAGTTACCCAAGTCAGTGTTAGAGTAGATTCCATTTCAACATTGAAGTAACGAGTCCACCTTTGAATGCGCATCAATATACCACAAATCGGCATCGATCTCCCCCCCCTATAAAATCACTTGAAGATCTCCTCATAAGTAAAATTAATAAGCACATGTCTCCAATCCTTTTCCCCAAATTTGAGAGTTCCTTTTAAGGGGGCTAATCGCTTAAATTCATCACACAATTTTTCTGTATGAGGTCTAGTGCGAGGAAACTTACCTACAACTACGACCCGACACTTCTTTGTGAGTAACTCATCTTCCTCCTTAATAAACACTATACTGACCTTGCCATCAACAAATTCATAGTCTCTTGGTTCCACACGAACATGTCTTGGTGTATTAGAATAAGCTCACCCTACAACCGAAGTTGCGTAACTTGATTGAGTCGGATCATTGTTTGGTGGGCATATTGGAGTACACAAATGAGTTCCTAGCGGATAACCGAGGTTCTGGTACCCTGAGAAGATGGTCAGAACAATGATCAAATGTTGTTGTAAACCAGTGTACACGTCACTCAGAGGCGTTGTCTAGTTAGAGAGAAGTGATAGGTGTAAAGAGACAAAAAACCTCTCCTATCGAGAGACAATTTCAATCACTTTTAAATCTTGGCTTAAGTCATCGATGACCCCTTAAAGTTGTTCGCATATTTCATTTAGACACCTGAATTAGGGCTAGTACCTATTGAACACCTAAATTGTTCAAAAAATTACCTATTAAACATAAAATGCTGATATGGCAGAAAAAATGTTTTTCACTTTCTTTTGGCGCATGAAGACATCTGAAATCATATTTTAATTTTTTTTTTTTTAAAAAATTACAGTTGGCATTGTAAATAATTTTAAAAAAATTAATCCAAAAAAGGAAAATCCCCCACCCCCTTCCTCCCCCTCCCCTAATTTCAGTCGTCTTCTTCATTGTTTTCAAAATCAAACTTACAGTGTATTTTTTTTTTAAGATCAAATAATTGGATTTACTAAAGAAAGAAGAAACAAGATTTTTGGACATTGGAGTAATGAAAATCAACTAATTAGCTCTGCCAGAAAAAAAAAATTGGACATTGAAGTATAAAAATTTAGCCGCCAGCTCCATTTCCAGCACCTCCAAACAAACATCACCAATCAAATTAAAATATAAACTCATTTAACTTATAAAAAATAAAATTAAAGAATTCGATAAAATTAATTTGGGTCCTCTTGATTTCTCTTTGCACCCGATTTGAAATAATTACTTCGTTAACAAACTCCGCTTCTTCATCACTCTTGTATGAGTCTCACTTTGTATCTTTCTCTCACGTATTAGGTACGGAAAGCTGTTGTTATTTTAAAAAAAAGTTGAGTCTACAAGTAGTTTGAGAAGATATAGAGTGGATTAAGAAGAGAAATGTTGCCGGAAAGAAGATGAAGAAGAAAGGCGTAGGGTAGAAGAAAGGGGGTGGGGGTAGTGTGGGGCCGGGTAAAAATGTGTTATTATAGACAATGTTTTTATGTATATTAAAAAGATTGAAAATATATTTGTAGTACTTTTTTTTTAATATAAAAATCATTCTTCCATAATTTTTGGGGCCCACTTGCCACATGTCATCTTTTCATTAATTATTTTGCCACGTCATCGAGAGTGTATCACACACATTTTACATTTTTCACTTATTATCAAAAAATGTCTAATAGGAACAAGATTTGAATAGACAAAAGTGTTCAATAGGTATTAACCCTAGTTGAGGTGTCTAAGTGAAATATGCGGACAACTTTAAGGGGCCGTCGATGACTTAAGCCTTAAATCTTTTGTTACTCCACAATCATTTAAAAAATCAACAATATAAAGTCTACAACAAATATAAAATATCTTGTATAATGAGCATAGAGCCAACTATTCTTTCTCCTTTAGCTAAAGAATAATGATTCATATTCCTTCATGAAATTTTCTTTTTTGAGTTTTCCAAAAAATTCAAGTATAAGATTTTATAACTCATTTTGTAGTTAACCAAAATTTATAGTATAAACTTTTGATTAGTATACTTGTATATTTAGTAAACACAGTTGCCTGGATACAACAATATATGCCTTTTTAACAAAGAATTATCAATATATTAAAAAAATTACCAAGGCTAATTTATTGCCTCAAGGGAAAAGGAAAAACTTTTTGGATAAATATTGAAAAAAAAAATTAGTAAGAAAAATCAAGCAATTGCTCCAATTTCATGTCTATATCTCTATTTTATAACATATGGAGTCTCACATAGCAACATCAAAGTTTCCGCCTTTAATTTCTCAACATGCCCAAGGAAATATTTCCTTGCAGTTTTTATGCCTATATTTTAGGGTCTATTTTATCTACCCTTTAGGTCATTTTTTCAATTTTCAATATTTTTGGTGTTTATTGCTTTTAGTTGACCCAAGTCATTTATGATTTGATGGGATAAATACTTCAATGACCAGCCCGTTAATTTGGTTTTAATGCGAGGTTCTATATTTTGGAGCGGATGAAGTTTTAACAATTTTTGTAGATAAATTTTTTAGGTAAACGGCCTCACAAAATCATTCTGATGGTTATATTGGCTCTGGAACATTGAGTTTAATCTTGATTAACCTTTGGGTTAGCTCTCAAGGGTTTCATACACATCTTAGGATACCATGTGGCTTGTGGAAAATATAAAACTTTGGGTGTAAAACCCACTTTTTGTTGAACCAACCTTCATTAGAAGTTTTGACATCTTTGTTGAGTCTGGAAAGTCAAATTTGATGGGAGAGTATAGTTTGTGTCCACACACAGGGTTATGAATGAATCCTAAGCCCTATTTAGAGAATTTTCCTAACTTTAAGTTGAGCGGATGCAACCTTTGCTGGTATACCAAGCTTTGCTCTTTGCATTTGTATACTTGGAGCCATGTACATGCATGCCAATGAAATTGGTCTCCGCGACCTGTGTTTGCATCACATTCACAAAGATTAGTTTCTTGGTCTCCACGTTAGCAAGCTTTGAGTATAGCCACCATGATAAAGGGTCATTGGACCCAATCAAAGCTTGGCCGTCGTGACGGTGACCCTATAGGCCCTTTGATTGCAATGAGTAAGTGGATGGCATGTATATTCTGGTTTCGGTGTTTTCAACTTCATTTCTCACATAACTGTAAACCTTTCGAGACATTGTGAGCTCAAAATTGAGGGGAATTGGTGGAAATTACTAGGAATTGTTGGTGGATAGAATTCGACGTTGGAAGGGTCGTTATTCTACCATGTAACCTGTTAGTTTCCATTTAATTTATCATTTTGGTGTGTGGTAGCATTCGTTTGACGTAATTGATGTTGAGCTATTTTGAGGCATTTGAGAGCTCAGATTGTGCCCATTTTTTGGGCATAAGTTCCTTGTGTTAGTTGGGACCCATTGACATAGTCAATTTTGTGATTACTTGAATGGGTCCAACAATGACATTTTGACTCAATTTTTGACTCGAGCTTGATTATTGAAATTTGGGTGTCAAAATGATTGCATTGAATTTGATATCTTGGAATGGCGTGTCTTCATGGTTCGAGGGAGATGCCATAAACACATTTATTGCTTTTGGTCACTTTAGTTTCAAACTTGAACGCGGTGTATGATTTACATACCAATAACTCCTATAATGTTTGAAAGTCTTATGTCAAACATACTAGTAATTTGCGTATTTATTATCTACTCTGTTGGTATCGTTCAATAATTCCTATAATGTTTGAAAGTCTTATGTCAAACGTACTAGTATTTTGCGTATTTCTTATGTACTCTGTTGGTATTGTTTATGTTTTCTTATGACTTAAAACTTATATACATTATATATCTTGAATTGTATTATTATTATTATTATTTTTTTTTATTATTATTACTATTATTATTACTATTATTATTATTATTATTATTATTATTATTATTATTATTACTATTACTATCACTATTACTATTACTATTACTATTACTATTACTATTACTATTATTATTGTTGTTATTATTGTTGTTATTGTTGTTGTTGTTGTTATTGTTATTGTTATTGTTTTTGTTATTGTTATTGTTGTTATTCTTGTTGTTATTGTTATTGCTATTCTTGTTGTTATTGTTATTGTTATTGTTGTTGTTATTGTTATTGTTATTGTTATTGTTATTGTTATTGTTATTGTTGTTATTCTTGTTGTTATTGTTATTGTTGTTGTAGTTATTATTGTTATTGTTCTTGGTCTTGTTATTGTTATTGTTATTACAGGATCAACGACCTAGCGGTAGTCTGCTCAGTCATAGATCTAGCAATTTAGCATCCTTAAGCTAGCGGAATTCCGCCTGCATAAGAACTGAAATACACAAGAATTTTTATATAGCTTCTTGGACTGCATGATGTTAATTTTACCTGAGCAAATGGTCTATCAGGAATCTAATACATACTTCTTATCAGTTTACAATAGATTTGTCACCGGACTACCGCCAGGTCGCTGATCCTGTAACCTTGGTATCAGAGCCTAGAACTTTCATGGTATATATGAGATGGAGGTGAACTATTCGACATAGATAAGATCTTTGTCTCATGGATCTGGGAGACACGAGTACTAGAAGTACCAGACTAGAAGAGGTCGATGTACCTCAAAACCTTGATTTGTTAAACAAATGGACTATTCCTAAAGTCCCAATTAAAACTATTTATGATTATGGTTGGTTTGATAAACTATCTTCTAAATAATTGATTAAAACTACTGAGCAATCTTTAGCTTTAAATTCGTCTGAACAGACTATTCGTTTGCTAAACGAGCGTGCTGTTAATTTATATAAAAATCAGTATAATTATCTACATATTGGTATGGTGCAAATTGCTTTTAAGCCTTTAACCCTTAAAGGGTTACCTGAGACTTTTTTAGCTGCTCTTCGTGATGCTAGAAATTTAATGTAACCGTCAATCTCTTATGGGTTCGATAGAATCCACGGTGGCCTATGGTCCCGTATACTTTAATACTTAGCCTAATTTGCAGTTATCTCTTACTGATGCAAATATACTTGATGCCTTAACATTAAATGTTAAAATGCATGGTTATAATTATGTTCCTGGTTCAGAACTCATCAGTTTATCTTATAGAATTTATTTCAAATTACTATCTACTCTTAATCCTAGATGTAGATTATATGATATATCTAATCAAACTATTTTGGTGGAAACCAATTTTGCAAGGACCAAGGTCACCACCAGGAGACCTATTAAGTATGAAGAAATAGATTTCCCAGCTTCATGGACTCTAAATTCGGTGATATCCCCAAATCAGTTAACAAATGCAATTACTAATTCTGATTTCTCTCATATATCGTAAAATCCCGATGAGAGGATTTGTATTCAGTTTTCTGATAATAACTATGCGCCTCATAGGCAGTCCTTTTCTAATAACAGGTTGATGTCTTCTGTGAATCACAATTTTAATAGACATTCTTCGTCTAGTCGTAGACTTATGCCTGCTATTCATCATATTTCCCCTGTTGAATCTATATATGGTCCAGTTCGAGATTGCGCTACTTCGATTCATATTATTGCATCCGATAGCAATTCTGTGGTGGAAAAGGTAAAGATCGACCCTCGAACTAATATAGTTCAGGTGAATGATGATGCTTTAGATAAGGATATTCCTTCGGTTTTCGAGATGGAGTTTGACCCCAACGATTCTTAATGATTCCACACCAACTTGATTTTCGCCCAGGTTCTCTGGCAAGAAAACATATTCAAAAATAATTTTTCGATGAAAACTGAAATTGGTTTAAAACTTGGTTTTTTGATTCTTATAGTAAAGAAGATCTTAATAGTATCTCTCAAGAGTTTTATGAAACTTGTGCTTTGCATATTCAAATTATATATTTTGTTCCTTGGTTTATAACCACCTATTTACCTTTATATATCAATGTTATTGAAAGAACTTATAAAGATGGTAGTGGCAATCTTACTAAACCCATTTACCCTCCTCAGTCATCTTTTGTTTTGCCATATAATACAGGTATTACTTTTTTGGCATTTCAAAAATTCATTGAAAAAGATATTGCTTCTATCAGTATTACTGAAATCAATAAACTTATTACTCAAAATAATTATTTGAGTCTTTATGTTAAAGTTTTGGGTGAGCATATTAGCTCTCTTGATAAAAAACTTGATGATTTGACTATTTTGATAAAAGATATAAAGGCTGATATAGCGAAGAAAAATCTTGCTTCTACTTCTGAAAGCAAACCAGAGGTCGCTCTTACTCATGTTCAAAGACCTCCGGAAATTCAAGATTTTTAATTTGGATCTGTAAATGATTTTTAAGAACTTCTTGATAAAAAGTTTTCTGATCTAGATTTTAAAGGGCTTATTGATAAAAAGCTTTTTGGTTAAAATTTACGCCTATTGATTTATCTCAGAATTTTGCCGATAAAATGGAAAATACAGGTGATTTTTAAATTCAGGTTTTTGCATGAATCCATGATGGATCCATCCTGCAAAAATAACAATCTTTAGTCATTCATAGTAATAGTCTGTCAGATATTCTTTTGAGTAATCAAGAATAAGAAAATCTTCGAATTCTTCGTTCAAAATATCATTAATAATCTTTTCAAGAATAAGACCTTTCAGGTCTCTAGGTAATATAAGTATCTTAAGGATAGTAATGAGAGTTTCATCATGAAAAAATGTTTCAAAGAAGATTTTATCGAAGGTATTCACTGGATAAGAAATCCAGTAAAGAATTATCATTCTTTGTCTAGTCGTAGGCTTATGCCTGTTATTCATCATATTTCCCTATTGAACCTATATATGGTCCAGCCCGAGATCACGGTGCTTCGATTCATACTATCACATCCGATAGCAATTTTGTGGTGGAAAAGGTAAATATTGACCCTCGAACTAATATAGTTCAGGTGAATGATGATGTTTCAGATAAGGATATTCCTTCGATTTCCGAGATGGAGTTTGACCCCAACGATTCTTAATGATTCCACACCAACTTGATTTTAGCCCAGGTTCTCTAGCAAGAAAACATATTCAAAAATAATTTTTTGATGAAAAATGGATTCAGTTTAAAACTTGGTTTTTTGATTCTTATAGTAAAGAAGATCTTAATAGTATCTCTCAAGAGTTTTATGAAACTTGTGCTTTGCATAATCAAATTATGTATTTTGTTCCTTGGTTTATAACCACCTATTTACCTTTATATATCAATGTTATTGAAAGAACTTATAAAGATGGTAGTGGAAATCTTACTAAAGCCACTTACCCTCGTCATCTTTTGTTTTGCCAAATAATACAAGTATTACTTTTTCGGCATTTCAAATATTCATTGAAGAAGATATTGCTTCTATCAGTATTGCTGAAATCAATAAACTTATTACTCAAAATAATTATTTGAGTCTTTATGTTAAAGTTTTGGGCATATTAGTTCTCTGGATAAAAAACTTGATGATTTGACTATTTTGATAAAAGATATAAAGGCTGATATAACTAAGACAAATCTTGCTTCTACTTCTGAAAGCGAACCAAAGGTCGTTCTTACTCATGTTCAAAGACCTCCAAAAATTCAAGATTTTTAATTTGGATTTGTAAATGATTTTTAAGAACTTCTTGATAAAATGTTTTCTGATTTAGATTTTAAAGAGCTTATTGATAAAAAGCTTTATGATTTAAAATTTAAGCCCATTGATTTATCTCAAAATTTTGCCGATAAAATGGAAAATACAGGCGATTTTAAAAACTAGGTTTCTTCGGAGTTTAATAAACTCAGGGGGAATCCCAAGAAAAATAGTGGTTGTGCTACAAAATCGAGCATGAATACTTATTACTATCCCCGTCCTACTCCTCAAGGTCTTGATAGAGGAACGAGACTGGAATCAGGCTAATACGTCTTATAGTGGTTTAGAGATTTATGAGTGGAATCTTGATGGACTGACTGATAGACATTTGACTATTCTTGTTCATAGAATGCTCATGTATGCAACTATCTGTAAGAGTGTTAAAAACACAGATAGAACTATTTGCAAGATGATTGTTGCTGATTTTACGGGCTAGCTCCGAGGCTGGTGGGATAACTATTTGAATATGGAAGAGAAAACTTCCATTATCAATGCGGTTGCTACCGATGATGGTGTTGATAATCTGGGTATGGCTCTTGTTAGAAAGAGAGAAGATGTTGTTTATACTGTTGTTCTAACCATTTTAGAACATTTTAATGGTTGATTTATCGATCAATATGAGACTGTTCGTACCTTCCTCAACGATCTAAGATGTCTGACCTTAGGACATTTCAGATGGTACAAAGACACCTTTCTTATTAGGGTTATGGAATTACCTGAAAATAAAGTTGAGTATTGGAAAGCTAAGTTTATAGATGGCCTTCCCCCTCTATTTGCCGAAAGAGTTCATAAAGTTCTAAGAGGCAGTTATGGTGAAACCCGGAAGGTGTCTTTATACCATCTGAAATGTCCTAAGGTCTGACATCTTAGACCGTTGATGAGGGTACAAACAGTCTCATACTGATTGGTAAATCTGCCATTAAAATGTTCTAAAATGGTTAGAACAAGGGTATAAACAACATCTTCTCTCTTTCTAACAAGAGCCATACCCAGATTATCAACACCATCAATTGAGTCCTATCGGTGATAACATTAGGAAACTTTGATGCAAAGTCAATAGATCTTTGAATAGGGGTAACCTTCCCTTGACAAATCTGATGACCTAAAAATCGAACATCTGTTTGAAATAAACTCATATTTGGTTTTGAGATAACCAAACCATTTTGTATCACAATTTTCTTAAAAATGTCAAGATGATTGATATGCATTTTAAATGTTTTAGAAAACACTAGAATATCATCAATGTAAGCAATGATATAATCCATTTATGGATTAAAAATATCATTCATGATTTTCTAAAATTCAGAAGGGGCATTTTTCAAACCAAAAGGCATTGCATTCCATTCATATTGACCAAATGGAGCATTAAAAGTTGTTCTATAAGCATGCTCTTTGAATATTTGAATCTGCCAATAACCTGATTTTAAATCAAATTTTGAAAATATATTGGCATCATATAAACTGGAAAGTAAATCTCTTTTGTTTGGAATATGATACCTAATCCATTTTAAATATTTGTTCAACGGTTTATAATTAATAACTAGTCTAGGAACACCACGTTCCCTTTCATCTCCGTTATTAACATAAAAAGTTGTGCAGGACCAAGGAGATGTTCGATAGAATCCACAGTGGCCTATGGTCCCGTATACTTCAATACTCAGCCTAATTTGCGGTTATCTCTTACTGATGCAAATATACTTGATGCCTTAACATTAAATGTTAAAACACATGGTTATAATTATGTGTCTGGTTCAGAACTCATCAGTTTATCCTATAGAATTTATTTCAAATTATTATCTACTCTTAATCCTAGATGTAGATTATATGATATATCTAATCAAACTATTTTGGTGGAAACCAATTTTGCAAGGTCCAAGGTCACCACCAGGAGACCTATTAAGTGGGAAGAAATAGATTTCCCAGCTTCATGGACTCTAAATTTAGCGATATCCCCAAATCTGTTAAGAATCTAATACATACTTCTTATTGAGCCATGTGTCTGACAGTTCTAACCGGGTATAAGACGCCCTTTTCAACTCCTTAATCGGGCTATGAACCACGGTTGGCCAGACGGAGCCACTAAGGCAAAGCCAATAAGAGTAGTACTAGATCCGATTGTACCTCGATCTCAGAACCAAGTTGAGAAACCATAACAAAATTCCTTTATATTTTAATAAAGCTCAGATTGTTCATGGTCTATGTAGGAGAGAATTTAGTTATTCAACATAGATATGAGATCTTTAGCTGGACATCGTCCTGGCTAGGAGTGACAGAGCTAATGTATTACTAAAAATAAAATTACCTTATAAGAATGGTCATCACCAAAGTCCAAGATGTGAAGAACTGATCGAATTTTTATTTATGATTGCAAATCGGAACAGAGCTTACAAAGGGATGTCTTTACAAAGATTTACAACTAAAAAAAACTAGAGAGGGTTTTATTTTTGTGATGCCCTCTTCTAAGAAAAACTAAGGCTTTATAGCCAAAATAAAAAAAAATAGAAGGAATCTATATACCAAGGTTACAGGATCAGCGACCTGGCGGTAGTTCGCCCAGTCATAGATCTAACAATTTAGCATCCTTAACCTAGCGGTAGTCCGCCTGCGTAAGAACTGAAATACACAAGTAGTTTTATATAGCTTCTGGGACTGCATGTTGTTAATTTTACCTGAGCAAAGGGTCTGCCAGGAAACTAATACATACTTCTTATTAAGCCCATGTGTCTGACAGTTCTAACCGGGTATAAGGCACCCTTTTCAACTCCTTAATCGGGCTATGAACCACAGCTGGTCAGACGGAGTCACTAAGGCAAAGGCAATAAGAGTAGTACTAGATCCGATTGTACCTCGATCTCAGAACCAAGTCGAGAAACCATAACAAAATTCCTTTATATTTTAATAAAGCTTAGATTGCTCATGGTCTATATAGGAGAGAAGTTAGTTATTCAACATAGATATGCGATCTTTAGCTGGACATGATCCTGGCTAGGAGAGACAGAGCTAATGTAAGACTAAACATAAAATTACCTTATAAGAATGGTCGTCACCAAAGTCCAAGATGTGATTGGAGATATAATTGATTTTTGACCAAAAAGAAAAAATAAGGAATGCAGACTTTATTCTGGCAAATTTTTGCATTAGGTAATTTATACTTTATATCTAAAGCATGTCCTGATGCAGACTTGACCAAATGAGTAGTTTTTTGAAAATATTTCGTAGGCACTAAGCCTTCTTGAATACAGTTAACATCAGCACCGCTATCAATTATGGCAATGTTAGTAATCGAAAAACTGTTATCAGTCAAAATAGTACATTTAACGTACCATTTATGAGCAGTAATAATTTGCATCATTCCCAAAAACATATCTTTCTTATGGTCAAGATTAACAGGTTCTTTTTCAACATGATTTTCAGAAATACCTTTATTTTTGGAGAACCTCTCTTCAGAATTATGCATCTCAATCTGAGTAATCCTATGATCACAAATCAATTGAATTTGTTTAAGAGATTTAATCTCTCTTTTTAAATTCTGAACTTCAATTTTCTAAATCATTGAGAGAAGAATCCTTTTCAGGAAAATCATTTCTTTTTATAAGACAATCATCAACCTCTTTTTAAGAGTAAGGTGCAGAATATTCAAAATCATTTAAATCATTCTTCTTGTTTTCTAAAGGTTTAGAAGAACTTGAACTAGCTTCGCTAGAAGTAGTTAAATTAATAATTTTTTCACGAAGCTTGCTATCAGTAACTTCTTTTGAAAACTCAATCATATTATCAGAAGTGATTGTGTTCATATTAAAATCTTGAAATTGTGATTGAAGTTTATAAATTTCATCATCTTCATAGTTGCAAGTATTACCTTGACAAGTAGTGCAAGGGTTATCACAATTTTTGTCGTTATCAGATAAATCAAGCAATTCAATATCAGAACCTGAATCGAAATCATAATCGCAGTTCAAACCTGAGGTGTATAACGATCCATAAACCTTTTCATAAGTTTCTCCATCCAGTTCCAAAGTTTTCAACTTATTCAATTTGCAGTTAGGAGCAATATGACCAAGTTGTCCACACATGTAACATTTCACCTTAGAAAGGTTTCTTCCTGATCTATCATTGGTAAATCTATGAGATTTACGAGAGCTCTTTCTAGCTTCGCGTTCTTCTTTAGACCTTCGTCTGGATCTCCTTTTCCTGTGACAACCTTCGATTTTAGAGGACTTGTAATACTTATCCTTATTTCTGCTTTTACAAGAGGGATCGCGTAAACCGAACTGTGCACAGAAATCTCCCAATTGAGATGTTTCCCTAAGCTTATCCATCTTAAGTTGTCTAGCCATATGTAGTTCGTTGCACAAGTTCAAACCTTCTTGTGTGCAAGTCCCTATAATCTTTCCATAGGTATAATCCTGATAAGGGATTTCACCATAACTGCCTCGCAGAACTTTACGAGCTCTTTCGGCAAATAGAGGGGGAAGGCTATCTATAAACTTAGCTTTCCAATACTGAACTTTATTTTCGGGTAATTCCATAACCCTACTAAGGAAGGTGTCTTTGTACAATCTGAAATGTCCTAAGGTCTGACATCTTAGACCGTTGAGGAGGGTACGAATAGTCTCATGTTGATTGGTAAATCTACTATTAAAATGTTCTAAAAAAGGTAGAACAAGGGTATAAACAACATCTTCTATGTTTCTAACAAGAGCCATACCCAGATTATCAACACCATCATTAGTAGCAACCGCATTAAAAATGGAAGCTTTCTCTTCCATATTCAAATAGTTATCCCACCAGCCTCGGAGCTGGCCCATAAAATCGGCAACAATCATCTTGCAAATAGTTCTATCTGTGTTTTTAACACTCTTACAGATAGTTGCATAAATGAGCATCCTATGAAAAACAATAGTCAAATGTCTATCAGTCAGTCCATCAAGATTCCATTCATAAATCTCTAAACCACTATAAGACGTATTAGTCTGATTCCAGTCTCATTCCTCTATCAAGACATCTTGATGAGTAGGACGGGGATAGTAATAAGTATTCATGCTCGGTTTTGTAGCATAAACACTATTTTTCTTGGGATTCCCCTGAGTTTATTAAACTCCGAAGAAACCTGATTTTTAAAATCACCTGCATTTTCCATTTTATCAGCAAAATTTTGAGATAAATTAATGGGCTTAAAGTTTAAATCGTAAAGCTTTTTATCAATAAGATCTTTAAAACCTAAATAATAAATCTTTTTATCAAGAAGTTCTTAAAAATTATTTACAGATCCAAATTTAAAATCTTGAAATTTCGGAGGTCTTTGAACATGAGTAAGAACGACCTCTGGTTTGCTTTCAGAAGTAGAAGCAAGATTTGTCTTAGCTATATCAGCCTTTATATCTTTTATCAAAATAGTCAATCATCAAGTTTTTTCTTATCAAGAGAGCTAATATGTTCGCCTAAAACTTTAACATAAAGACTCAAATAATTATTTTGAGTAATAAGTTTATTGATTTCAGCAATACTGATTAGAAGCAATATCTTCTTCAATGAAATTTTGAAATGCCGAAAAAGTAATACCTATATTATTTGGCAAAGAAAAGATGACTGAGGAGGGTAAATGGCTTTAGTAAGATTACCACTACCATCCTTATAAGTTCTTTCAATAACATTGATATATAAAGGTAAATAGGTGGTTAGAAATCAAGGAACAAAATACATAATTTGATTATGCAAAGCACAAGTTTCATAAAACTCTTGAGAGATACTATTAAGATCTTCTTTACTATAAGAATAAAAAAACCAAGTTTTAAACCAATTCCATTTTTCATCAAAAAATTCTTTTTGAATATGTTTTCTTGCTAGAGAATCTAGGCTAAAATCAAGTTGGTGTGGAATCATTAAGAATCATTGGGGTCAAACTTCATCTCGGAAACCGAAAGAATATCCTTATCTGAAACATCATCATTCACCTGAACTATATTAGTTTGAGGGTCGATCTTTACCTTTTCCACCACAGAATTACTATCGAATTCGATAGTATGAATCGAGGAAACTCGATCTCTGGCTGGACCATATATAAGTTCAACAGGGGAAATATGATGAAACAGACATAAGTCTACGACTAGACAAAAAATGTCTATTAAAACTGTGATTCACAGAAGACATCAACCCGTTATTAGAAAATGACTGCCTATGAGGCGCATATCTATTATCAGAAAACTGAATACAAATCCTTCCATCGGGATTTTGTGATATATGAGAGAAATCAGAATTAGTAAGTGCATCTGTTAACTGATTTAGGGATATCACCGTATATAGAGTCCATAAAGTTGGGAAATCTATTTCTTCCCACTTAATAGGTCTCCTGGTGGTGACCTTGGACCTTGCAAAATTGGTTTCCACCAAAATAGTTTGATTAGATATATCATATAATCTAAATCTAGGATTAAGAGTAGATAGTAATTTGAAATAAATTCTATAAGATAAACTGATGAGTTCTGAACCAGGAGCATAATTATAACCATGCGTTTTAACATTTAATGTTAAGGCATCAAGTATATTAATATCAGTAAGAGATAACTGCAATTTATGCTGAGTATTAAAGTATATGGGATCATAGGCCATCGTGGATTCTATTGAACCCATAAGAGATTGACGGTTACATTAAATTTCTAGCATCACGAAGAGTAGCTAAAAAGTCTTAGGTAACCATTTAAAGGCTTAAAAGAAATTTGCACCATACCAATATGCAAATAATTATATTAATGTTTATATAAATTAACATCACGCTCGTTTAGCAAACGAATAGTCTGTTCAGATGAATTTAAAGCTAAAGATTGCTCAGTAGTTTTAATCAATTGTTTAGAAGATAGTTTATCAAACCAACCATAATCATAAATAGTTTTAATCGGGACTTTAGGAATAGTCCATTTGTTTAACAAATCAAGGTTTTGAGGTACATCGACCTCTTCTAGTCTGGTACTTTTAGTACTCATTTCTCCTAGATCTATGAGACAAAAATCATATCTATGTCGAATAGTTCACCTCCATCTCATATATACCATGAAAGTTCTAGGCTCTGATACCAAGGTTACAGGATCAGCGACCTGGCGGTAGTCCTCCCAGTCATAGATATAGCAATTTAGCATCCTTAAGCTAGCTATAGTCCGCCTGCATAAGAATTGAAATACACAAGAATTTTTATAGCGCTTCTCGGACTACATGGTGTTAATTTTACCTTAGCAAAGGGTCTGTCAGGAATCTAATACATACTTCTTCTCAGTTTACAATAGATTTGCCACCGGACTACCGCCAGGTCACGTCCACCTGCATAAGAACTGAAATACACAACAATTTTTATATAGCTAAAGCTTTCTTCATTCGGATTATTATTACTATTATTACTATTATTATTATTATTATTATTATCATCATCTTCATCATCATAATCATCATCATCAACACCATCATCATCATCATCACCACCATTATCACCACCATCATCATCATCATCACCATCATCACCATCATCACCACCATCACCACCACCATCATCACCATCACCATCATTATCATCACTATCATCATCATCATCATCATCATAATCACCATCATTGCTATTATTATTATTATTTTATTATTATTATTATTATTATTATTATTTTTATTATTATTATAACAACGAAACTAGGATCTCAGAAGAGAGGCGGTAGCCCGCGTGGTCATCTTCAATCTAGCTTGTTAACATCCGAATTCAAGGAATAAGAATAAATTCGAATCAAAATATATACAATTTTTTATATAGTTTAATGACTGTATGGAAGGATCTGATCCTTTTACCCAGACAAAGGGTCTGTCGAGATTCAAATACGTATTGTTAGTGAGCCCATATATCTAGCAATTCTAACCGGGTATAAGGCACCCTTTTAACTCCATATCGGGCTGAGACCACGGCTAGCTAGACAAAGTCAATAAGACAAAGCCACTAATTTGTTGTATTGAATTTGACTGTACAACCATCTCGGAACCAAGTCAAGAAACTATATAAATTTATTCATATTTAGATAAAGTCTAGATCTTTCATGGTAGATATAAAAGTGGAGTTAGCTATTCAACATAGATATAATTCTTTAGCCGGACATAGTCACAGCTCAGATCGAAGAACTAGAGAAAGTAAGGAAAAGGAAGAATAAAAGAAAGTACCTTTGGCCAACACCAGGGCCTATATGAGAACTATGCTTTATTAACAAAGTTCGATAAGTCTCCGACAAACTCACACCGTACAATACAATACAGGAGAGGAAGAGAGAGAACAAAAGAGAGTGTGGGTTTCTAAAAACCTGCCTTTTCTCCAACTACAAAGAACTTATTTATAGAAGAAAAAGGAATCCAGCTACAGTGATCTACAGTGATTGTGGGTCCCTCATCACTGGGTCCCATATGTACAGTAATAGTTTTTCTACTGTTGATCAATAGTGTATCTACTATTGATAATGACTTTTACTTGTTGAAGATCAACTTCACACGTGATCTTTTCCCTTTAGTTTACCGAGGAGATCTTCTGCTTTTTCCAGCACATTCTCTGTGGTAGGTTCACATAACGAGACTAGGGTATAAATTGTGTCTTCTCTATTCTTTACTAAGGCAAAACCTAAGTTATCAACACCAACATTAACAACCTTAGCATTAAGTACAACGACTTTCGCCTCAAGGCCCATATAATTATCCCACCAGCCCCTAAGTTGACCAGTAAAATAAGTAATTATCATCTTGCAAATAGTTCTATCGGTGTTATTAACACTCTTACAAATAGTAGCATACATAAGCATTCTATGAACAAGTATAGTTAATTGCCTATCAGTTAAATCGTCGAGATTCCATTCATATATCTCACTTCCACTATAAGAAGTATTAGTTTGGTTCCAATCACGTTCCTCTATCAAAACATCTTGAGGGGTCGGTCTAGGATAATAATAAGTTTGCATATTAGGTTGAAGAGCATATTTAGGATTGCCACTATTCTTCTTGGGATAACCACGAAGTTTATTAATTTCTAAATCAACTTGATTTTTAAAATCAAAAGTGGTTTCCATCTCATCTGCAAAATCTTCAGATAAATTAATAGGTTGAGCACCAAATTCTGAAAACTTTTTATCAAGAAGTTTTTCATGATCATATAGGTGGGTTTAAAAACAAAATTCTGAATTTCAGGAGGTCTCTGAATATGCGTAGGAAAAACATCTGGTTGTTTTGACGTAGAAGCCTGTTCAGAAGATTTTAAATCACTTTTAATCTGAACAATTAAATTCGTCAAATCATCTAACTTTTTATCTAGAGAACTAATATGTTCGCCTAAAACTTTCACATAAAGTCCTAAATAATTGTTTTGAGAAATTAGATTATTAATCTCGTTAATGCTTACCGTAGCCACATTATTTTCAATAAACTTCTGAAAAGTAGTGAAAGTAATTCCTGTATTATTAGGTAGAATAAACGGTGCCTGAAGAGGATAAATAGCTTTGATAATATTACCTGATTCATCTTTATAAGATCGTTCAAGAACTTTGATGAATAAAGGTAGATAATTGGTTGTAAACCAAGGTACAAAGAACATAATAGAAATTACCAAACCATTTTTATAACTATTTTCTTGAAGATGTGTAAATGTTTAATATGCATTTCAAGTGTTTTTGAATAAACCAAAATATCATCAATATAAATAATATAAAATTCAAATATGGGTTAAAAATATCCTTCATAATATTTTGAAATTCAGAAGGAGCATTTTTCAAACCAAATGGCATAACATTCCATTCATGTCCAAATGGGACATTAAAAGAAGTTCTATAAGAGTGCTCTTTAAATATTTGGATCTACCAATAACCTGATTTTAAATCAAATTTAGAAAATATATTGGCGTCATATAATCTCAACAATAAATCTTTTTTATTTGGGATAGGATACCTAATTCATTTCAAATATTTGTTCAAAGGTTTATAATTTATAGCTAACCTGGGAACACTGCGTTCTTTATCAGCTGCATTATTGACATAAAATGCAGGACAACACCAAGGAGATTTAGAAGGTTTTATCAAACCCTTTTGTAATAAATTATCAATTTGTTTCCTGCATAATTCAACCAATTCGACGTTCATCTGGCAAGGGCGTGATTTAGTAGGAATATCATCCTCAGAGAAATTATCTTCATATGGAAGAGTCACAATATGCTTTTTTCGATTCCAGAAAGTACTTGGATGATCAACACAAATATCAATGGCCATTTGTTCGGAAATTAATTTAAATTTTTCCTGCACTTTAGTAGATTTTAAAGTGTTGAATATATTCATACTAAATATTTCAAGTTGTAAAGAATCAACATGCTTTTGTTTCATATTAATCAAAGCATTAATATCACGCGAAATAGGATCAGTGATAAAAGTATAACTAATATCTCTATCTTTATAAGTAGCAGAAAAACCCTTAGTTGTGATGCTAGTGAAAGGATAAATAACATTTATAAATGGAGTTCCAAGTATAATCGGAGGGTATAACTGATTTTTAACCAAAAAGAAGAAATGCGGAATGCAGACTTTATTTTGGCAAATATGCGTATTAGGCAATTTATACTTTATATCTAAAGCATGTCCAGAAGCAGATTTGACCATATGAGTAGTTTTTTCAAAATATTTGGTAGGTACAAGACCTTCTTGAATACAACTAACATTAGCTCCACTATCTATCATAGCAATATCAGTTATAAAGAAAGTATTATCAATTAATATTATACATTTAACATACCATTTATGAGTTGTAACAATCTGCATCATTCCTAAAAACATATTTTGTTTAGGATCAATATTAATAGATTTTGCAAGAGTATTTTCTTCAACAATATTTTTACCCTTGTTATTAGCAGACTCAATCTGAGTAGGGCAGTGATCATAAATAATTTGATTTTGTTTAAGAGATTTGATCTCTTGTTTCAACTGTTCAATTTCTTCTTTTAGGTCATCAAAAAAAGTATCACGAATAACAACATGCACTTTAGAAAGTCTATTATTGACTTCAGATAAAGAATAAGGAGCAGAATATTCAAACTCATTTTTTGATTTTTCAACAACATTAGATGAGCTAGCCTTATTATTAGCAGCAAGCTGAATAATGTTTTCACGCAACTTGTTATCAGTAACTTCTTTTAAAAGCTTTATCACATTATCGAAAGTAATAGGATTAATATTCATATCTTCAAATTGAGATTGTAATTTATAAAATTCATCATTTTCACAAGAGCAAATATCACCTCTACATTTACAAGAATCTATAGTTGCTGACTGAGTATTACCAGATGTTTCAGGTTTATTAGTTTCAGAACCTGATTCAGAATAATCGTCATCATCATAATCGGACTCAGAACTAGAGGTTTACAAGAAACTATAGATCTTATCGTGCATATAGCTAACTCTAGAGTTTTAAGCTTTTCAAGCCTACAATTTGGTACTATATGCCCAAATTTTCCACACTTGTAGCACTTAATCTTTACGAGATCTCTCATAGACCTATTCTTCGTAAATCTATTAGATTTACGATGAGATTTCATTCTTCTCATTCTTCCCTAGGCCTTTGTCTACATCTTCTTTTCTGATGAGATCTATCTGGATCAGATTTATTAGAAGCTCTATGTTTGGTACCTTTTGCGATAGTATCATGTAATCCAAAGTGGGTACAAAAGTCTCCTAGCTGAGATCTTTCTCCAAGCTTATCAATCTTAAACTGCCTAGAGAGATTTAATTCATTGCACAAATTAATACCTTCTTAAGTGCAGGCTCCTATAAACTTACCATAAGTATAAGCGCCATAAGGAATAGCACTTTGCGAATTTCGTAGAGTTTTCTTAACTCTTTCTGCAAATAATGGAGGTAAGCCATCTATAAACTTGGCTTTCCAATGCTCAAGACCGTTTTCCGGCAATTCCATTACCCGACTTAGATAAGTATCTTTTTACCATCAGAATTCTCCTAAATATCTACATCGAAGACCATTTAACAAATAACGAACAATTTCATATTGATTGGTAAATCTACCATTAAAATGTTCGAGAATAGTCAAGACTAGGGTATAAACTGCGTCTTCTCTATTTTTTACTAAGGCAAAACCTACGTTATCAACACCATCATTAACAACCTTAGCATTAAGTACAACAGATTTCGCCTCAAGCTCATATAATTATCCCACTAGTCTCTAAGTTGACCAGTAAAACCTGCAATTATCATCTTGCAAATAGTTCTATTAGTGTTGTTAACACTCTTACAAATAGTAGCATACATAAGCATTCAATGAACAGGTATAGTTAATTTCCTATCAGTTAAACCGTCGAGATTCCATTCATATATCTCACTTCCACTATAAGAAGTATTAGTTTGATTCCAATCACGTTCCTCTATCAAAACATCTTGAGGGGTCGGTCTGGGATAATAGTAAGTTTGCATATTAGGTTGATGAGCATATTTAGTATTACCACTATTCGTCTTGGGATAACCACGAAGTTTATAAATTTCCAAATCAACTTGATTTTTAAAATCAAAAGTGGTTTCCATCTCATCTGTAAAATCTTCAGATAAATTAATAGGTTGAGCACCAAATTCCATAAACTTTTTATCAAGAAGTTTTTCAAGATCATATAGGGGTTTAAAAACAAAATCCTGAATTTCAGGAGGTCTCTAAATATGCGTAGGAAGAATATCCGTCGGTTTAACATAGAAGCCTGTTCAGAAGATTTTAAATCACTTCTAATCTGAACAATTAAAGTCGTCAAATCATCTAAATTTTTATCAAGAGTACTAATATGTTTACCTAAAACTTTCACATAAAGTCCTAAATAGTTGTTTTGAGAAATGAGATTATTAATCTCGTTAATGCTTACTGTAGCCACATCATTTTCAATAAACTTCTGAAAAGCAGTGAAAGTAATACCTGTATTATTAGGTAGTATAAACGGTGCCTGAGGAGGATAAATAGCTTTGATAATATTACCTGATTCATCTTTATAGGATCGTTCAAGAACATTGATGAATAAAGGCAAATAAGTGGTTATAAAGCAGGGTACGAAAAATATAATATGATTATGTAAAGAACAAGTCTCATAAAATTCTTGAGAAATATTTAGCAAATCCTCCGCACTTTATGTGTCAAAAAACCAAGTTTTAAACTGGTTCCATTTATCACTTGCAAATTCATTTTGAATATATTTTCTTGTTAGTGAACCTGGACTAAAATCAATTTGATGTCCATTCATCATTAAGTATCATTACGATTAAAATCCATTTCGGATGCAGAGGGAATATCCTTATCATAAATATCAGATGATTTATCATTTTCTTGAACAATATTTAATCGAGGATCAATTTTAATTTTATTTTTATCAGCAGATATGACAGAAGATAATGTATGCAAAGAAGAAGCACGATTTCGAGCTGGACCATAACCAGGGTCAATCGACGAGATGTGTTGGATGGCAAGTAATCTTCTATCTGAAGAAAATGAATGTCTATTATAAGGAACACTTTAAAATAAATGTCTATTATAAGGAACACTTTTTTCTGGCGAGATCTCGCAAAGATTAAGTGCTACAAGTGTGGAAAATTTGGGAATATAGCACCAAATTGTAGGCTTGAAAAGCTTAAAACTCTAGAGTTAGGGAAGATATGCACGATAAGATCTAAAGTTTCTTGTACACCACTGGTTCTGATTCCGATTATGATGATGACGATTATTCTGAATTAGGTTTTGAAACTGGTAAACCTGAAACATCTGGTAATACTTAGTCAACGACTATAGATGCTTGCCCTGGTTATGGTCCAGCTTGAAATAGTTAGCCTATATATCTAGTAGTTCGAACCAGGTATAAGGCGCCCTTTTAACTCCATATCGGGCTGAGACCACGGCTGGCTAGACGGAGTCACTAAGACAATGCCACTAACTTGTTGTATTGAATCTGACTGTACCACCATCTCAAAACCAAGTCAAGAAACTATATATAAATTTATTCATATTTAGATAAAGTCTAGATCTTTCATGGTAGATATAAAAGTGAAGTTAGTTATCCGACATAGATATAATTCTTTAGCAAACATAGTCACGGCTCAGATAAGAGAAGTAGAGAAAGTAAGGAAAAGGAAGAATAAAAGAAAGAACCTTTTGGCCAACACCAGGACCTATATGAGAACTACGCTTTATTAACAAACTTCGGTAAGTCTCCGGCAAACTCACAACTTACAATACAATACAAGAGAGCAAGAGAGAGAACAAAAGAGAGAGAGGCTTTCTAAAAACCTGGATTTTCTCTAACTACAAAAGAACTTATTTATAGAAGAAAAGGAATCTATCTACAATGATCTACAGTGATTGTGGGTCCCTTATCACTGGGTCCCATATGTACAGTAACCGTTTTTCTACTATTATTCAACAGTGTATCTACTGTTGATAGTGACTTTTACTTGTTGAAGATCAACTTCACACGTGATCTTTTCCCTTTAGTTTGCGGGGGAGATCTTCTGCTTTTTCCAGCACATCCTCTGTGGTAGGTTCACATAATTGAGCCTCTTGAATATCTGCAAGGTCATCACTTTTTTCACTTCTCATTGAAGTGTCTGACTTCTCGTATTGGGTAATATTGAGAAGTATGTTTTTTCTTACTTCGTCGAGATAATTATTAATCATCTCTTCTTTATTTCCATCCTGAATAGAGATCTTTCGAGAAATATGTCAGACAGAGCTATCCTGTATAATTCCCTTTTGAGGAACAAGATAATATTCTTGAATTCTTTGTTTAATAAGATCAAATAATTCCTGTCCGTATAATGATTTTGTCTTGGGATCTCGTTTCATTAATTTATCACAAAAATTCTTATAAGATGTCCTGTATAGACAAGGAATTTGTTCGTCGGTGAATCCCACCTCCGGAGTCCATTTGTGAATCCATGGGATCGAGAATTCAATAAAGAAATAGATTTGTTCGATCCTTTCAATATAACATATATGATCTGTATGATATAATTCGTTCAAATTTGGTGAGATTTTTACCCATTCATTGTATAACTTAAGAAATGGTTCTGATAAAATCTTAGTTGTTGGGCCGTGGTATGACCACCAATTTAGGAACCAATTAGGGATTGGTTTGGCAAATATTTTTGCACAAACCTTTATGAACCATGTATGCTTGTGTCTCTCATTATTGTAGGTGAGGACCTTATCAAAAGCATGAATATAGTCCCAATATGTAAAATTCATCGAGTCTTTATTTAGACTTATCTATATTTATTTCATTGTGGAGATACCCCAATCTTCAACCAATATAATTTGTTTAATTATCATTTTGGAGAAGTTATAAACATTCCCACTGGTGTTGTAGCCTGAAAAGTGCTGAAATTCAACGCTACCTGTGCTCATTAAAATAGTCTCGTAATAAGATCGGATTTTGTATGACTCTCCCTGAAAATATAATCCGTTAACCAGATATCTCTGGAATATCTTCCAAGGCTCTTCTTTTCTCTGAATATCAGAATTTTCTCGAAGATGTCTAAATGTTTAATATGCATTTCAAGAGTTTTTGAATAAACCAAAATATCATCAATATAAATAATGATAAAATCCAAATACGGGTTAAAAATATCATTCATAATTTTTTGGAATTTAGAAGGAGCATTTTTCAAATCAAATGGCATAACATTCCATTCATGTCCAAATAGGACATTAAAAGCAGTTCTATAAGAGTGCTCTTTAATTATTTGGATTTGCCAGTAACCTGATTTTAAATCAAATTTAGAAAATATATTGGCGTCATATAATCTCGACAATAAATCCTTTTTATTTGGGATAGGATACGTAATCCATTTCAAATATTTGTTCAAAGGTTTTTAATTTATAACTAACCTGGGAACACTGCGTTCTTTTTCAGCTGCATTATTGACATAAAATGTAGTGCAAGACCAAGGAGATTTAGAAGGTTTTATCAAACCCTTTTGTAATAAATTATCAATTTGTTTCTTGCAGAATTCAACCAATTCGGCGTTCATCTGGCAAGGGCGTGATTTAGTAAGAATATCATCCTCAAAGAAATTATCTTCATATGTAAATTATATTTCCCCCTTTTACAAAAAATTATCTCGTGATGTAGCCCCGTTATATGAAAGGCTAAAAAAGGATCATAAAATACCTTGGACTGATAGTCTCACCAATTTGGTAAAAAATATTAAACTTTGTATTAAATCTTTACCCTGTTTAACTCTAGCTAACCCAGCCTGGCAGAAGATTGTATAGACAGATGCGTCTAACATTGGCTATGTAGGAATATTAAAACAGATCAATCCTCATGATAAAATTAAATATCTAATTCGATTTCATTCTGGAAAATGGAGCGATGCTCAGAAGAAATATGCTATGGTGGCGCATGAAATGTTAACCATTGTTAAATGCATTTTAAAATTTCAAGATGATCTATATAATCAAAAGTTTTTAATAAAAACTGATGCTCAATCTGTGAAGTATATGTTTAATAAAGATTTTAAACATGATGCGTCAAAATTGATTTTTTTTAGATGGAAAGCACAACTAGCACATTTTGATTTTGAAATCCATTATAAAAAGGAAAGTGATAACTCTTTTCCAGATTTCTTATCTAGAGAATATTTATCGTCATAATGAGCTTCCTTTCTCCCTTCTTTACAGAAAAACTTTAATTACTATATTAAAGGTAATCCCTCTCAATAGAGATGTACAAGAATTGATTATATGGAAAATCATAGATGGGATGGTAATAGACATCATCTCTGATATTCTTAGTTGCGAAGAGATCGTCGAATTTGATGATGAAATTTACTATTACCATTATTATTACTATGATTTATTCGAATAAAATGAAGTGTTTTGTTTGCAGAATGGACCCTCCTTGGATAACCAAGGCAAGAGGAAGGGGAAGTTATACTCCCGGAAAGGGAAGATCATCTTCAAAATCATCCGGATCGTCATACGGATCCTCGTCCAGACTGAATTAATTTGTTTATCTTATAGAATCTATTTCAAATTGCTTTCTATTTTGAATCCTAGATGTAATTATATGATACATCTGATCAAACTATTTTGGTAGAAACTAATTTCGCTAAGTATAAGGTCACTACTAGAAGACCTATAAAATGGGAAGAAATAATAATAATAATAATAATAATAATAATAATAATAATAATAATAATAATAATTATTATTATTATTATTATTATTATTTTCTACCAAATTCATAGATGGCTTACCATCCTTATTTGCCGAAAGAGTTAAGAAAACTCTAAGAGATCCTCAAGGGATTATTCCTTATAACAATTATACTTATGGAAAGCTCATTGGAGCTTGTACTCAAGAAGGCATAAATTTGTGCAATGAGTTAAAACTCTTTAGACAGCTTAAAATGGACAAGTTGAGAGAAAAATCTCAATTAGGAGATTTTTGTACACAGTTTGGCTTACCAGACGCTTCTAAAGGGACCAAACATGAGACTTCTAAGTCTGAACACCATAGATCTCATCGAAAAAGAAGAAGATCTAGGAGAAGATCTAGAGAAGAAAGAGAAGAGCGTAAGGCTCACCGTAAATCTCATACATTTACTAAGAACAGGTCAAAAAGAGATCTTGATAAGATCAAATGTTACAAGTGTGGAAAATTTGGACATATAGCTCCAAATTGCAAACTAGAAAAGCTTAAAGCTTTAGAAGTGGATGAAGATATTCAAGAAAAGGTTTTTAGTTTCCTATACACTTCTGGTTCCGAGTCAGACTACGAGGAGTCTGAAGCAAGTTATTATACAGAAGATGATCAACCCGAGTCTTCCAACAAAGATCAACAGGACTCAAATGATTCCTGTAAATGTCATGGTGATATCTGCAATTGCGAACATGGCGAGTTCTACAAACTTCAATCTCTGTTCGAGGATATGAACTTACTCACCATTACCGCAGACATCGTTATAGAGCTTCTTAAAGAAGTCACTGATAAAACTCTTCGCGAAAAAATCATTCAGTTAGCAGCTAGTAAAACTAGTTCTTCTGCTCATAGCATTTCTGATGATAAAAAGGTTAAAAATGATTTTGTTTACTCTGCTCCTTATTCTTTGTCTGAAGTTCATAATAGACTTTCATCTTCTTAAATTAAATTTCTTAAACAAAATCATATTATTTGTGATCACCGTCTTACTCAAATTGAGTCTGCTAATAGCAAAGGAAAAACTAAAATTGATGATTTTCCAGTTGAAGAAAATACTCTTGCTAAACCTGTAACTATTGACCCTAAACAAAATATGTTTTTGGGAATGATGCAAGTGGTTACAACTTATAAATGGTATGTTAAATGTACTATTTTAATTGATAATTCTTTTTCTATATCTAATATTGCCATGATTGATAGTGGAGCTGATGTAAGTTGCATTCAGGAAGGTTTAGTGCCTACTAAATATTTGGAAAAAACTACTCATATGGTTAAATCCGCATCGGGACATGCTTTAGATATAAAGTATAAATTATCTAACACTCGTATTTGCCAAAATAAAGTTTGTATTCCTCACTTCTTTTTCTTGGTAAAAAATCAGTTATACCCTCCTATCATTTTAGGAACTCCGTTCATAAATGCTATTTATCCTTTTACCAATATAAATGCTAAAGGATTTTCGGCAACTTATAAAGATCGTGATATTAGTTATACTTTTATCACTGAACCTGTTTCTCGTGATATTAATGCTTTGATTGAAATAAAGCAAAAGCATATTAATTTTCTACAGCTTGAAATTTTTAGTATGAATATATTCGATACTTTGAAAACTACTAAAGTACAGGAGAAGATTAAAATAATCTTTGAACAGATGGCCATTGATATTTGTGCTGATCATCCTAGTGCTTTTTGGAATCGAAAAAAGCACATTGTGACTCTTCCATATGAAGATGATTTCTCTGAGGAAAATATTCCTACGAAATCCCGTCCTTGCCAAATGAATTCCGAATTAGTTGAATTCTGCAAAAAAGAGATTGATAATCTGTTACAAAAAGGTCTTATAAAACCTTCCAAGTCACCTTGGTCTTGTACTGCTTTTTATGTTAATAATGCAGCACAGAAAGAACGTGGTGTCCCCAGGTTAGTTATAAATTACAAACCTTTAAACAAAAATTTAAAATGGATTAGATATCCTATTCCAAATAAAAGAGATTTACTATCAAGATTATATGACGCCAATATATTTTCAAAATTTGATTCAAAATCAGGATATTGGCAGATTCAAATATTTAAAGAGCATTCTTATAAAACTGCTTTTAATGTCCCGTTTGGACAATACGAATGGAATGTTATGCCATTTGGTTTGAAAAACGCCCCTTCTGAATTTCAAAAAATTATGAATGATACTTTTAATCCTTACTTGGATTTCATTATAGTCTATATTGATAATATTTTGGTTTATTCAAAGACTCTTGAAATGCATATCAAGCATTTGGATATTTTCTAGAAAATAGTTATTCAAAATGGTTTGGTAATATCTAAACCTAAAATGAGTCTTTTTCAAACAGAAGTAAGGTTCTTGGGACATCTTATTTGCCAGGGAAAAATCACTCCTATTCAAAGATCTATTGAATTCACATCAAAATTTCCTGATATAAATATTGATAGAACGCAGTTACAACATTTTTTGGGAAGTTTGAATTATATTTCTCCCTTCTACAAGAACTTGTCTCGCAATCTAGCTCTGTCATACTACAGGCTGTAAAAGGAGCATAAAAAACCGTGGACTGATAGTCTCACAAATCTTGGTAAAGCAATCAAAGAAAGAGTTAAGTCTTTACCTTGCTTAATCCTTGCCAATCCCGCTTGGCCTAAAATAGTAGAGACAGATGCGTCCAACATGGGTTATGGTGGAATTTTGAAACAAATTAACCCTCTTGATAAGCACAAATACCTTATTCGGTTTCATTCCGGAAAATGGAGCGATGCTCAATGAAAGTATGCAACGGTAGCTCATGAAATGTTAACTATCGTTAGAAGTGTTTTAAAATTTCAGGATGATCTTTACAACCAGAAGTTTTTGATAAAAACCGATGCTCAATCAGTCAAATATATGTTTGACAAAGACTTTAAACATGATGCGTCTAAATTAATGTTTGCAAGGTGGCAAACACAATTAGCACCTTTTGATTTTGAGATTCTATATAAGAAAGGAAGTGATAACTCCCTCCCAGACTTCTTATCAAGAGAATTCATTCAAAATGAGTGAATATAGTAGTTTTTCAGAAAGAGATAATGATATTCCTATCTCTATATTTTTTACTGAAAAAAGATTGATTACTATTCTAAAGGTTCTTCCTTTTAATCAAGATATAAAGGAACTTATTTGCTGGAAAATTATAGATGGAATGTTGATAGATCTATTCCAATCAATAGAAGAATCAAACACTTATTATGACGCGAATTGGGTTTAAAATTTGTTGTTTCATTTGCAGAATGGAATACCCTTGGATGACTAAGGGTAGAGGTAGAGGCAGAGGCAGAGGATGATCATCCTCAGTCTCATCAAGATCGTCATACGGATCTTCTTCATCATCCAACACTCCTATTATATAGAGAGGAGGAATGAGTTTAGTTAAACTAAATTCAAAAACACAAGAGAAAACCACTTCGTCAATACATTTGGAAGATATTCCAGAAAGCGACCCGTTATATGCTAAGTTACAAGAATATAAAAACCAAAAGCAAAGTAATACTTCTGCTTCAATAGCCAAAGAAGATACTATTGATGATATGAAAACCTATGAAAAGGTAGAATAAAAGAGAAATGATATTTCTCTTAGAAAATGCTGATATACAGAGGAGAGAAGAACCTTGGAAGATATTCCAGAGGTACTTACTTAATGGGCTATACTTCCCAGGTGAGTCATACAAAACTCGAAAGTACTATGAAACTTTGCTGATAAGCACGGGTGTTGAATTCCAATACTTTGCAGGATACAATACAGGTGAGAATGTTTATAACTTCTCCAAGATGATTATCAAACAAATCATTCACATCGAAGATTGGGGTATTTCTTCAATGACTGAAAGATAGATTAGTCGTAACAATGTTAAAATGAGTTTGACATATTGGGATTATATCCAGACTTTCGATAAAGTCCTCTGTTATAACAATGAGAGACATAAACATACTTGGTTCATAAAGGTATGTGCAAAGATATTTGCTAATCCTATACCTAATTGATTTTTAAATTGGTGGTCATACCACGGGCCAACAATAAAAATATTGCCCGAACCATTTCTTAAATTATACAAAGAATGGGTAAAGATTTCCATAGATCTTAACAGATTATATCAGCAAGAACATATTTCTTATTTACAACAGATTGAACAGATATGCTTCTTTATAGAATTCTCTGTTCCATGGATCCACAAATGGGTTCCAGAGGTGGATTTTACAGAAGAAAAAATCCCCTATTTATATCGCACCTATTATAATAACTTCTGGGATAAGTTAATGAAGAAAGATCCACAAACAAAGTCAATATATGGACAAGAACTATTGGATCAAATCGTAACAACTATTAAAGAATATAAATCGATTCCTAATAAAGGAATTGTAACTGATGAATCAACTTCGTTAAAACATATGGCTCGAAGGATTTCTAATCATGATGAAGAGGAGCAAAATAAAATGATTTTGGATTACCTAGAGGAGGTAAAAAAGACTCTTGTTTTAAATTTAAATCATTATGCAAATTCAGATTCCTCAATGCGTAGTGAGGCTAGTGAAGATGTGCACGAAGCCCAACAAATTGAAGAAGAAAAACCAGCAGATGCGCTGAAAAGGGCTGAAGAACTTTTGGCAAAGCTAAAAGACAAAGTTTAGTGGGCAAAAGCCAGATAAGCACTATTAACAGTGGATGTACTGTTCAGTGAAGATAAGCACTACCAATAGTGAATGAACTGTTCAGGTCCCACATAAGGGACCCTTTTTACTATTCCTAGATGCCTTTATCTTTCAATAAATAAGGGCTTTTTATTTGGTGAAGAGGCAGGTTTTAGAAACCAACTCTTCTCTCTACTTTTTCTCCCTCTCTCTCTCTTTTGTAAAGTTTGAAGTATTGTGAGTTTGCTGGACTTTGGCCGGAGAATAAAAATGTGTTGTTTGTTCCTAAGGTAATTTATCTTCTTCTTATTTCTTTATTACTCTCCTATTCAAGCCATGACTATGTCCGGCTAAAGACTTATATCTATGCCGGATAACTAACTTCGCTTTTATTTCTATCATGAAAGATCTAGACTTTATCTAAATATGCATAAATTCATATATGATTTTTTGACTTGGTTCTGAGATGGTGGTACAGTCGGATTCAATACAACAAGTTAATGGCTTTGTCTTAGTGACTCCGTCTAGCCAGCCGTGGTCTTAGCCTGCAAAATGAGTTAAAAGGGCGTGTCATACCCGGTTAGAACTGCTAGACACATGAGCTCATTGACAATACGTATTTGAATCTGGACAGACCCCTTACTTGGGTAAAAGGATTCGATCCTTCCATACAGTCATTTAATTATCTAAGAATTTGTATGTATTTTGATTCGAAATTATTCGATTTCGAATGTTAACAAGCTAGATTGAAGATGACCGTGCGGACTACCGCCCGTCTTCCGAGATCCTGTTTCGTTGGTATCAGATCCTAGGAACTTTCATGGTAAATATTAATAGAAGTAAAATATTTCGGCGTAGATATCTCTTTTGATCATGGATCTAGGAGACACTAGTACTAAAAGTACTCATTTAGAAGAGGTAGATATACCTCAAAATCTTGATTTGTTAAACAAATGGACTATTCCGAAAGTTAATATTAGAACTATTTATGATTATGGTTGGTTTGATAAAATCTCCAATAACAGTTGATTAAAACAACTGAGCAATCTTTAGCATTAAATTCTTTTGAACAAACTATTCGTTTATTAAATAAACGTGATATTGATTTATATAGATCTCAATATAAATTCTTGCATATTGGTATGGTTCAAATTGCTTTTAAACCATTAACTCTTAAAGGGTTACCCGAGACTTTCTTAGCAGTTTTACGAGATGCAAGAAATTTGAATGTTAGACAATCTTTAATGAGTTCGATAGAATCCACAGTGGCGTTTGGTCCTGTTTATTTTAATGCTCAACCAAATCTGTAATTATCGTTAACAGATTCTAATATACTAGATACTTTAACTTTTAATGTTAAAACGCATGGTTATACTTATGCAGTTGGTTCTGAGTTAATTTGCTTATCTTACAAAATTTACTTTAAATTACTCGCTACCTTGAATCCTAGATGTAAATTATATGATATATCTGATCAAACTATTTTAGTAGAAACTAATTTCGCCAGATCTAAGGTCACTACTAGAAGACCTATAAAATGGGAAGAAATTAATTTTCCTACTACTTGGATTTTAGATTCCGTTATATCCCCTGAACAATTGGCAAATGCCGTCAATAATTCTGAGTATTCTCATATTAGTCAAAATTTCGATGGAAAAATTTGTATGCAGTTTGATGATAAAAGTATTCCTTATAATAGGCATTCTTTTACTTCCGATAGACGATTGGCTATCCAACATATTTCTCCCATAGATTCTTGTTATGGTCCAGCCAGAAATCGCGCTGCTTCTTTACATACTTTATCAACTGTTATATCTGCAGAAAAACAAAAAATTAAAATTGATCCTCATTTAAATATTGTTCAAACGAATGATAAATCATCTGATATTTCTGATAAGGATATTCCTTCTGATTCCGAAATGGAATTTAATCCTAATGATTCTTAATGACTGAACACCAGATTGATTTTAGCCCAGGTTCACCGGCAAGAAAATATATTCAAAATGAATTTTCAGATAAAAAATGGAACAGGTTTAAAACTTGGTTCTTTGACACTTATAGTGAAGATGATTTAAATAATATTTCTTAAGAGTTTTATGAGACTTGTGCTCTGCATAATCATATTATGTTTTTTGTACACTGGTTTATAACCACTTACTTACCGTTATTCATCAATGTTCTTGAACGATCGTATAAAGATGAAATAGGTAATATAATTAATTCTATTTATCCTCCTCAAGCTCCATTTATCTTACCAAATAATACATGTATAACCTTTACTACATTTCAAAACTTTATTGAAAATGAGGTTGCTGCAGTGAGTATCAGTGAGATTAATCAAATTATTTCTCAAAATAATTATTTGGGTCTTTATGTTTAAGGTATTGGCGAACATATTTTTTCTCTTGATAATAAGTTAGATAAACTTATGACTTTGATAACCCAAATTGATGGTAAGTTAAATATGGAAAAGCCTGTTTCTGAAATAGCATCTACATCAAAACAACAAGAAGTTCCTATTCAAAGGCCTCCTGAGATTCAGGATTTCATTCTCAGACCTATTCATGATCTTGAAAGCCTTCTTGATAAGAAGGTTTCAGAATTCGGTGCAAAACCTATAAGTATTGCTGAAGATTTCGCAGATGAAATGGAAACCACTTTAGATTTTAAAGGACAAGTGGAGATGGAAGTCAATAAACTTCGTGGGTATCCTAAAAAGAATAGTGGTTATGCTAGAAAACCTAGTATGCAAACTTACTACTATCCTAGGCCCACCCCACAGGATGTTCTTATAGAAGAAAGAGATTGGAATCAAACTAACACTTCTTACAGTGGAAGTGAGATTTATGAATGAAATATAGACGGGTTAACAAATAGCCAGTTAACTATCTTGGTTCATAGAATGCTCATGTATGCTACTATCTGCAAAAGTGTTAATAACACAGATAGGACTATTTGCAAAATGATCATTGCAGGTTTTACTGGCCAATTAAAAAGCTGGTGGGACAATTATATGACTATGGAGGCAAAAGCAGCGGTTATAAATGCTAAAGCTGCCACTGAAGGAGTTGATAACCTAGGATTTGCCTTCGTAAACAATAGAGAAGACGTTGTGTATACATTAGTCTTAACCATTCTAGAACATTTTAGTGGTAGATTTACCAATTAGTATGAAACCGTCAGAACTCTACTCAATGGATTAAGATGTATACACTTGGGTGAATTTAGATGGTATAAAGATACTTATTTAAGTCGGGTAATGGAACTTCCTGAAAATGGATTAGAATATTGGAAATCCAAATTTATAGATGGCTTACCACCTTTATTTGCTGAAAGAGTTAAGAAAACTCTAAGAGACCCCCAAGGGATTATTCCTTATAACCATTATACGTATGGAAAGCTTATTGGAGCTTGTACTCAAGAGGGCATAAATTTGTTTAATGAGTTAAAACTCTCTAGACAACTTAAAATGGATAAGCTGAGAGAGAAATCTCAATTAGGAGATTTTAGTACACAGTTTGGGTTACCAGATGCTTCTAAAGGTACCAAACATGAGACTTCTAAGTTTGAACACCATAGATCTCAATGAAGGAGAAGAAGATCTAGGAGAAGATCTTGAGAAGGAAGAGAAGAGCGTAAGGCTCATCGTAAATCTCATAGATTTACTAAGAATAGGTCAAAAAGAGATCTTGACAAAATCAAATGCTACAAGTGTGAAAAATTTGGACATATAGCTCCAAATTGTAAACTAGAAAAGCTTAAAGCTTTAGAACTAGATGAAGATATTCAAGAAAAGGTTTATAGTTTCCTTTATACTTCTGGTTCCGAGTTAGACTACGAGGAGTCTGAATCAAGTTATGCAACGGAAGATGATCAACCCGAATGTTCTAATAAAGAACAACAGGACTCAGATTCTTGTAAATGTGGTGATGATATCTGTAATTGTGAACATGGCGAGTTTTATAAACTACAATCTCAATTCGAAGATATGAACTTATTCACCATAACTGTAGACAATGTTATAGAACTTCTTAAAGAAGTTACTGATAACACTCTTCGTGAAAGGATCATTCAGTTAGAGGCTAGTAAAACTAGCTCTTCAGCACACAACATTCCTGATGATAAAAAGGTTAAAGAAGATTTTGTTTATTCTGCTCCATATTCTTTGTCTGAAGTTCATAATAGACTTTCTTCTAAACAAACTATGATAGTTCGTGATTCTTCTTTTGATGACTTAAAAGGAGAAATTGAACATTTAAAAGAAGAAATTAAATTTGTTAAACAAAATCATATTATTTGTGATCACCGTCTTACTCAAATTGAGTCTGCTAATAACAAAGGAAAAACTAAGGTTGATGATAATCCAGTTGAAGAAAATACTCTTGCTGAACCAATTAATATTGACCCTAAACAAAATATGTTTTTAGGAATGATGTAAGTTGTTACAACTCATAAGTGGTATGTTAAATGTACTATTTTAATTGATAATTCTTTTTCTATATCTAATATTGCCATGATTGATAGTGGAGCTGATGTAAGTTGCATTCAAGAAGGTTTAGTGCCTACTAAATATTTTGAGAAAACTACTCATATGGTTAAATCCGCATCTGGACATGCTTTAGATATAAAGTATAAATTATCTAACACTCGTACTTGCCAAAATAAAGTTTGTATTCCTCACTTCTTTATCTTGGTAAAAAATCAGTTATACCCTCCTATCATTTTAGGAACTCCATTTATAAATGCTATCTATCATTTTACCAATATAAACGCTAAAGGGTTTTCAGCCACTTATAAAGATCATGATATCAGTTATACTTTTATCACTGAACCTGTTTCTCATGATATTAATTCTTTAATTGAAATGAAACAAAAACATATTAATTATCTACAGCTTGAGATTTTTAGTATGAATATATTTGATACTTTGAAAGCTACTAAAGTACAGAAGAAAATTAAATTAATCTCTGAACAAATGACCATTGATATTTGTGCTGATCATCCTAGTGCTTTCTGGAATAGAAAAAAGCACATTGTAACTCTTCCGTATGAAGATGATTTCTCCGAGGAAAATATTCCTACGAAATCCCGTCCTTGCCAAATGAATTCCGAATTGGTTGAATTTTGCAAAAAAGAGATTGATAATCTGTTACAAAAGGGTTTAATAAAACCTTCGAAGTCACCTTGGTCTTGTACTGCTTTTTATGTTAATAATGCAGCAGAGAAAGAACGTGGTGTCCCAGGTTAGTTATAAATTACAAACCTTTAAACAAAAATTTGAAATGGATTAGATATCCTATGCCAAATAAAAGAGATTTACTTTCAAGATTATATGACGCCAATATATTTTCAAAATTTGATTTAAAATCAGGATATTGGCAGATTCAAATATTTAAAGAACATTCGTATAAAACTGCTTTTAATGTCCCGTTTGGACAATACGAATGGAATGTTATGCCATTTGGATTAAAAAACGCCCCTTCTGAATTTCAAAATTTTATGAATGATATTTTTAATCCTTATATGGATATCATTATAGTCTATATTGATGATATTTTGGTTTATTCAAAGACTCTTGAAATGCACATCAAGCATTTGGATATTTTCAAGAAAATAGTTATTCAAAATGGTTTGGTAATAACTAAACCTAAAATGAGTCTTTTCCAAACAGAAGTAAGGTTCTTGGGTCATCTAATTTGCCAGGGAAAGATTACTCCCATTTAGCGATCTATTGAATTCGCATCAAAGTTTCCTGATATAATTACTAATAGGACACAATTACAGCGTTTTTTGGGAAGCTTAAATTATATTTCTCCCTTTTACAAGAACTTGTCTTGCGATTTAGCTCCGTTATACGACAGGCTGAAAAAGGAGCATAAAAAGCCGTGGACTGATAGTCTCACAAATCTTGTTAAAGCAATCAAAGAAAGAGTTAAGTCTTTACCTAGCTTAACCCTTGCCAATCCTGCTTGGCCTAAAATAGTAGAGACTGATGCGTCCAATATGGGGTATGGAGGAATTCTAAAACAAATTAACCCACATGATAAGCATGAATACCTGATTCGATTTCATTCAGGAAAATGGAGCGATGCTCAGCGAAAGTGTGCAACGGTAGCTCATGAAATGCTAACTATCGTAAAATGTGTTTTAAAATTTCAGGATGATCTTTACAATCAGAAATTCATGATAAAAACAGATGCTCAATCAGTCAAGTATATGTTTGACAAAGATTTTAAACGTGATGTGTCAAATTAATGTTTGCAAGGTGGCAAGCACGATTGACACATTTTGATTTTGAAATTTTATATAAGAAAGGAAGTGATAACTCCCTCCCAGACTTCTTATCAAGAGAATACATTCAAAATGAGTGAATATAGTAGTTTTTCAGAAAGAGATAATGATATTCCCATCTCTATGTTTTTTACTGAAAAAAGATCGATTACTATTTTAAATGTTCGTCCTTTTAATCAAGATATAAAGGAACTTATTTGCTGGAAAATTATAGATGGAATGTTGATAGACCTATTCCAATCAATAGAAAAATCAAACACTTATTATGACGCAAATTGGGTTTAAAACTTATTGTTTCATTTGCAGGATGGAACACCCTTAGATGACTAAGGGTAGAGGCAGAGGCAGAGGTAGAGGAAGATCATCCTCTGTCTCATCAAGGTCGTCATACAAATCTTCTTCATCATCCAGCACTCTTATTATACAGAGAGGAGGAATGAGTTTAATTAAACTAAATTCAAAAACCCAAGAGAAAACCTCTTAGTCAATACATCTGGAAGATATTCCAGAAAACGACCCGTTATATGCTAAGTTACAAGAATATATAAACCAAAAGCAGAGTAATACTTTTGCTTCGATAGCCAAAGAAGATACTATTGATGATATGAAAACCTACAAAAAGGTAGAGAAAAATGAAATGATATTTCTCTTAAAAAATTCTGATATACAGAGGAGAGAAGACCCTTGGCAGATATTCTAGAGGTACTTACTTAATGGGCTATACTTCCCAGGTGAGTCTTACAAAACTCGGAAGTATTATGAAACTTTGCAGATAAGCACGGGTGTTGAATTCCAACACTTTGTAGGATACAATACATGTGATAATGTTTATAACTTCTCCAAAATGATTATTAAACAAATTATTCACATCGAAGATTGGGGTATTTCCTCAATGACTGAAAGATAGATCAGTCTTAACAATGTTAAAATGAGTTTGACATATTGGGATTATATCCAGGCCTTCGATAAAGTCCTCTGTTATAACAATGAGAGACATAAACATACTTGGTTCATAAAGGTATGTGCAAAGATATTTGCTAATTCTATATCTAATTGGTTTTTAAATTGGTGGTCATACCACGGGCCAACAATAAAAATATTGCCCGAACCATTTCTTAAGTTATACAAAGAATGGGTAAAGATTTCCCTAGATCTTAACAGATTATATCAGCAAGAACATATTTCTTATTTACAGTAGATTGAACATATATGTTTCTTTATAGAATTCTCTATTCCATGGATCCACAAATGGGTTCCAGAGGTGGATTTTACGGAAGAACAAATCCCCTGTTTATATCGCACTTATTATAATAACTTCTGGGATAAGTTAATGTAAAAGGATCCGCAAACAAAGTCAATTTATGGACAAGAATTGTTGGATCAAATTACAGCAACTATTAAAGAATATAAATCGATTCCTAATAAAGGAATTGTAACAGATGAGTCAACTTCGGTAAAACATATGGCTCGAAGGATTTCTAATCATGATGAAGATGAGCAAAATAAAATGATTTTGGATTACCTAGAAGAGGTGAAAAAGACTCTTCTTTCAAATTTAAATCAATATGCAAAATCAGATTCCTCAATGCGTAGTGAAGCTAGCGAAGATATGCACGAAGCCCGACAAATTGAAGAAGAAGAACCAGCAGATACACTGAAAAGGGCTGAAGAGCTTTTGGCAAAGCTAAGAGACAAAGCTTAGTGGATAAAACACTATCATAAAATGCACTATCAGCAGTAATACCAATAGTGGATGTATTTTTCAGAAAGATAAGCACTACCATCAGTGAATGTACTGTTTATGCCCCACATAAGGGACTCTTTTTACTATTCCTAGATGCCTTTTTCTAACTATAAATAAGGGCATTTTATTTTATTAAGAGGCAGGTTTTAGAAACCAACTTCTCTCTCTACTTTCTCTCCCCCTCTCTCTTTCTTTTGTAAAGTTTGAAGTATTGTGAGTTTGCCGAACTTTGGCCGGAGAATAAAAGTGTGTTGTTTGTTCCTAAGGTAATTTCTCTTTTTCCTATTAATACTCTCCTGTTTAAGCCGTGACTATGTCCGGCTAAAAACCTATATCTATGCCGGATAAATAACTTTAATTTTATCTATACCATGAAATATCTAGACTTTATCTAAATATGCACAAATTCATCTATAATTCTTGACTTGGTTTTGAGATGGTGGTACAGTCAGACGGAGTCATAAAGACAAAGCCAATAAAAGTAGTACTAGATCTGACTGTACCTCAATCTCAGAACCAAGTCGAGAAGCCATACTAAAATTCTTCTATATTTAAATAAAGCTTAGATCCGTTCATGGTCTATATAAAAGAGAAGTTAGTTATCCGGCATAGATATAATATTTTTTAGCCGGACATAGTCACGGCTTAACTCAGAAATAAAAACTTGAAAATAAAAGGAAGTACCTTGTAGCACACTTTACTATTCCTCCGGCGAAAGTCCGGTAAACTTACAATACTTGAAAATATTTTACAAGTGGGGAGAGAGGAAGAAAGAAAGAAGGAGAGATGGTTTCTAAGACCTGCCCTCAATTAAAGAAAAACAAACCTATTTATAGAAAAAAGAAAACATCTATGTACAGGATACTGGGCCCCTATCTGGGTCCTGGTGACAGTGTATCTACTGTTGGTGCACAATGTTGCTTCAGTAGCGTGGGCCCGCTACCGACGCTCCTAATCTTTACACTTTTTCCTTTAATTTTGCCAAAAAATCTTCAGCTTTCTTCAGTGCATCCACTGGACTTTTTTCTTCATATTGTTGGGCTTCATGCATATCTTCACTTGTTTCACTACGCATTGATGAATCTGATTTTGCGTAATGACTTATATTTAGAAGAATCTTCTTTTTTACTTCTTCTAGATATCTCATGATCATTTCATTTTGTCCTCCTTCATTATGATTAGAAATTTTTTTAGCCATATGTTTTACGGAGGTTGAGTCATCAGTCATAATTCCTTTATTAGGAATTGATTTATAATCGTGTATGGTTTTCGTAATTAGATCCAACAGTTCTTGTCCATATATGAACTTTGTTTGAGGATCTTTCTTCATCAACTTGTCCCAAAAATTTATTATAATAAGTTCTGTATAGACAAGGGATTTGTTCCTCAGTGAAATCTACTTCCGGAACCCATTTAATCCATGGAACAGAAAATTCTATAAAAAAGTATATATGTTCAATTTGTTGAAAATAACAAATATGTTTTTGATGATATAATTTGTTGATATCTGGGGAAACCTTGACCCATTCTTTTTATAACTTGTGAAATGGTTCGGGCAATATTTTTATTGTTGGCCCGTGGTATGACCACCAGTTTAAAAACCAATTTGGTATAGGATTCACAAATATCTTGGCACATACTTTTATAAACCAAGTATGTTTATGCCTCTCATTGTTATAAGAGAGAACTTTATTAAATGCCTGAATATAATCCCAATAGGTAAAGCTTACCATGACTTTGTTTAGACTGAATTGTCTTTCAGTCATTGAGGAAATACCCCAATCTTCAATATGAATGACGTGTTTTATAATCATTTTAGAGAAGTTATAAACATTCTCACTTGTATTATATCCTGAAAAATGTTGAAATTCAACACCTGTGCTTATCAGCAGAGTCTCATAATATTTCTGAGTTTTGTATGACTCACCCGAGAAATAAAGCCCATTAGCTAAATACCTCTGGAATATCTTCCAAGGTTCTTCTCTTCTTTGTATGTCAGAGTTTTCTAAGAGAAATATCATTTCTCTTTTTTCTACCTTTTCATATGTTTTGATATCATCAACTTCTTCTTTGGCGATTGAAGCAAAAGAATCACCCTGCTTTTGAGTTATAAACACCTGTAGTTTAGCATATAATGGATCACTTTCTGGAATATCTTCCAGATGTATTGATGATGAAGCTTTTTCTTGTGCTCTAGAGTTTAAGTTATATAAACTCATTCCTCCCTTTTGTATAATTGGAGTACTAAATGATGAAGATCCGTATGATGATCTTGATGAACTTGGGGATGATCTTCCCCTTCCGCGAGTATAACTGCCTTTTCCTTTAGCCTTGGTTATCGAAGGAGGATCCATCCTGCAAACATAGCATTTAGTTTTAATCATTCAAGAAGTTATATTTTTAATCATTCAAGAGGTTATAAACTTCATCACAATAAAATCTTTCATAAAGCTCTTGTTCAATCATGTAATTATTGACAATATCAATCATCATTCCGTCTATAATTTTCCATAATATAAGTTCCTTTAAATCTCTAATAAGAGGAACTGCCTTTAAAATCGTAACCAAATCTTTATCAGGAAAGAAGTCAAGAAAACTCATCAGAAGAAAGATATTCCCTTGATAAGAAGTCTGGGAGGGAATTATCACTTCCCTTTTTATAATGAATTTCGAAATCAAAAGGGGCTAATTGTGCCTGCCACCTAGCAAAAATTAACTTAGACGCATCATGTTTAAAATCTTTATCAAACATATACTTGACTGACTGAGCATCAGTTTTTATCAAAATTTTTTGATTATATAAATCATCTTGAAATTTTAAAACGCACTTAACGATAGTTAACATTTCATGAGCTACTGTCGCATATTTTTTCTGAGCATCGCTCCATTTTCCTGAATGAATTCAAATAAGATATTCATTTTTATCATGCGGATTAATTTGTTTCAATATACCTCCATACCCAATATTGGACGCATCCGTCTCTACAATCTTTGGCCAAGCAGGATTAGCAAGGGTCAAACAAGGTAAATATTTAACTCTTTATTTAATAGTCTTTACAAGATCTGTGAGACTATCAGTCCAAGGCTTTTTATGATCTTTTTTTAGCCTGTCATATAATGGAGCTAAATCTCGAGATAAATTCTTGTAGAATGGGGAAATGTAGTTTAAACTTCCCAGAAACCGCTGCAATTGTGTCTTATCTGTAATAATATCAGGGAATTTCGATGCAAATTCAATAGATCGCTGAATAGGAGTCATTTTTCCTTAACAAATCAAATGACCCAAAAATCTAATTTCTGTTTGAAAAAGACTCATTTTAGGTTTAGATATGACCAAACCATTTTGAATAACTATTTTCTTAAAAATGTCTAAATGCTTAATATGCATTTCAAGAGTCTTTGAGTATACCAAAATATCATCAATATAAACTATGATGAAATCCAGATTTTAAATCAAATTTTGAACAGATATTAGCATCATATAATCTGGTTAATAAATCCCTTTTGTTTGGAATAGGATACCTAATCCATTTTAAAAATTTATTTAAAGGTTTATAATTTATAACTAACCTGGGAACACCTCGTTCTTTTTCTGCTGCGTTATTAACATAAAAAGCAGTACACGACCATGGTGATTTGGAAGACTTTATCAATCCCTTCTGTAATAAATTATCAATTTCTTTTTTGCAAAATTCAACCAATTCGGTATTCATCTGACAAGGACATGATTTGGTAGGGATATTTTCCTCAGAGAAATCATTTTCATATGGAAGAGTTACAATATGCTTTTTCCGATTCCAAAAGGCACTAGGATGATCGGCACAAATATCAATAGCCATTTTTTCAGAAATGAGTTTAAGTTTTTCCTGTACTTTAGCAGATTTTAAAGTATCGAATATATTCATACTAAATATCTCAAGCTGTAAATAATCAACATGCTTTTGTTTCATTTCAATTAGAGCATTAATATCTCTAGAAGTAGGTTCGGTGATAAAAGTATAACTAATATCTTGATTTTTTTAAGTAGCAGAAAATCCTTTAGCATTTATATTATTAAAAGGATAAATTGCATTTATAAAAGGAGTTCCTAGAATAATAGGAGGGTATAACTGATTTTTTACTAAGAAAAAGAAGTGAGGAATACAAACTTTATTTTGGCAAATACGAGTATTAGATAATTTATACTTTATATCTAAAGCATGACCAGATGCAGATTTAACCATATGAGTTGTTTTTTCAAAATATTTAGTAGGTACAAGACCTTCTTGAATGCAACTCACATCAGCGCCACTATCAATCATAGCAATGTTAGTTATAGAAAAAACATTGTCAATTAATATAGTACATTTAACATACCATTTATGAGCTGTAACAATTTGCATCATTCCTAAAAACATATTTTGTTTCGGATCAATATTCAAAGTGTTGGCAAGAATATTTTCTTCAGCAGTAGATTCATCAACCTTATTTTTTCCTTTGCTATTAGCAGACTCAATCTGAGTAAGACGATGATCACAAATAATATGATTTTGTTTAAGAAATTTAATTTCTTCCTTCAAATGCTCAATTTCTCCTTTTAAATCATCAAAAGAGGTATCACTAATAACCATGGTTTGTTTAGAAGAGAGTCTATTATGAACTTCAGATAAGTAGTAAGGAGCAGAATAATTAAAATCATCTTTGACCTTTCTATCACTAGGAATACTAGTTGAAGAGCTAGTTTTACTAGCAACCAATTGAATGATCTTTTCACGAAGAGTATTATCGGTAACTTCTTTTAGAAGTTCTATCACATTGTCTGTAGTGATAGTGAACATATTAATTTCTTCAAACTAAGATTGTAGCTTGTATAATTCATCATGTTCGCAGTGACAACTATCACCATGACATTTGCAAGCATCATTCGAATCTTGTTGAACCTTACTAGATGACTCAGGTTGCTCATCTTCTGTTGCATAACTTGCTTCAGAATCATAATCTGATTCGGAACCAGAAGTATATAGAAAACTAAAAATCTTTTCTTAAATATCATCATCAAGTTCTAGAGTCTTAAGCTTTTCTAGCTTACAATTTGGAGCTATATGCCCAAATTTTCTACATTTATAACACTTAATCTTATCAAGGTTTCGCCTGGACCTATTCCTGGTAAATCTATGAGATTTACGATGATCCCTACGCTCATCTCTTTCTTCTCTAGTCCTTCTTCTAGATCTTCTTTTCTTATGATGAGATGTATGATATTCTGATTTAAAAGTTTCTCGGTGGGTGCTTTTTGAAGCATCCGGTAAACCGAATTGAGTACAAAAATCTCCTAATTGAGACTTTTCTCTAAGCTTATCCATCTTAAGCTGTCTTGAGAGTTTTAACTCATTGCACAAATTTATGCCTTCTTCCGTACAAGCCCCAATAAGCTTTCCATAAGTGAAATCACTATAGGGAATAATTCCTTGTGGATTTCTAAGAGTCTTTTTTACTCTTTCTGCAAATAAGGAAGGTAGACCATCAATAAATTTGGCTTTCCAAAATTCAAAACCATTTTCGGGAAGTTCCATTACCCGACTTAAATAAGTGTCTTTATACCATCTAAACTCACCTAAATGTCTACATCGAAGACCATTTAGTAGGGATCTAATGGTTTCATATTGATTGGTAAATCTACCACTAAAATGTTCAAGAATAGTCAAAATAAGTGTATAGACAGCGTCTTCTCTATTTTGAACAAGGGCAAAGCCTAAATTATCAACTCCTTCATTTACTGCCTTAGCATTAATAACTGTTGCTCTCGCATCTGAGGGCATATAATTATCCCACCATCCTCTTAGTTGACTGGTAAATCCTGCAATAATCATCTTGCAAATGGTCTTGTCAGTGTTACTAACACTTTTGCAGATAGTAGCATACATAAGCATCCTATGAACCATAATCGTCAACTGCCTATCAGTTAACCCATCAAGATTCCATTCATAAATCTCACTTCCACTATAAGAAGTGTTAGTTTGATTCCAATCTCTTTCCTCTATTAAAACATCTTGAGGAGTAGGCCTAGGATAGTAATATGTTTGCATGCTAGGTTTTCTAGCATAAGCAGTATTACTATTACCACTATTCTTCTTTGGATACCCATGAAGTTTATTAACTTCCATTTCCATTTGAGTTTTGAAATCAAAAGTGGCTTCCATCTCATCTGCAAAATCTTCGGCGAGACTTATAGGTTTCGACTTGCACCAAATTGAGAAAACTTTTTATCAAGAAGATTTTCAAGGTCGTGCAAAGGTCTAAGAATAAAATCCTGAATCTCAGGAGGCCTTTGAATATGAACGTCAGGCTGTTTTGACGACGAAGCCTGTTTCGAAACTTGTTTCACAGATTTTAGTTTATTATCAATTTGAACAATCAGATTCGACAGACTATCTAATTTTTTGTCTAGAGAACAAATATGTTCACCAATAACTTTAACATATAGACCCAAATAATTATTTTGAGAAATAATACGATTAATTTCATTTATACTTACTGCGACGACTTCATTATCAATAAGTTTATGAAAAGCAGTAAAAGTAATGCCAGTATTATTTGGTAAAATAAACGGAGCTTGAGGAGGATAAATTGATTGAATAATATTACCTGATTCATCTTTGTAAGATCGTTCAAGAATGTTGATGAACAAGGGCAAATAAGTGGTTATAAACCAAGGCACAAAAAACATAATATGATTATGTAATGCACAAGTTTCATAAAACTCTTGAGAAATATTATTTAAATCTTCTTTACTATAAGTGTCAAAAACCCAAGTTTTAAATCGGTTCCATTTTTCATTTAAAAATTTGTTTTGAATATATTTTCTTGCCAGCGAACCTGGACTAAAATCAATTTGATGTTCACTCATCATTAAGTATCATTAAGATTAAAATCCATCTCGGATACAGAAGGAATATCCTTATCAGAAATATCGGATGCTTTATCATTCGTTTGAATAATTTTTAATCGAGGATCAATTTTAATTTTTTGTTTTTCTGCAGAAATAACCGTTGATAAAGTATGTAAAGAAGCAGCGCGATTTCTAGCTGGACTATAACAAGGATCTATCGGAGAAATATGTTGAATAGCTAGTCTTCTATCAGAAGCAAAAGAATGTCTACTATAAGGAACACTGTTTTCATCAAACTGCATACAAATTTTTCCATCGGAATTTTGACTAATATGAGAATATTCAAAATTAGTGACAGCATCGGTCATTTGCTCAGGGGGTATAACAGAATCTAAAATTCAAGTGGTAGGAAAATTAGTTTCTTCCCATTTTATAGGTCTTCTAGTAGTGACCTTAGATCTGGCGAAATTAGTTTCTACTAAAATAGTTTGATCAGATGTATCATATAACTTACATCTAGGATTCAAAGTAGCAAGTAATTTATAATAGATTCTATACGACAAGCAAATTAATTTAGATCCAGGTGCATAGTTATAACCATGCGTTTTAACATTCAAAGTTAAAACATCTAATATATTAGAATCAGTCAAAGATAACTGCAAATTGGGCTGAGCATTAAAATAAACTGGACCATAAGCCACTGTAGATTCTATTGAACCCATCAAGGATTGACGAAAATTTAAGTTTCTCGCATCTCGTAGAGCAGCTAATAAAGTTTTTGGTAAACCTTTAAGAGTTAAAGATTTAAAAGCAATTTGAACCATGCCAATATGCAAAAATTTATATTGAGATTTATATAATTCAATATCACGCTTATTTAATAAACGAATAGTTTGTTCGGACTAATTTAACGCCAAGGATTGTTCAGTTGTTTTAATCAACTGTTTATTAGAAATCTTATCAAACCAACCATAATCATAAATGCTTTTTATATTAACTTTCGAAATAGTCCATTTATTTAACAAATCAAGGTTTTGAGGTATATCTACCTCTTCTAGTCGAGTGCTTTTAATATCTTCTTGATCCATAAAAGAGAGAATATATCTATGCTGAAGATCTTCACATCAATTATATATCTACCATGAAAAGTTCCTAGGCTTTGATACCAACGTTACAGGATCACTGACCTGGCGGTTGTCCGCCCAGTCATAGATCAAGCAAGTCAATATTCTTAGAGGTAGTCCAACTACATAAGAATCGAAATACACAAGAATTTTAACATAATTTCTCAGACTGCATGGTTTTATTATTTTACCCAAGCAAAGGGTCTGTCAAGAATCTAATACATACCTTTATTAAGCCCATGTGTCTGATAGTTCTAACCGGGTATGAGGTGCCCTACTTATCAAACTCAATTTCGGGCTAAAAACCACGGCTCATCAGACGGAGTCATAAAGACAAAGCCAATAAAAGTAGTACTAGATCTGACTGTACCGCAATCTCGGAACCAAGTCGAGAAGCCATATTAAAATTCTTCTATATTTAAATAAAGCTTAGATCCGTTCATGGTCCATATAAAAGAGAAGTTAGTTATCCGGCATAGATATAACACTAAGGGATGATTATTATTATTGTTGTTGTTGTTGTTGTTGTACCGCTTTCTCTTCTCTCCAGCACTCTCAACACCAAATTGATTTTAGTCCAGGTTCACTGGCAAAAAAATAAATTCAAAACGAATTTTCTGATAAAAAATGGAACAGGTTTAAAACTTGGTTCTTTGACACTTATAGTGAAGAAGATTTAAATAATATTTCTCAAGAGTTTTATGAAACTTGTGCTCTGCATAATCATATTATGTTTTTTGTACCCCGGATTATAACCACTTACTTACCTTTATTCATCAATGTTCTTTAACGATCGTATAAAGATGAAACAGGTAATATTATTAAATCTATTTATCCTCCTCAAGCTTCGTTTATTTTACCAAATAATACAGGTATAACTTTCACTGCATTTCAAAACTTTATTGAAAATGAGGTTGCTGCAGTAAGTATAAATGAGATTAATCGAATTATTTCTCAAAATAATTATTTGGGTCTTTATGTTAAAGTTATTGGCGAACATATTTGTTCTCTTGATAATAAGTTAGATAAACTTATTGCTTTGATAACCCAAATTGATGATAAATTAAAAACTGAAAAGACAGTTTCTGAAATAGCATCTACGTCAAAACATCCTGACGTTCCTATTCAAAGGCCTCCTGAGATACAGGATTTCATTCTTAGACCTCTTTATGATCTCGAAAGCCTTCTTGATAAGAAGTTTTCAGAGTTCGGTGCAAGTGCAAAACCCATAATTATTGCTGAAGATTTTGCAGATGAAATGGAAACTACTTTCGATTTTAAAAGGCAAGTGGAGATGGAAGTCAATAAACTTCGTGGGTATCCTAAAAAGAATAGTGGTTATGCTAGAAAACCTAGTATGCAGACTTACTACTATCGTAGGCCCACTCCTCAAGATGTTCTTACAGAAGAAAGAGATTGGAATCAAACTAACACTTCTTACAATGGACGTGAAATTTATGAATGGAATTTGGACGGGTTAACAGATAGGCAGTTAACAATCTTGGTTCATAGAATGCTCATGTATGCTACTATCTGCAAAAATGTTAATAACACTGATAAGACTATTTGCAAGATGATTATTGCAGGTTTTACTAGTCAATTAAGAGGCTGGTGGGACAATTATATGAGTATGGATTCAAAAGCAGCGGTTATAAATGATAAAGCTGCCACTGAAGGAGTTGATAACCTAGGATTTGCCTTACTCAAAAATAGAGAAGACGCGGTGTATACCTTAGTCTTAACCATTCTAGAACATTTTAGTGGTAGATTTACCAATCAGTATGAAACCGTCAGATCTCTACTTAATGGCTTGAGATGTAGACATTTAGGTGAATTTAGATGGTATAAAGATACTTATTTAAGTCGGGTAATGGAACTTCCCAAAAATGGACTAGAATTCTGGAAAGCCAAATTCATAGATGGCTTACCCCCTTTATTTACCGAAAGAGTTAAGAAGACCCTAAGAGATTCTCAAGGGATCATTCCTTATAACAATTATACTTATGGAAAGCTTATTGGAGCTTGTACTCAAGAAGGCATAAATTTGTGCAATGAGGTAAAACTCTCTAGACAGCTTAAAATGGACAAGCTGAGAGAAAAATCTCAATTAGGAGATTTTTGTACACAATTTTGTTTACCAGATGCTTCTAAAGGTACCAAACATGAGACTTCTAAGTTTGAACACCATAGATCTCATCGAAGGAGAAGAAGATCTAGAGAAGAAAGAAAAGAGCGTAAGGCTCATCGTAAATCTCATAGATTTACTAAGAATAGGTCAAAAAGAGATCTTGATAAAATCAAATGCTACAAGTGTGGAAAATTTGGAAATATAGCTCCAAATTGTAAACTGGAAAAGCTTAAAGCTTTAGAACTGGATGAAGATATTCAAGAAAAGGTTTATAGTTTTCTATATACTTCTGGTTCCGAGTCAGACTACGAGGAGTCTGAAGCAAGTTATTCTACAGAGGATGATCAACCCGAGTCTTCTAAAGATCAACAAAACTCAAATGATTCTTGTAAATGTCATGGTGATATCTGTAATTGTGAACATGGTGAGTTTTACAAACTTCAATCTCAGTTCAAAGATATGAACTTACTCACCATAACCGCTGACATTGTCATTGAACTTCTTAAAGAAGTCACTGATAACACTCTTCGTGAAAAAATCATTCAGTTAGCAGCTAGTAAAACTAGCTCTTCTGCTCATAGCATTTCTGATGATAAAAAGGTTAAAGATGATTTTGTTTATTCTGCTCTATATTCTTTGTCTGAAGTTCATAATAGACTTTCATCTAAACAAACTATGGTAGTTCGTGATTCTTCTTTTGATGACTTAAAAGTAGAAATTGAACATTTAAAAGAAGAAATTAAATTTCTTAAACAAAATCATATTATTTGTGATCACCGTCTTACTCAAATTGAGTCTGCTAATAGTGAAGGGAAAACTAAGGTTGATGATAATACTCCAATTGATGATAATACTCTTGCTAAATCAGTAAATATTGATCCTAAACAAAATATGTTTTTAGGAATGGTGCAAGTTGTTACAGCTCATAAATAGTATGTTAAATGTACTATTTTAAGTGATAATTCTTTCTCTATATCTAATATTGCCATGATTGGTAGTGGAGCTGATGTAAGTTGCATTCAAGAAGGATTAGTGCCTACTAAATATTTTGAGAAAACTACTCAAATGGTTAAATCTGCATCTGGACATGCTTTAGATATAAAGTATAAATTATCTAACACTCGTATTTTCCAAAATAAAGTTTGTATTCCTCACTTCTTTTTCTGGGTAAAAAATCAGTTATACCCTCCTATCATTTTAGGAACTCCGTTTATAAATGCTATCTATCCTTTTACCAATATAAATGCTAAAGGGTTTTCAGCCACTTATAAAGAACATGATATTAGTTATACTTTTATCACTGAACCTGTTTCTCGTGAAATTAATACTTTAATTTAAATGAAACAAAAGCATATTAATTATCTACAGCTTGAGATTTTTAGTATGAATAAATTTGATACTTTGAAAACTACTAAAGTACAGGAGAAGATTAAATTAATCTTTGAACCAATGGCCATTGATATTTGTGCTGATCATCCTAGTGCTTTCTGGAATAGAAAAAAGAACATTGTGACTCTTCCGTATGAAAATGATTTCTCTGAAGAAAATATTCCTACGAAATTCCGTCCTTGCCAAATGAATTCCGAATTGGTTGAATTCTGCAAAAAAGAGATTGATAATCTATTACAAAAGGGTTTAATAAAACCCTCCAAGTCACCTTGATCTTGTATTGCTTTTTATGTTAATAATGCAGCAGAGAAAGAACGTGGTGTCCCCAGGTTAGTTATAAATTACAAACCTTTAAACAAATATTTAAAATGGATTAGATATCCTATTCCAAATAAAAGAGATTTACTTTCAAGATTATATGAAGCCAATATATTTTCAAAATTTGATTTAAAATCAGGATATTGGCAGATTCAAATATTTAAAGAACATTCGTATAAAACCACTTTTAATGTCCCGTTTAGACAATACGAATGGAATGTTACGCCATTTGGTTTGAAAAACGCCCCTTCTAAATTTCAAAAAATTATGAATGATATTTTTAATCCTTATTTGGATTTCATTATAGTTTATATTGATGATATTTTAGTTTATTAAAAAACTCTTGAAATGCATATCAAACATTTAGATATTTTCAAGAAAATAGTTATTCAAAATGGTTTGATAATATCTAAACCTTCAATGAATCTTTTTCAAACAGAAGTTAGATTCTTGGGTCATCAAATTTGCCAAGGAAAGATTACTCCTATTCAGTGATCTTTTGAATTCGCGTCAAAATTTCCTGATATAATTACTGATAGAACGCAGTTACAGTGATTTTTGGGAAGTTTAAATTATATTTCTCCCTTCTACAAGAACTTGTCTCGCGATCTAGCTCCGTTATACGACAGACTGAAAAAGGAGCATAAAAAACTGTGGACCGATAGTCTCACAAGTCTTGTTAAAGCAATCAAAGAAAGAGTTAAGTCTTTACCTTGCTTAACCCTTGCCAATCCTGCTTGGCCTAAGATAGTGGAGACGGATGCGTCCAATGTGGGTTATGGTGGAATCCTAAAACAAATTAACCCACATGAAAAGCATGAATACCTTATTTGGTTTCATTCAAGAAAATGGAGCGATGCTGAACGAAAGTACGCAACGGTAGCTCATGAAATGTTAACTATCGTTAAAAGTGTTTTAAAATTTCAGGATGATTTATACAACCAAATTTTTTTGATAAAAACAGATACTCAATTAGTCAAATATATGTTTGACAAAGACTTTAAAAATGATGCGTCAAAATTAATGTTTGCAAGGTGGCAACCACAATTAGCACCTTTTGATTTTGAAATTCTATATAAGAAAGGAAGTGATAACTCCCTCCCAGACTACTTATCAAGAGAATACATTCAAAATGAGTGAATATAGTAGTTTTTCAGAAAGAGATAATGATATTCCCATCTCTATGTTTTTTACTGAAAAAAGATTGAGTACTATTTTAAAGGTTCTTCCTTTCAATTAAGATATTAAGGAACTTATTTGCTGGAAAATTATTGATGGAATGTTGATAGATCTATTCCAATCAATAGAAGAAACAAACACTTATTATGACGCGTATTGGGTTTAAAAATCATTGTTTCATTTGCAGAATGGAACACCCTTGGATGACTAAGGGTAGAGGCAGAGTCAGAGGAAGATCGTCCTCAGTCTCATCAAGATCGTCATACAGATCTTCTTCACCATCCAGCACTCCTATTATACAGAGAGGAGGAATGAGTTTAGTTAAACTAAATTCAAAAACACAAAAGAAAACCTCTTCGACAATACATCTAGAAGATATTCCAGAAAATGATCCGTTATATGCTCGATTACAAGAATATATAACTCAAAAGCAAAGTAATACTTTTGCTTCAATAGCCAAAGAAGATACTATTGATGATATGAAAACCTATGAAAAGGTAGAGAAAAGAGAAATGACATTTCTCTTAGAAAATTCTGACATACAGAGAAGAGAAGAACCCTGGAAGATATTCCGGAGGTACCTACTTAATGGGCTATACTTCCCGGATGATTCATACAAAACTCGGAAGTACTATGAAACTTTGCTGATAAGAACAAGTGTTGAATTTCAACACTTCGCAGGATACAATACAGGTAAGAATGTTTATAACTTCTTGAAAATGATTATTAAACGGATTATTCACATTGAAGATTGGGGTATTTCCTCAATGACTGAAAGACAAGTTAGTCTTAATTCACATATTGGGATTATATCCAGGCTTTCGATAAAGTTCTCTGTTATAACAACGAGTGACATAAACATACTAGGTTCATAAAGGTATGTGGAAAGATATTTGCTAGTCCTATACCTAATTGGTTTTTGAATTGGTGGTCATACCACGGGCCAACAATAAAAATATTTCCCGAACCATTTCTTAAGTTATACAAAGAATGGGTGAAGATTTCCCCAGATCTTAACAGATTATATCATCAAGAGCATATTCCTTATTTACAACAAATTGAACAAATATGTTTCTTTATAGAATTTTCTATTACATGGATCCACAAGTGGGTTCCAGAGGTGGATTTTACCGAAGAACAAATCCCCTGTTTATATCACACTTATTATAATAACCTCTGGGATAAACTAGTGAAGAAAGATCCGCAAACAAAGTCAATATATGGACAAGAACTGTTGGATCAAATTACAACAACTATTAAAGAATGTAAATCGATTCATAATAAAGGAATTGTAACTGATGACTCAACTTCAGTAAAGCATATGGCTCGAAGGATTTCCAATCAAGATGAAGAGGAGCAAAATCATATGATTTTAGATTACCTAGAAGAGGTATAAAAGACTGCTCTTTCAAATTTAAATCATTATACAAAATTAGATTCCTCAATGCATAGTGAGGCTAGTGAAGATATGAACGAAGCTCAACAAATTGAAGAAGAAGAACCAACAGATGCGCTGAAAAGAGCTGAAAAACTTTTGGCAAAGCTAAAGGATAAATCTTAGTGGACAAAAGCACTATCAACAGTGATAACTAACAGTGGATGTACTGTTCAGTGAAGATAAGCACTACCAACAGTGAATGTACTGTTTAGGCCCCACATGGGACCCTTTTTTTACTATTTCTAGATGCCTTTATCTATCTATAAATAAGGGATTTTTTTTTTTGTTAAGAGGCAGGTTTTTAGGAACCAACTCTTCTCTCTACTTTCTCTCTCCCTCTCTCCTTTGTAAAGTTTGAAGTATTGTGAGTTTGCCGGACTTTGGCCGGAGAATAAAAGTGTGCTGTTTGTTCCTAAGGTAATTTATCTTCTTACTTCTTTAGTACTTTCCTATTAAGCCGTGATTATGTCCGGCTAAAAACTTATATCTATGCCAGATAGCTAACTTTGCTTTTATATCTACCATTAAAGATCTAGGCTTTATCTAAATATGCATAAATTCATATATAATTCTTGACTTGGTTCCAAGATGGTGGTACAGTCAGATTCAATACAACAAGTTAATGGCTTTGTCTTAGTGACTCTGTCTAGCCAGCCGTGGTCTTAGCCCGCAAAATGAGTTAAAAAGGGCGTGTCTTACCCGGTTAGAACTGCTAGATACATGGGCTCATTAACAATACGTATTTGAATCTGGACAAACCCCTTGCTTGGGTAAAAGGATTAGATCCTTCCATACAGCCATTTAATTATCTAAGAATTTGTATGTATTTCAATTCGAAATTATTCGGTTACGGATGTTAACAAGCTAGATTGAAGATGACCGTGCGGACTACCGCCCGTCTTCTGAGATCCTGTTTCTTGTTATGGTCCAGCCAGAAATCGCGCTGCTTCTTTACATACTTTATCAACTGTTATATCTGCAGAAAAACAAAAAATTAAAATTGATCCTCGTTTAAATATTGTTCAAACAAATGATAAATCATCTGATATTTCTGATAAGGATATTCCTTCTGTTTTCGAAATGGAATTTAATCCCAATGATTCTTGATGACTGAACACCAAATTGATTTTAGTCCAAGTTCACTGGCAAGAAAATATATTCAAAACGAATTTTCAGATAAAAATTGGAACAAGTTTAAAACTTGGTTCTTTGACACTTATAGTGATGAAGATTTAAATAATATTTCTCAAGAGTTTTATGATATTAGTTATACTTTTATCACTGAACCTGTTTCTCGTGATATTAATACTTTAATTGAAATGAAACAAAAGCATATTAATTAGCTACTGCTTGAGATTTTTAGTATGAATATATTTGATACTTTGAAAGCTACTAAAGTACAAGAGAAGATTAAATTAATCTCTAAACAAATGGCCATTGATATTTGTGCTGATCATCCTAGTGCTTTCTGGAATAGAAAAAAGCACTTTGTGACTCTTCCGTATGAAAATGATTTCTCTGAAGAAAATATTCCTACAAAATCCCGTCCTTGCCAAATGAATTCCAAATTGGTTGAATTCTGCATAAAAGAGATTGATAATCTGTTACAAAAGGGTTTAATAAAACCCTCCAAGTCATGTTGGTCTTCTATTGCTTTTTATGTTAATAATGCAGCAGAGAAAGAACGTGGTGTCCCCAGGTTAGTTATAAATTACAAACTTTTATACAAATATTTAAAATGTATTAGATATCCTATTCCAAATAAAAGAGATTTACTTTCAAGATTATATGACGCCAATATATTTTCAAAATTTGATCTAAAATCAGGATATTGGCAGATTCAAATATTTAAAGAACATTCAGATAAAACCGCTTTTAATGTCCCGTTTGGACAATATGAATGGAATGTTACGCCATTTGGTATGAAAAACGCCCCTTCTGAATTTCAAAAAATTATGAATGATATTTTGAATCCTTATTTGGATTTCATTATAGTTTATATTGATGATATTTTAGTTTATTCAAAAACTCTTGAAATGCATATCAAACATTTAGATATTTTCAAGAAAATAGTTTGATAATATCTAAACCTAAAATGAATCTTTTTCAACAGAAGTTAGATTCTTGGGTCATCTCATTTGCCATCTAAACCTAAAATGATTCTTTTTCAAACAGAAGTTAGATTCTTGGGTCATCTCATTTGCCAAGGAAAGATTACTCCTATTCAGCGATCTATTGAATTCGCGTCAAAATTTCCTGATATATTTACTGATAGAACGCAGTTACAACGATTTTTGGGAAGTTTAAATTATATTTCTCCCTTTTACAAGAACTTGTCTCGCGATCTAGCTCCGTTTTACGACAGACTGAAAAAGGAGCATAAAAAATCGTGGACTGATAGTCTCACAAGTCTTGTTAAAGCAATCAAAGAAAGATTTAAGTCTTTACCTTGCTTAACCCTTGCCAATCCTGCTTGGCCTAAGATAGTGGAGACGGATGCGTCCAATATGGGTTATGGTGGACTCGTAAAACAAATTAACCCACATATAGGCATGAATACCTTATTCGGTTTCATTCAGGAAAATGGAGCGATGCTCAACGAAAGTATGCAACGGTAGCTCATGAAATGTTAACTATCGTTAGAAGTGTTTTAAAATTTCAGGATGATCTATACAACCAATTTTTTTTTATAAAAACAGATGCTAAATTAGTCAAATATATGTTTCACAAAGACTTTAAACATGATGCGTCAAAATTAATGTTTGCAAGGTGGCAAACACAATTAGCACCTTTTGATTTTGAAATTCTATAGAAGAAAGGATGTGATAACTCCCTCCCAGACTTCTTATCAAGAGAATACATTCAAAATGAGTGAATATAGTAGTTTTTCAAAAAGAGATAATGATATTCCCATCTCTATGTTTTTTACTGAAAAAAGATTGCTTACTATTTTAAAGGTTCTTCCTTTCAATCAAGATATTAAAGAACTTATTTGCTGGAAATTTATAGATGGAATGTTGATAGATCTATTCCAATTAATAGAAGAAACAAACACTTATTATGACGCGTATTGGGTTTAAAACTCATTGTTTCATTTGCAGAATGGAACACCCTTGGATGACTAAGGGTAGAGGCAGAGGCAGAGGAAGATCATCCTCAGTCTCATCAAGATCGTCATACAGATCTTCTCCATCATCCAATACTCCTATTATACAGAGAGGAGGAATGAGTTTAGTTAAACTAAATTCAAAAACACAAGAGAAAACCTCTTCGTCAATACATTTGGAAGATATTCCAGAAAATGATCCGTTATATGCTCGATTACAAGAATATATAACTCAAAAGCAAAGTAATATTTTTGCTTCAATAGCCAAAGAAGATACTATTGATGATATGAAAACCTATGAAAAGGTAGAGAAAAGAGAAATGATATTTCTCTTAGAAAATTCTGATATACAGAGAAGAGAAGAACCCTGGAAGATATTCCAGAGGTACCTACTCAGTGGGCTATACTTCTCGGGTGAGTCATACAAAACTCTGAAGTACTATGAAACTTTGCTGATAAGCACAGGTGTTGAATTTCCACACTTCGCAGGATACAATACAGGTGAGAATGTTTATAACTTCTCGAAAATGATTGTTAAACAGATTATTCACATTGAAGATTGGCGTATTTCCTCAATGACTGAAAGACAAGTTAGTCTTAATTCACATATTGGGATTATATCCAGGCTTTCGATAAAGTTCTCTGTTATAACAATGAGAGACATAAACATACTAGTTTCATAAAGGTATGTGCAAAGATATTTGCTAGTCCTATACCTAATTGGTTTTTGAATTGGTGGTCATACCACGGGCCAACAATAAAAATATTGCCCGAACCATTTCTTAAGTTATACAAAGAATGGGTGAAGATTTCCCCAGATCTTAACAGATTATATCATCAAGAGCATATTCCTTATTTACAACAAATTGAACACTTGTAAAAACATGTGTTTTTACATGTTTGATCTATTTTTTTTAATTATGGTTAATTGAAATAATATTATTTCCTTGTTAGTAAGTTTAAAAATCTAACTTTCACATAAAATGATTAAATATCAAATTGTAGGCACGATATTCAAATTTTTAAATTTTATCTTTCTATTTTTGTAAAACTCATATTTCTATTACTTCAAATTTTTATTTCTTCAAATTTTTAAATTTTAACCATTATAGCCACATATTTTTAAACTCATATTTGTAAAATTTATTATTATTATTATTATTATTATTGTTATTATTATTATTATTATTACTATTATTATTATTTTAACTATTATTATTATTATTATTATTATTATTATTATTATTATTATTATTATTGTTATTATTATTATTAGTGGACTGTTTAGGATCTTCCAGGGTATTATTTGCCATGACACATCTAGAGTGTACTTTGGGTCATGACAATCATAGTATTCAGAGAATCATGTTATAGAAAGGTCTTAGATGTATGATAAGACGCATCGATTAGAATCTTGTTGATGAGTGTGAAGTGCGCCACATTTATAAATTGGAGGCTACATGACATTTAGGAAACTTTACTTCTTTCACTATTATAAAACCGTAACTTAGAGTTCATCTCTATAAAGGTCTTTCTCCTAATTCTTGTCTGATGATTTTTTGGATATGCTTCCTGAAAAAGCTAAGACAAGCAATGTGGGTAAGGATATGGAGCCTGAGGTTCCTCAAGTGCCAATCGGTCATTTTGCCAAGCAAGTGTCTCATGCAAAATTCTGAGTCGCTTTCCAATGTTGGCTCAAGTTATGACAGGCTAAGCTAATACAAAGGTTGTTGCTCCTATGAACCAAATTATGTGTACAATAGCAACAAGGGTGACAGACTTGTCACGACCCAAGGTACCCCCTAGGCGTAACATGGCATATAAGACCCTTAGAGGCCCCATACAAGCCACTTAGCATTCATAACATAAGAAATATAATAAAAGAGATAAAGAACAACATTTCAAGTCCCAAAAGTTTTTATAAAAGAAGAGCGGAAGTCTAAACACTTTGTCTCATTAGCCATCTAGTACATATGAATGAAATTGGGCCTAGCCCATACATCATGTCCAAAAATGAAAGTAAGAAAGAAAATGAAGAAAATCCGTCCTCAAAGCATGAGGACTCACCAAAGCTTGGACTCTCTCAAATCAACCTTTAGCCATGAAACTCAGAACCCTGACTATCGGACCCAACATTTGAAAAGATGTAGGCAAGAGTATGCGTTAGTACAAAATATGTACCAAGTATGATAGCCATGCATACGAATATTTAAATCATGCTAAAATAGGACATTTCATGACATGCAATGACCAAGCTAAAACATAATGTAAAAAGGTTCAAAAAATCATAAGTCATAAAACACGGTCAATGCAAGCTAATCATCATTAAAACTTTTGAACACATATGAGATACTTCTTGAAGTAACCTTAGTTCATTATTATTGTGGGAAGTAGCCTTAACCAACATAGAGACCATGGGAGCTATAACATGATCCCCGGTGTCTCCCATACCGAAAAGAGTTGTCCTACTTGCCGAGGTAATGACTATGAACTTCTAGCTATTTGTGGACTCACTAGCTAATGTTTATCTAGACAATCATCCTATGGGGGAACATAGGTAAGGGATAAGGAGATTACTTCTAGAAACCCGACCTCTACTCATGGGACAGCTTCCATCTCAATATCCTGTCGGTGCTAAGCATAAGTCCCACAGAATATTCATTTTCTTACTTGTTCTTATTATCTATGGAAGGGCATGCCATCTTTCCAATCCAAGCTAAGTCATAAGTCATCCATGAAAAGGTATCTTTCAATAACCAATCCAAGCTAGGTTTCATTAGGATAGCTCCTTATCTTTTACTCATTTAGGTGAGAAGATCTTCCAACCTTAGAGTCCTTACTATGTGAGAAAACCTTTCACAATCATCCTTTCAACAACACAACAACATCATCATCATCATCATTGATACATCACTCTCAAAGCATCATTAAAACCTTTACATAAATTTCATAAGAACATTCATAATTCCATAATTCGCCTTTTCAAGGTACAAAACCCACTTTCAATCATCAACATCTAGAAAACATGGGTTAGACATGGGTTCATAGAAATTCATCATAATTTCATGTAATTCTATCAATTCATGCTTGATTTCATATAATCTTCTTTCATAATCCAAGACCCACATCATATCATCATAATTTGAAAAACATGGAGATTACATGGGTTCATAGGGAATCATCATAAAATCATGAGATTTACTCAATTCATGCATCATAGATCATAAATCAATCAATTAGATCAATAATTAAAGGAACCCACAACATAGAAAAAAAATCCTAACTCAATTGGGGAATTCTAACTTTCAAATATGAGAATTTAGGAACTCTATGAATAGAAGGAATCCATGGATGAGAACTATCATACCTCAATACCAAAAGCTTTCCTTTAATGGTGGAATTGGAGAGTTGCCTTGAAACCCTAGGTTGAACCTTTCTTCTTCAAGTTTTCTAGAGAGAGAAATATTTTGGAGAGGAAAAACTTGATCTTCTTTGGTAAATTTAAGAGAATGACTTGAATGGGTTGAATTTGGGGTTAAAAATACTTATATAGGGGTCCTAGGACATAGTATCAAAATAAAATAATTAGGAAAAGACCCAACTGACCTTGGCTTACAGCTAACGCGAACCTCTAAATAGAGGCCTGCACGGCTCGTCAAGGACATCACAGGCAGTAGTAGAAGTCGTGGTCCTTGACCAGTGGCTTGGGGGAATTCTACCTCCCCCTTAATGGCCACCATCATGACCCGTGTGGCTCTTCACGAGCCGTCTGGGTCGTCGCGAGAGGAGCCAGGCTTGGGGAGAACACTGCCTACTCCTTCACGGGCACCACCATGAGCAGTGGTGCCCTTCACAAGGCATCTAAGGGCTCATGGAGGAGAGCCCATCCTGGCCGACCACTAGAAGGCTTCCACGAGCACCACCACGAGTCGTGGTTCCCTTCACGACCCTTGAGGGGCTCCATGAAGGGTGCTTTGGCTTAGTAGAGGGCTGGTGACCTCCCACTCGACTCTCTTTTCTAGGTTTCTTAATTTTGGGGAGTTACATTATCTCCCCCTTGGGAACATTCGTCCTCGAATTAGATCCTAGATATCATAAAAAGAAAAGGACTCTAAACTAGCAACCCAACATGCATGCAATTTCATCAAAATGTACATAGCCAAAAAGAAACCTCGACTCCCAGCTAGAACATATTCAAATCATCATAAGGAAGATTGGAACTAGACCTAGCAGCCCAACAAGAATTTAATCACACAAATGCACATATCCGAGGAGGAAACATCAATTCCAAGCTAAAGCATGTTGAAAACATCTTATCATGAAGTCTATATGCAACTCGTACTGAAATGCATATAAACATGTAGAAATCAATCAAGTTGACTCATTTTCTCAAATTCTTGACCTACCGGTCTAAAATCTCAATCGGGGCTTCCTCATAAGAAAGATACTCCTTAACTCCCAAACCTTCTAAGGTAACTATAGATGTTGGATCACCAACACATCTCTTCAACAAAGAGACATGGAAAACTAGATGCATATTCCTCTACTGAGTGAGAAATCTTGACGGGAATAAAATGAGTTGATTTCATCATTCAATCTACTATAACAAAAATCGAGTCATGTTGTCGCCGGGTGCGAGGAGAACCAACAATAAAGTCCACATTTAAATCTTCCCACTTCCAAGTAGGAATGCTAATGTCTTGGGATAAACCTCCCAATTTCTAATGTTCAACTTTCACTTGTTGGCAATTAGGACACTTAGCCACAAATTCTGTAATATCCTTCTTCATCCCATTCCACCAATAGAACTCCTGCAAATCACGGTACATCTTGGTGGCTCTCGGGTGAATGGAATATCGAGAACTATAGGCTTCTGACAAGATCTGTCCCCTCAAGTCATAAACATTAGGAACACACAAACGACATTGGTATCTAAGTACACCATCTCCCTATTTGGAGAAGGCCTCAACGGACTTCTTAAGCACCACTTCCTTCAATTCAGCCAAAGTTGGGTCAAGACCTTGCTTGACTTTCACATCCGTCACAAAAGATGATTCTGAACCATTGTGGATCATAACACCACCCTTGGTGGATTCCACTAACTGAGCACCCAACTGGGCCAATCTATGAACATCTCGAACCAAATCCTTCTTATCTTCTTCAATATGATAACATTACCCATAGATAGCCGACTAAGAGCGTCCGCTACCACATTCGCTTTACCGGGGTGATAGAAGCCACTTATATCATAATCTTTCAATAACTCAAGCCACCTTCTTTGGTGAAGATTTTGATCCTTCTGATTAAACACGTCTTGTAAACTCTTATGGTTGGTAAACACATCTACATGAACACCATACAAATAGTGCCTCTAAATCTTTAAGGGGAAAACAAATGCCGCTAGTTCAAGGTCATGGATAGGATAATTCTTTTCATGAACCTTAAGTTTCCTTGAAGCATAGGTAATAACTTTCCCATTTTGCATAAGTACACATCCTAACCCAATTCTCGAGGCATCACAATAAACAACACAACTATAAGTCCCTTCCGGTAAGGTCAGCACAGGAGCGGAAGTCAATTTATCCGTAAATTCATGAAAACTCTTCTCACATGCTTCGAACCATATGAACTTAGCCTTATTTTGAGTCAATTCTGTCAATGTTGAGGAAATTAAAGAAAACCTCTCAACGAACCTTCTTTAGTAACCAGCTAAACCCAAGAAACTTCTAATATCCAAAGGGGTTAGAGGTCTAGTCCAACTCTTGACCGCATTTGTCTTCTTAGGATATACCTCAATACCCTTACTTGAAACAATGTGACCAAGAAAAGTTACGAACCTTAGCAAAATCTCACATTTGCTAAACTTTGCAAAGAGTTGTTGGTCCTTGAGAACTTGCAACACAATCCCCAGATGATTGATGTGATCATCCTCACTTCTCAAATTGATCAATATATCATCAATGAACACAATCACAAACATGTCCAGATATTGTCTAAACACCCTATTTATCAAATCCATAAAACAGCTGGAGCATTAATCAAACCAAAGGACATTACCAAAAAACTCAAAATGACCATATCGGGTTCTAAAAACCCTTTTCAGAATATCATTTTCCTTCACCCTCAATTGGTGATAACCCGACCGAAGGTCAATCTTAGAAAAGTAACTCACTCATTGAAGTTGGTCAAATAGATTATTTATCCTTGGGAGAGAATGCTTATTCCTAATGGTAACCTTATTCAACTGACGATAGTCTATACACATACAAAGAGAACCATCCTTCTTTCTAATAAACAAGATTTTGGAGCACCCCATGGAGAGATACTCGGTTAGATCAAACCCTTATCCAACAAATATTTCAATTGTTCATTCAACTCTTTAGTTCTACCGGAGCCATTCGCTAAGGAGAAATAAAAATAGGTTGTGTATTTGGGAGGAGGTCAATATCGAAGTCTATTTCCCTTTCGGGAGAAATACCGGGTAAATCATCTAGGAATACTTCCGAAAACTCATTAACAACGGGGACCGACTCAAAAGTAGGGGTTTCAGAATCCACATCCCTCACCCAAACTAGATGGTATATGCAACCCTTAGCAATCTTCTTTCTATCTTTAAGACAAGAGACAAACTAACCCTTAGGCATAGAATTTCTCCCTTTCCACGCTAGGACAGGCTCATTCAGGAATTGAAGCTTCACTACATGAGTTCTACTATCAATAGAAGCATAACAAGAATGCAACCAATCCATACCAAGGATAACATTAAAATCTAGAATATCAAGCTCTACCAAGTCAACAAAAGAAACTGTATGGGACAACGAGGCGGGAAACTTTCTATAGACACTCTTAGCTACAACAGAATCACCGACAAGAGTAGAGACAAAAAAAGATCTAACAACACATCCGAAAAAACATCAATCCTCATAGCCACATATGGCGTCACAAAAGAAAAGGTAGCACCGGGATCAAGTAAAGCATAAACATCAAGTTGGAAGACTTTCAACATACCGGTAACCACATCGGGAGAACCCTCTATTCCTTTAGCCGAAAGCATTGCGCAATCCGTCATCTTATGGCCACTTTTACCACAACCAACCATTCGTGCCGGCTAGGCACTTACCCTCAGGATTATATCCACACCTAGCACAAGTAGACTTAGGCAATGAAGATCCACTACCATTCCTTCCTTGAGGCTTAGGGTTTGACACCATATCTTTTTTCAACTTAGGAGGAGCATTGGAGGAACCTTTACCGGATAACCTTTGTCGAAATCTAGGATGACTATGTCCATCGAACCTTGCATGAGAGAAATAACCATCTCTGATTTTATCCCTTCTTTTCTCCCTAGAGTTTTCCTTAAGTTTCTCCTCTTCGATCTGTTGAGCATGAACCACGAGAAGAGAAATCTCCATGTCATTAACAAGCATGGCAGTACGACATTCTTTAACCACAATTTCGGACACACCCAAAATGAACTTACTCATCCTTGCTCTAGGATCGACAACTATTATACAATCATGTTTAGACAATTGTGTGAATTTCGAAGCATATTCTTTCACACTCATACTTTCTTGGCGAATGTTGACGAACTCAAGCCTCTTTGCCTGCTTATCTCAAGGGGAAGAACCTATCAAGTAAAGCAACCTTAATCTTCTCTCAATTGAGAGGAGTCACATCTTTTGGTTTCCCTTCTTTCCATTGATTGAACCAAATTTGAGCAACACCCTTAAGTTGATAAGCGGCTAACTCCACCTTTTCCACTGATGTCACTCCCATGATCATCAACATATTTTAGACCTCATCAATGAACTCGTGAGGATATTCCTCAAACTTAGAACCATGAAACTACATAGGATTCATCCTAGTAAAGTCCCTCACTTAAGATGCCACCATACCAATATTTAGGTTCACAGGAACTGCAACCTCCTTATTGGCTTGAGCCATCATGGATTGAGACAATACTTGAAAATTAGCCCTAAGCTCTGTGTTAGTCACTTGCTCGGCCAAAGGGTAGACCGGATCTTGAGGAACTTGAGGAGGAGCTCTTCTTATTTCACATTTTCCTTCACATTCCTTCTGGCATAAGCTCTTCTAGTAGCCATATCCTGTAGAGCATCATATAAGGATTAGGAGACATACCTTATAGAGTTAAAATCTATCACACGACTTTAGAGTAATGAAGAAATGGAGTTTCCTAAACATCTTGTAGCCTCTCGTTCATAAATGTGGCGCGTTTCACACTCATGAACAAGACTCTACTTGACGTGACTTATGAGACATCCTAGGACCTTTCTAAACCTTGTGCTCTGATTACCAAGTTTGTCACGACCTAAGGTACCTCTAGGCGTAACATGGCATATAAGACCTCGAGAGGCCCCATACAAGCCACTTAGCATTCATAGCATAAGAAATAGAATAAAAGAAAAAAGGAACAACATTTCAAGTCCCAAAAGCTTTTATAAAAGAAAAGCAAAATTCTAAACACTTTGCCTCATTAGCCATCCAGTACATAGGAATAAAATTGGGCCTAGCCCATATATCATGTCCAAAATTGAAAGTAAGAAAGAAAACTGAAAGCAATGAAAATCCATCCTCAAAGCATGAGGGTTCACCAAAGCTGAGAATCTCTCAAATCAACCTCTAGCTACAAAATTGAGAACCCTGACTGTTAGGCCCTACATTTGGGGAAATGTAGGCAAGAGTATGTGTTAGTACAAAAGATGTACCAAGTATGATAGCCTGCATATAAACCTTTTAATCATGATAAAATAGTACATTTCATGACATGCAATGACCAAGCTAAAAGATGATGTAAAAAGGTTTTAAAAAGTGGTAAGTCATAAAACATGGTCAATGTAATTTAATCATCATTAAAACCTTTGAACACATATGAGATACTTCTTAAAGTAACCTTAGTTCATTATTATTTATGGGAAGTAGCCTTAACCGACATAAAGACAATGTGAGTGATAACATGATCTCCCATTGTTTCCCACACCAAAAAGGGTTGTCCTAGTTGCCAAGGTAAGGACCATGAACTTCTAGCTATTTGTGGATCCGCTAGCTAATATATATGTAGACAATTATCCTATGGGGGCACATAGGTAAGGGATACGGAGATTGCTTCTAAAAACCCAACCTCTACTCATGAGAGAGCTTCCATCTCAATATCCTCTCAGTGTTAAGCATAAGTCCCACATAATAATCATTTTCTCACTTGTTCTTATTATTCATGGAAGGGCACGTCATCTTTCCAATCCAAGCTAAGTAATAAATCATCCATGGAAAGGTATCTTTCAATAACCAAGCCAAACTAGGTTTCATTAGGATAACTCCTTATCTTTGATTCATTTAGGTGAGAAGACCTTTCAACATTTGAATCCTTACTATTTGAGAAAACCTTTCACAATCATACTTTCATGTGTGAATGAGAAAGTCATTTCAACAACACAACAAAAATATCATCATCATTGATACTTCACTCTCAAAGCATCTATAAGACCTTTACATAAATTTCATTATAACATACATAATTCCATAATTCACCCATTCAAGGTTCATAGCCCACCTTCAATCATCATTATCTAGAAAACATGGGTTAGACACGGGTTCATAAAAATTTATCATAATTTCATGTAATTTTATCAATTCATACTTGATTTCATATAATCTTCTTTCATAATCCAAGACCCAAATCATATCATCATAATTTGGAAAACATGGGGATTACATGGGTTCATGGGGAATCATTATAAAATCATGAGATTTACTCAATTCATGCATCATAAATCATAAATTGATCAATAAAATCAATAATTAAAGGAACCCATAACATAGAAGAAAACCCTAACTCAATTGGGGAATTCTAACTTTGAAAATAGGAGACTTTGGGAAATCCATGAATGGAAGGAATCCATAGATGAAAACTATCTTACCTCAATGCCAAAAGCTTTCCTTTAATGGTGGAATTGGAGACTTGCCTTGAAACCCTAGGTTAAACCCTTCTTCTTTATGTTTTCTGAAGAGAGAAATATTTTGGAGAGGAAAAACTTGATCTTCTTTGTTAAATTGAAGAGAATGACTTGAATGGGTTGAATTTGGGATTAAAAATACTTATATAAGGGTCCTATGTATGGGTAAAATGACATAGAATCAATTCAAAATAATTAGGAAAAGACCCAACCGACCCTAGCTTACAGCTGATGTGAACCTCTAGATGGAGGCCCACACGGCTCGTCAAGGACATCACAAGCCATAGTGGCAACCGTGGTCCTTGACCAGTGGCTTGGGGGAATTCTATCTCCCCTTCACGGCCACCATCACGACCCATCTGGCTCTTCACGAGCCATTTGGGTCGTCGAGCCAACCTTCGGGATCACACTACCTACTCCTACATGGGCACCTCCCACTTGACTCTCTTTTCTAGGTTTCTTGATTCCAGGGTGTTACAGGGGTTCACTAGGATGAATCCCCTAAAGTTTCATGGGTCGAAAGTTGATGAAGATCCTGTTGAGTTTGTTGAGGAAATGAACAAGATAGTGGAAATTATGGGAGTGTCACTGGTTGAAAAGATTCACTTGATGCTTATCAACTTAAGGGTGTTACTCAAGTGTGGTTCAACCAATTTAAAGAAGAGCGGGTAATTGATTCTGGTTATCTTGATTTGGCTAAATTTTAACTGGTTTTTATTGATGATTTCTTTCTCCTTTAAATGAGGGAAGAAAAGGTGCTTGAGTTTTGGTAAGCTTAAATTACACTTCCTTAAAGAATTATAAATGGTCGTTGTTCAAATAAAGAACTTAATAGAGGTTAGGGTCGATCCCAGACGGAATAAAGGTAAGACTTAGGCTAATTGACTTTAAATTGTAATGTTAGTCATATTATTTATGGAAAGAGGGGGGGGGGGTGGGTTTATAGCATAAAAGTTATAATTGATTTAGTTGAATAACAAGTAAACATGATTTAATGTTTTGTTATGTCAATAGAAGATTAAACTAGGGTGTACGTGTTCCCCATACAACCTTAATGTAGTAAATCTTTATAAAATATTAATCCTATCTAGTGTTTAACATGCAAAGTTGGTAAGTTATGTGTCTCATAAGTGATTGGTCATCCAAATAGAGAATTTCACCACACAACTTAGTTAGTCTATAGATGTGTGATTTACAAACCCTTACTCTTGACCCCAGATTATCCTTCACAAAGATGGTTGTAGCTATTAGATAACAAATTAACTCGCTAAATGATCTCCATTGTTGAATCTCTTTTCCTATCCAATCCTTCCTTGATCAAGCAATTAGGAATATGGAGGGTTCTATTGTTGCATGATGAGTTGTAGATTTTCACTCATTTGAGGTCTATTTAGCTCAATAATTACTACCCTCACAGCCTAATTTTGTACTATTTTGATAAAATATTGATGATTTGCAGCTATAGAGGCAAATGGACAAAGCGGGGATTGATGTTTGAAATATGGCAAAAAATGCTTAAAGAAGTTAAAAAAATACACTTTTGATCGCAATATGAGAAAGGTTGATCGCTTAACATGCATGGGATTGACCGAACTGACAATACACCAAGGGTAGGTCTATTAGCTGATGGGCAAAGTTATAGGTAAACACTGATGCGTCAAGTAGAAAAAGGTGAAAAGGAGGAGCATCACCAAATTTGTTAGTGTTGGGTGATATAATGGAAGTTCAAAGGGTACTAATTGATGATTCATTGAACTAGAAAAGCGGACTTGAGAGGATCGTCGAATGAAGATCAAATATTTGAAACCTGAAATAAAAAAATGGTGAGTTGAACTCTCATTGGCGATTCACCAATTGAGATCGACGATCCCGACTAATCTTGCCAAATGAGCAGCACATGTTAGTTCTGGGCCAAATTTGAGAAACTATAATTAGCATTAAGGAGAGAGAAAATGAGGTTCAAAATTTTGGAGAGAAAATTCTGTATATTTAAGAGAGAGAAACACTTTCCATTGAGTGAAGAACACTTTTATTACTTATGGTTTTGAAATTAACGGATTGAAGTGGTAAAATTGAGGTAAAATTCAAAGTGAGTTTGCTTGTAATTGCTTAGTTTCATATTACCCATGGTTCTTTCATGAAATGTATTCTTTGCTTTTTGTTATGGGTTGCTAAAACCCCAATCTCTTGGGTGTGATATGGGGTTGGGTGTTTATTTAAGTTAGTGGATTTGCTGAATTGCTTAGTTTTATAGATGTAAATCTTAAATTTGATATATTCTTGAGTAATTAATTCATAAATTGAGGTGGACAACTTGATTTTAGCCTTGACCTTGTATGGGTGCTCAAATGAGACTGATAGAAGTGGGGGAATATGCTTAGTAATTGAAATTTAGTAGTATTGAATTGCAAGTTAAAGGTATTGGGTTGCTTAGTTTAGCATTTGGATGAGACCAAAAGAAGATTCCATGAAAGGATGGTATGATATCGAAAGTAGATTAGCATCATTTGGATCCTTAACTTCATACAATTCTTTGTGGGACTAGACCCCGACTCTTTGTTAGGCAATTTTATTGACGAAGATCATTGTACCTTTTGATTGGTTTTAAAGAGGGCATTTGAGTGTTATAAAAAATGATGCCGCTGCTAGGGAATGGTAGTTAGGAATTCAATTTGCGATGTATCTTGCATGCTAATTCACTTTGTAGTTGAACAATTGTATGCTTGTCTTCTTGTTATGCATTCTAGTAGGTGAAGTAATGAATATGCATGGTGGTGAAGACTCTAGCTGTCATGGGTGTGACAATGATAATAGAAGAGAGGATGAGGTGGTATACCATACCATAAATGAAGTGGGAGCAAGCCGCTTACCACCGATGCACAAGGATGTCACATTTGTCATTACTAATCCCATGTTGAAGCTTATAAAATAAAGAGGAGTATTTGGGGGTATGGAGCACGAAGATCATAATGAGCATCTCTGCCAATTTGTAAGTATGTCTAACACTTTTTCGTCTGAAGGTATCACACATGAATCAATGAGGTTGAGGTTAATCTTTTTTTCTCTAACAAGAGAAGCGACTAGGTGGTTAATTGAGTTGTCGAGAAAGTCTATAACCTCATGGGGAGAATGGGTTGATAAATTCCTTGAAAGGTTCTTTCCTTCGTCTAAAATCATGAAATTGAGGAAGGACATCAAAAACATTAAAATTGTGAATGAAGATCTCGCTCATAAGGCATTGCTACGTTCAAGTGGGTGTTGTTGCAATTTTCTAGACAAAGCTTCTGAGATGAGCTGTTGTTGCAATATTTCTACCAAAGTGTTGATGTTGTGAATAAACGATTGGTTGATAATCTTGTTCGGGGAGGTCTAGTAAAGCAACCATTTGTAGAAGCATCAAAGTTTCTTGATGAGATGACAAAAAATAATCAGGTTTGGTACACAAGTGAAGACTATGTGTCACTTCCACACTTGGGGGCATTTAAAGAACAAGAGGAGAAAAATCAAGAACAAGACAAAAGCATTGCAAAATTTACTTTGAGTTCTTTTCCTCTATTAACACGTCCTCAGAAGAAATCACAACAAATGCAACATATCAAAGTTTGTATGCTGGCAGGAGATACATGAGAGATGGAAAGTTGGAGGGTTTCCTGCCAAGTTATCTAAGGCTTACCGGAAATCAAGGTTAGAACAAGATTAAGGGTGAATTGTTGTACAAAAGGGAATGTGAAGAAGCTACATACATGTAACCGTACAATCTACATGATACGATAAAGGCACCGACCAATGATTTGTTGACTAAAATCCTAAATAAAGTGGAGGATTCTTATATTATCTTAAAGGCATAAATAGTGATGTTTCAACTTTTTCTACCACCATAGTCTCACATTTATCTTCCATCAAATCACTTGAATAAAAGATGGGGAACTAACTGCTCTTATGTATGGTAATCCCTATTAGCAGACAATGACAAATGCAACTGAGGTTCCTATCTATGTTTCAGCCATCATTTCTAGAAGTGGAAAGACGTTGCAAAAAGTCACAAGACCTGATAATGTAGATGACCAAATGGTGATTGCCGATGATGGATCACTTAAGGAAATTCATGGCACACAGTCAAAAGTAGTAAAAGGAGATCCAATTAAAATTTCTAAAGAAGGTTGTAAAGAAGCTTCACCTGCATTGCCACAAATCAAGATAGAGACGCCTTTCCCTAAATGATTGAGGAAGAAAAATGACAATGAGAAATTTCAAAAGTTTGTGGACATATTGAAGGATTTGAAAGTTATCATTCCATTGATGGATGCTCTAACAAAAATACCTGGTTATGCAAAATATATAAAAGAGTTGGTGAAAAAAAGAAGGTAATGGATTGCAAAACAATTGAAATTCCACAAACATTTGATGTGGTGATGACAAACAACAAAGTCCTCATGAAAAATGATCCGGGAGCTTTAAATATACCATGCACAATTCATGCGTGCACCTTTCCAAAAGTAGTGTGTAATATTGGTGCGAGCATAAATATGATGCCATTGATGATATTTAAAAAGCTGAGGATAGAGGAACCAAAACCAACAAACATGAGACTATTGATGGCTGATCGTTCAATAAAGAAACAGATTGGGGTAGTCTATAATGTGCTAGTAAAGGTAGAAAATTTTGAGTTCCCTGCTGATTTTGTAGTAATTGATTGTGAGATTGATATGGAAATGCTAGTTATCCTTGGCAGACCATTCTTGGCTACGGGAAAAGCTTTGGTTGACCTGGAAGGTGGCAAATTGAAGTTTCGAGTTAATGAGGAGATGGTCAGCTTCAATATTCATTAGTCCATGAAATATCCTAGTGATATGAATGTTGTATCTATATTTGATCAGATTGACGAAGTTGTAGAAAACATTGGGGAAGCAGCATATCATTGGGATTCATTGCCTCAAGTGTTACTTAATTATGATCATGCCGAAATTGGTTACTATGATGAAACAGTGGTTGAGTTTGTGGGTGTAGACTCATACACTTCACTTCAAAAGAAGCTCGATCTTGACTTATCAAGCCGAGAAGCACCACCGACAAAAACATTCATTACTGTACCACTAAACTGAGAATTGAAGGAGCTCCCCTTTCATCTCAAATATGTCTTTTTGGGGGACAACATTATGCTTCCGATAATTATTTCAAGTACACTTAAACAATGGCAAGTAGAATTACTGATTATCTATTGACGTTATTCTGGGAATTTCACCGGGGGTGTGCACTCACAAAATTATATTGGCTGAAAATTTCAAGAAAAGAATGGAAAATCAAAGCCGGTTGAATACTTAAATGGTGGAAGTGGTAAAAAATGAGATTATCAAAATAATTAGATTTGGGAGTCATCTTTCCAATTGCGGACAACCAATGGGTAAGTTCGGTGAAATGTGTTCTGAAGAAGGGTGGTATTATGGTAGTTCAAAAAGAGATATCTAAGCTTATTGCCACTAGACCTTTATTCGGGTGGCATGTGTATATGGAATATCAGAAATTTAATTCATGGACCGAAAAAAATCATTTTTCCAAGCCATTTATTGATCAAATGCTTGATTGGCATGGTATTGCTTTCTTGGTGGATATTTAGGATATAACCGAATCTCCATTGTACCAGAGGATCAAGAGAAAACAACTTTCATGCCCTTATGGTACATTTACCTTTAAGCGAATGCCATTTTGGCTATGTAATGCATCAACCACCTTTCAACGATATATGTTATCAATCTGCGTAGATATGGTGGACAGATCCATGGAAAGATTTCATGGGCAACTTTTCAGTCATTGGAGACTCTTTTGAAGTTTGTTTGAAGCATTTAAAGATGGTGCCTAAAAGGTGTGTAGATTCGAATTCGATCCTTAATTGGGAAAATGCAATAGTATGTTGAAGGAAGGAATTGTGTTTGGGCATAAATTTTATAAGAATGATATTGAAGTTTTCAAGCTAAGATCCAAGTGAGCGAGAAGCTGCCTCCCCTAATATTTATGAAAGGAGTGAGAAGTTTTTTGGTCACGCCATGTTCTATCAGCAGTTCATCAAGGACTTCTCTAAAATTGCTATTCCATTGTGCAAGCTTCTAGAGGAATAAAACACCTTTGTTTTTTTATAATTCTTGCTTGAATGCTTTCAAGATGTTGAAAGAGAAGCTAGTATCAACCCCTATTATCATAGCACATGATTGGGATCTTCCATTTGAATTGATGTGTCACGCTAGTGGGTTGGCATTAGGGGCTCTTCTTTGACAATGCAAAAACAAATTCTTTCATCTTATATATTATGTTAGTAAAACCTTGAATTGTGCTCAAAAGAATTATACTGTGACTGAGCAAGAGATGACGGCAGTAGGGTATGGGTTTGAAAAATTTTGAGCCTATCTATTAGGTAACAGAGTTATTGTGCACATTGATCATGCAACCCTATGGTACTTGATGGCAAAGAGAGAGGTGAAACCGCGACTAATCTGATGGGTGCTCCTTCTTCAAGAGTTTAACTTTGAAGTAAATGATAGAAAAAGTTGTGAAAATGAAGTAGCTGACCACCTATCAAGTTAGAAACGGGTACCAAATTGATTGGGGGAGAGAGATATCGATGATGCCTTCCTGGATGAATTGGAAGTGGTAATTTCTACTCCTTATGTCCCTTGGTATGCTAATTTTGAAAATTTGATTGTATGTTAGCTGCTAGTTGATAACTTGAATAGTAATCAAAAGGGGAAATTCCTATTTGATGTGAAGAAGTACATATGGGATGAACCCTTCCTCTTTAGAGAGTGTGCCGATAATATCATTCGGCGTTGTATACCCGTAGTGGAGGTGAAGTAAATTTTTGAAGCTTTCCATGTTTCGTCTACATATGGTCATCATGAAGTCATTTGTACACCCTCTAAGGTGTTGCAACATGGGTATTATTGGCCCAATTGATTTAGGGATGCTCATTATTTTTGCAATTATTGTGTCCAATATCAAATGCAAGGTAGCATCTCTCGGAGACATGAGTTACCCCGGTTATAAATCCTTTAGCTTGAGTTGTTTGATGTTTGGGGAATCGACTTTATGGGTCCCTTTCTTGGATCATTTTGGGAAAATATATATTTTTGTTGCAGTTCATTACATTTCTAAATGGGTGGAAGCCATAGCATTACCAAATAATGAAGCAAAGAGCGTCGCAAAATTCCTCAAGTAGAACATGATTGGTACTCCAAGGGCAATTATAAGTGATGGCGAGTCACATTATTGCAATCGCCAATATGTGACACTTCTATCTAAATATGGGGTCAAGAACAAGGTAGCCACTCTGTACCATCCACAATCTAGTAGACAAGTCAAAAAGTAAAATTGAGAGATAAAGAAAATCCTGGCCAAAATAGTCAATCCCAATTATATTGATTGATCTAGCAATTTTAACGACACACTTTGGGCTTATCACACAACTTTCAAGTCTCCCATTCGGATCTCTCCTTACAAGTTAGTGTTTGGGAAGGCTTGCCATCTACCGGTCGAATTAGAACACAAAGCCCAATCTGAATTGGGATGCGACTTCTAAGAATTGTGTGCATCAAATCATTGATTTAGATGACTGTTTGCAAGCTTATGAAAGCTCAGCTCTCTACAGAAAGAAGGTTAAGCGATGACATGATGTAAAGAGTTACCTCATGAGTTTAGGGTAGGGGAACTTGTACTTCTATTTAACTAAAGATTTAAGCTCTTTCTGGGCAAGCTTAAGTTCAAATGGACTGGTCCACGCAGAATCACAAAATTGTATAGAAATGGAGCAATCGAGATTAAGGATGCAAAGAGAGTGCAATTCAAAGTCAATGGATAGAGGTAAAAGTATATTTTGAAGAAAGTTGGGATGTGTGAAGTATTGAAGTGGTATAATTGGATGATGCTTGAAGACTTATCCACGTAATGCCACAATATTAAATAACTCACTTTTTGGGATGCAACCTAAGTGTTATTTGTTTTTAATAATGTGGACGTCAAACCGTGAAGGGATCGTGTGCAACTGGGTGATGGAAAAGAAATATGCTGAGTACCGCAAGTGAAGCTCCAATGAGTTTTCCCAATAGGGCACTCAACTTTAGGTGCTTATTGTCTATTTCGGTGAGGAACATCACCAACGTTGCGATACACTGATGCAATTAGGTGAACCCACTAAACTTTTCCTAATCATTTGCTCAAAATAGGGAGCACACTTGTTATTTTGGTGACATTCCTAGAAATAAGACGATTTGCACAGTTGCATTGGGCGATCACAATAAAGTTTTCCAAAGTGAAGGTTAAATTGTACCTAGCTCTAGCCCCCATCGGTGAGCTGATCTTACTTTGTGATCTGCCGAATAAGTCAGCAAAGGCCAATCACATTATTGCCTGGGGAGTAATTCCATCTTCACTTTCTCATGTTATTTCTTAACATCGAAGCTAAGGCATTGCAATTTTCTTTTGGTGGTGTACATGCATTTAAGCCAACATGTCCCATTTTGCTTTTCATATTGCTACTTGTAGTTTTAGATGAATTCTTCTCTTTTGTCTACATTGCTCTCTCCGGATGTTCCAATTCCCCAATGCATTTTGAAATCATGAAATGCTTGAAGTTTTCATTGATAATGATTGGAGGATCGATTGTGTTCAATATCGATGTCATGAATAGTATCATGGGGAGCATCATGTAAAGTGTTGGTGTTGCGAAAATGAAATCAATATGATTGCACTTTTGAGCAATCTCTTTTAGTCTTTTGTTGACTAGTTGTGTTTTGATGTGAGCCTTGCAATGAACCTCACATGTACACTTTTGATTTTTTTAGGATGTGCTAGATGAGTGTATTTCAAAGTTCCATTTGTGGTGAGGTCTTACTTGAAAACATATGTATGTAGTCCTAGAATTTGCCTTGTTTGTCCAATTATTTGAATCTTGGTGAATGTGAGGCGTGATCTTAGGAAACAATTCAAAGAGGGAACCCACATGTTCATAATATTTTGTTACTACCTTGTGAAAGTGTGCATCCATTTTTGGCACCATTTGAGCCTAACCCATTTGTTGGCAAAACCCAAAGAAAGCCTCTTGAACCAAATTGTCCCTACCTTCTCACTTAAAATCCTTTTTGAAGCATTCTTATGTCTGAATAGCCAACTTAAGCCAAAAGCCTAAGTTGGGGGTGTTGAAAGAAAGGAGGAATAAAAGCCAAGTAAAAGGTAAAGCAAGATGAAATGAGACTCAATTTTAGAGTTTGTTACAAAAAGAAGGAACCCCTCCTAAAATATAAGAGAGAGTCATTGTGATGGAAATGCTATTGAAAGTAAAAATGAAAAAAAAAAAAAGAGAAGAGAATGAATGAAATAAAAGGGATTTCAAATGAATTGAGTGAAAAGTCAAAATTTGAATTCTCAAATAAAAAAGAATGAAAAGAACTTGAGAAGAGGTGAAGATGATTGCAAAAATGCTTTGAAAAGGTAAAGTCAACAAGCTAAATTTACCAGACCTAAACGCTCAACCTTATTACAAACCTAAAATACTTTGTAGATCTTGCACGAACTAGGTGGTGTGATAACTAGAAAATATGGGCAAATCAATGGAAAAAAACTTGCATTTGTTTTTCTTTTGAAAGTGTATAAGTTTAATTGATTACCTAAATCTTTGTTGATTTGCTTTGTGAGAACATGGAATCATTCTTTATGTGAGGACAGTTGATTGCATTTATTGACACATGTTATTGCAATAGAAAAGAAACTAAAGTGAGATTGAACTTGTGTTGACACCGGCTAGTAATCATTTGAAGCATTTTGATCATGATTGAGTGTAGCATGATGTTAAGAGTAGTCTTGCTATGGCACTTGCATGTTACCTCTCATTATGTACTATTGTTGACACCCTTATTAGGCTAATTTTGTTCGTGATTTACTTGTGGACAAACAAAAGCTGAAGTTGGGGGTGCTGATGAGTGCTAGATTTACACTCATTTGAGGTCTAGTATGATTGGTGTCCTCCATGCCTAATTTTGTCATATTATGATAAAATATTGATGATTTGCGACTATGAAGGCCAATAGACATGGCGAGGATTGATGTTTGAAAGAATGACAAAAAATGCTTAAATAAGTAAAATCAATACATTATTGATCACAATTGATATGCTCAAATTACACCTCCTTAAAGAAGCATAAGCGATCGTTATCAAGTAAAGAACCCAACTTGTAGGTTGGGGTCGATCCCACGAGGAAAATGGTTTAGACTTAACTTTAACCAACAATTATATTTGTTTAGTCAAATTACTTACAGAAACAAGTAATTAAAAGGAGGGGGGGGGAGAATTTTGTGAAACAAATTGCAAAAATTCAGTAAGTAATCAATAAACAAAAGTCAACTTTGGTTGTTATCAAAATGAGAGAATTAACTAGGGTATCCGTGTTCCCCACAAGCTCATAACACAATAATCCTAGTAATAGCAATCCTTTCCTAGTGTACTACATGCAAAGTGATAAGCTAGGTATCTCTAAATCCTTGGTCCGGCATCTAGAGAATTTCATCCCGCACCTTGGTCCGACTACGTGTGTATAATTTACTTACCCTTACCTTTACCTCATATTAGACATCACATTGATGTTTGGCTTAGTTATTACTTCACACCAATCGACACTAGACTATTAGATAGTATCACACTAAATCTATGTTGATAATTATTTTCTTGTTGATTACTTCCTTGGTCCGGCAAGTAGCAACAAGGTGAGTTCTAACGTTGCGCACCGTTAAAAAGACTTTTAAACGAAAGAATTATCAATGCATGCAAAACACTATTTCAGAATTGCTTATTTACTATTAATACTTTGTTAATCGCTCATGGTTCCCACAACCTAGTTGTGGAGTTTAGTTACCCATAACCATATGAACACAGTTCATTGTTTTAGATGAAAGAATTATGAACTTACGTAATTAAGAATAACAAACCTGGAATTTCAACTTGAATTTCAATACCAAAATCTTCAAAACCAACTTAGGAAATCAAGAATTGCTAGGTTTGCAACAATAAAAATCCCAAGTCACAAAATAGAACTAAAGTAATAAAGTCTAACCCCCAAAAATGAGGTTTACATACCCTATTTATAGAAAGCAAGTCCTAAATTAAAAGGAAAACAAAATAAGGAAAGTTTGTTCAGGCACGCGTCTTCATTCCACGAGACTGACTCACGGACCATAAATGGATCTATGGTCCTTGAGTCCCTTCCGTCAGCCAGGACTTAGAAAATATTTTAGCTTCCAAAAATCAGCTTCTCTGAAGCAAACGACAGAACTCCATTATGGACATTAGATCGATCTACGGTCCGTCAATCCCTCTCCGTAGCTCCACACTTAGAATCTTCTCAAAAATCAGGTACTGGAACCCTCGCAGTATCATTCTACGGATCAACAGTACGGACCGTATATCAATCTACAGACCGCCAATGGCCGCCGTGGTTCCATAATTGGTCAGATTTCCCTGATTTGCCTTCTATGTCTTTCCTGCTGATCTACGTTCACCATCTACAGAGCGTCAATGGACCTACGGTCCGTAGACGCCCTTTTCTGCATTTCTTTCAGCTGTCTCTATACTTCCGCGCCTAAACATCTTTCCTGCAAAACATGATAAAAACACATAAAAACCAATATCAACACCCTCAACTTAAATTCGTTGTTTGTCCTCAAGCGACGCACTAATACTCTAAACGATACTTGTACATAAGCAAGCAATTCAAGCACAAGCAATCACATGGCTCTCTACTCCGACTCTCTTTTTGGGTGTAAATATTTTCTCTCAGACTCAACAAGCTGATTTCTGCGGATCAAAGCATGACAAAGATCGACCAACCAACACACAACATACATTGTTTTTCTATCAACAAGGTACCAACTTTTCGACAATGTAACTAGTTCCCTTACTTCAAACCAAATCCCTTTTTTCACACAATGAATATGAATTTGAGTACAAGGATTCATTTAACAGTCACACTCAGAAATAACTTCAAGTACAGGTAGTGATCAATACCACAGGCTTGCCCTTATCTTCACTACTTCGACTCTCCAAACTAGATTCTAGGATCACTATAGGACTTTCTTGGCTTGTAACGTAGGCTCAGGGTCGGGTGTGGTACATTTGAGTACTTCTTAGTGACTTTCTTCCCTCCTTGACATTATACTAGGCTTTCAACCTCATTTTGCCCTATTTTTGACATCCTACCGTTTTACCTTCTTTCCCTTGATTTTCTTCAACCATGGATGTGACTTTAGACTTTGTAACTCTTTATTTTTCACTTTCATCTTTTTCTTGCATTTTATTCTTTTCTTTAGCTTTCAACAAGTCACATCCTTTCTTCTCTTTTCTTTTTCTCTTTTTCAACATCAAACTCTTTTCATACCCATTTTTCTTTTGGTTTTCTCTTTCATAGCCACCCTCAACTTATGGATTTTCCATTGGTTGAGGTGCACAATACCCGATATCAGATCAGGGACAAGATTGAAGCTACTCTTTACATTAGCCACCCTTAACTTAGGCTTTTGGCCTAAGTCGAGGTGCACATGTCCAAGGAGGGACTGGGGCCAACATAGTAGATTATGGGAAGGTGAGTTAGGGGTTTAGAAAGAAATGGTCTAATTTAGGCTCAAAGCATTTGGATCAAAGGGAGCATTTATTTCATTTTGTTGGATTCTTCTTTTAGACAATTTGTGGACTTATCAGAACAAGGGCCTATGATCACTTCCTAGCCTCTAGAGTAAATTATCTTAGCAGGACTAACCGGGCAAGTTCTAGATTGTCACAAAACTGTTTGAACAATCAACTATTCTCACACACTCTTGGCACATAGTTTCATTATCAAATTACTTAGTTCAAGTTTTAGCTTAAGTCATGCCATCAAGTTGGTTCATTATCATGTCATACTCAGAGCGAACACATTCAACTTATCTTAGCCTACAAATTCTAGCACACATCACAAAATTTGGACGAGTATCATTTTTCATAAGCCATCATGCTTCATTCTTTTCCATGCTTCTACACATACGATCCTAACACATGCCGATTCAACATAAATTAGACAGCCTCTTTGGGGGAAATAACACAGGCAAGAAAACCCCAAGAGATGATTATGAGTTGGGTTACTCAGACTTCACCCTATCACTCACAATTTATTAACCCCTCCCATAACAAAAAAAAGGTGCACTTGTCCCTAATGCACACAAAAAAAGGTAAAAAATAATGGATTTGGGTGAATCAAACCTGTGGCACATAGCGCCGATGAACCATCAACAAGCGGGTGGGTCCGGTTTCCCGGAGCTTGCTAAATCAGCACTCGAGTCACCCTCAGTAGTGCCTGCATCAACAAGGACAACACCATCAGTAGTGCTATCTGTCACTCTAACTGCACCATCAGTGGTGCTCACATTAATCACCCCAGTAGGTAGAACCTCAATCAGAGGCATAGAACTCGACGCCCCAGAAACAATTTCACGGGCCCTCAGTTGCCTCAGCTGCTCATCTATTATAGAGGCTATCTGTGCCCTCTTCTCCTGCCTGTGTTGCCTTTTGCTAGTCTTTTCCTCCTTCGTGAGCTTAGTTTTATGACTAGAACGGTGCCTCTTACCATGGGCACATGCAGGCTCGGGCTGCTCCTCCGCATCATCTCTACTGAATAGTGCACCCAGGACTGTATCATCGAGGGTGCAACTTGTGGCTCAATAGCTGGTGTGGCCAGGATGACATCAACATCGGCCTAGAGACTAGCTATCTCGGTTCGGAAAGAGGACATAGCAGTAGTAGGCTAGCGTCTCTAGAACTCTCAACTCGAAGTCATCAAGTCGCTTATGAACTGCTTGGACCTTTTGGTCCGTTTTCGCCTCCATCCTCTTTTTTATTCTCTCTTCGGACTCAGTAATGAATTTCCGGATCCAGGGCTTAATATGGTGCAGCAAGGTGGCCATCTGAGCTTCTAACTTCTGGACTCGAGCCAGTGGTATAACATTTGCTCCCGAAGGGGTGGTGGCTCTAGATGAGCTGGGGGCCTGACTAGCGGCCTGAGAAGAGGAGGCTGGGGCATCATCAGTGTGGGCTGGAGGGGAAGGCTCATCACCCTGCATCTGCTCCATAACATCTACTAAATCAGTACCCAATGACACATCGATCCGCGGCCCTCTACGAAGTGCTGCCACATTTGCCTCGTCCTAAATCAGGCCAATATCTAGGGTCCCCGTAGGGTGGATTAACCTATCACAATGCCAGATCGACACTCCAGAGCCCCTGCACAATTGGAAAACCAAACATGGAAAGGGGTAAGTAGTGAAGGTCTTGAATGCCCTCTCGTGGATCTCTGCCAGCAGCATGCAGGGAAAGTCAATCTCCAATCCTACTACTAATGCTGCAACCATGACGACTCTGTCCCATATGAGTTGGTTGTCAGCTTTTGTAGGTGACACCTTGTTAAACACCAACAATCAGAAGAACTTGGCCACAAAATTTAATGTGGCCTTTCAGATACCCAACCGTGGTGTGGTGACCCACTCCGCACGCTATTTATCTGTAGCAATGGATTTAGCCAACCATAGTATAACAGCCTCTCGCTACTCGGCATTACTTGTGAAGACTCCACTCCTCACAACATCTCATCTGTAATCAAATTAGGTCGTGTTGAGAGCCCAAGTGTGATTAGGACCAGGGCCATAGAGGAATCAAATTATGGTGGTATGTGATATGTCTACTGGAAAACCTCGGACCATAGTAGAAGTAATAGGGTCCTGGGCTGTGAGCTTGGACCTCTTGTCAATTGAACCTCGGAGAGTGCAGCATAGGAGGCATAAAACTCCTGCACAATCTCCTCACTATGAGTCCCAGGGTCTCGAGCCATCCAGTTGCACTTGTGAAGCTGAAAAAGTCGGTGGATGTCGGGAATAGTGTGTAAGCTCCTCGTGAGGACTCTACGCTCCTCTGTAATAAGTCGTGCCATCTTCTCTTTGTCATTTTTCATCTTGGCATCTCGATAAATCTGCCATTGGCCCTCAACACACCATCTATTTGGCTCATCGGCCACTAGAGTAGGGTCATCATTCCGTGGTGCTGGTACTAACTCCGAGCTAGTGGCCTTATCAGATAAGGCTACTTATTCATTTTCACCAGAACATGTGGCTGATTTAGCAATGGACCCTTCAACATGGGCAGACTCGGAGTCGGACGTAGACCCAATCTCTGAACTGGAAGCAGCCCCAGTTGGTGACCCGATCAGTGTATGCTCCTCATCAGACTGGGAAACAGTGACTACATCGAGAATCACCTTCCGGGGGTGCCTCTGGTGACTTGGGGTGCAGTGGGAGAGGTCCTTGTGTTAGGAGGAATGTATTTCGGATCCGTCTCCACATCGTTATCTTCGTCAATTAATGGAAAGCTAGGGGCAACAGATTTTGACTTTCCCTGTTTTGCATAGGTAACTAGCTTCTTAGGTTCCATAGTACCTGTGGAAGCATTATTAGTACCCAAACTAACTAAAAACACACTCAGAATAATTTTAGAACTAAAAATGAACAATAACAACTACCCAAAAAAATTTCAGACAGTGTCTACCGTGATCATCTACGGTGGGGAACTACGGTCCGTAGTCTGATCTACAGTCCGTGGAACCCTTCCGTGGACCAGAGGACCAATAATATTGGTCGCAGATGGAAACCATAGATGTACAAAATGGTATGTAGATTGATCTACGGACCGTAGTCCACCCCCATGGTTTCACACTTGGTGAAATTTTCAAGTGCATCCATCCACGAACCTGATCTACGGTCCGTAGATTGAACTACGGTCCGTAGACGGGGTCTCGTGGACGTGATCTGTGCTAGGTTTCAGACATTCATTTTTTTCAATCCCACATATTTGACCATTTTCAACAGTATCCTAGTGTAACCATGCTTTTCAACATTTAATCATGCTAGTTCATCATTCCAAGGGTTCCAATTACTCAATTTGATAATTATTTCATACAAGATTCGGAACCCTAAGTCGAAACTTACATATAGACTAGCATTTAGACAGGTTTAACATACTATCAAGGTAACACAATCATAATCTATCGTCCCAAGGGTTTTAGTACTTAAAGTTTTGCATGCACTTGCATACACTTAATTACCCAAGGTCAAAACCCGACTCTCGACTATCTATATTCAATCTATGAACCGAAATTCAAAGTGAGGGGAACGTCTATTACCTTACAAGAAACAAGGAGTGGGGTGATTGTGTGATGACACTAAGCTTTGCAAGACCACACTAATCACCTAGTTGCACCGAACCCGAACACCAAAGTTTTAAATAAGGCAGTTGAGAGAGATTGGGAATTTATGGGAAGAGTGGAGGTTGGAGAGGAAAGAAAAATTAGGTTTTAAGAGGAGAGGAAAGGGAAGATTTAATGGGGAGTTATGGAGTGATTTAAGGGATTGGGAAGTTTAGAAACGGTTTGGTGGTAAATGGAGGGAAATGGGAATGGTTTAAAATTGGGGGATTTTAAATAGGATTGGTCCAGGTCGGGTCAGGTAGCATTTAGGGTTTTTGACCCACGAGACCCTATTTACGGTTCGTGGGTTGATCTACGGTCCGTAGATGGGGACCGTAGATCAAACTTGTACTTAAAAATTCAGAAACCTTACCTGGGATCTACGGACACTAGTGACGGTCCGTGGAATGAACCACGAACCGTCGATGGGGTTGGTAGACCGCTACACCAGACATTTTTCTGCAGAATCTGCTTTTCGCCCTTGCACATGTAGCAACCATTAGCACTTTCTTTTTACATTTTTTGGACACTTTTTTTTAGACACGTTTTTTAGACACAGACCATATGCTATGTCTAGCCAACGCTAAAACAAAAATAAAACAACTATCTAAATGAGTATAGAGAAGCAACTAAACAAAGAAAACTACTAAACGAAAAACAAAAACCTATTGTTGGCTAGATTTTACATCTTGGGTTGCCTCCCAAGAAATGCTTGATTTAACGTCGTAGCATGATGCATGCCTCTTAATTACTCAGACTTCATCAAGATGATAGGCCTCAACAACATCTTGCACACTTTCTGCGCTTCCCAGATAGATCTTGATCCTTTGCCCGTTAACCATGAACCTTGTTCCTTCACTGTTCTCAAGCTCGACCACTCCATGGGGGAGCACTTTTGTGAGCAAAAATGGCCTAGACCAATTGGATTTGAGTTTTCCCGAAAACAAGCGCAACCTAGAGTTGAATAGAAACAGAAGATCACCCATAACAAATTCTCGCTTTTCAATTCTTTGATCATGATACCTCTTCATCTTCTCCTTGTACAAGGCTGAACTTTCATAAGCTTTCAGGCGAAACTCATCAAACATATTCAAGTCACTCATTCTTTGATTAGATGCGGCGCCTTAATCCAAATTTAGCATCTTCATCGCCCACAAAGCCTTATGCTCTAGCTCTACCATAAAAGGCAAGACATCCCATATACAGTTGGTACAGAGACATACCTATGGGAGTCTTGTATGCATTGCGATATGCCCATAGAGCATCATCAAGCTTTCTTGACCAATCTGTTCTATTAGCATTCACAGTCTTTGCCAAAATCTGTTTGATCTCTCTGTTGGACACTTCAACTTGCCCATTAGTTTGCGGATGGTAAGGAGTGGCTACATTGTGGCAGACACCATATTTATCGAGTAGCGCCTTGAACAACTTATTACAAAAGTGGGAACCTCCATCACTGATGATCGCCCTCGGTGTACCAAATCTGGGGAAGATATTCTTTTTCAAAAATGCGGTGACACTTTTACCTTCATTGTTGGGGAGCACAAGTGCTTCTACCCACTTCGATACATAATCAACCGCAACAAGAATATACTTCATCCCGTGTGAACTCACAAATGGACCCATAAAATCAATGCCCCATACATCAAACAACTCTATCACCAATATAGGATTCATAGGAAGCTCTTTCCTTTTTGAAATCCCTCCTTCTCTTTGGCAACGATCACAAGACTTGGCGAAATCATGAGCATCTTGGTGGATGGTAGGCCATTAGTACCCACACTGTAAGATCTTATGCGTAGTCCGAATACAACTATGATGCCCACCAACAAGCGATGAATGACATGCTTCAAGTACAATCAACATCATAACATTGGGCACACAACGACGAATAATCCCATCAACACAACTACGATACAAATAAGGCTCATCCCAAAAGAATTTCTTCACATCATGCATCAACTTTTTCCTTTGGTGAAAAGACAAATCTGGGGGAACCAAATCGCTTGCCAAATAATTAGCAAAGTTTGCGAACCAAGGAATCAGCTCATGAGAATCAGCCAATACCCGTTCATTTGGAAAAGCATCATTAATTTCAGCCCTATTACCAAGCTTTAGCATAGCCTCTTCCTCTAATCTGGACAAGTGATCGACAACTTGATTTTCGACCCCCTTTCTATCTTTTATCACAAAATCAAACTCTTGTAGCAACAATACCCATCTAATCAACCTCGGATTTGCATCCTTCTTCGCCATCAAATACCTCAATGCAGAATGGTCAGTATGCACTATGACCTTAGTACCGAACATGTAGGATCGAAATTTCTTGAATGCGAAAACCACTACGAGAAGTTCTTGTTCTATCACAGTATAATTCTTCTGGGCCACAATTAGAGCTTTGCTAGCATAGTAAATAGGGTGAAGAAGTTTCTCTCTCCTCTGTCCTAATACTACACCAAGCACCACTCCACTTGCATCACATATTACCTCAAAATCAACCTCACAGTCAAGAACCATAAAATCTGCCGAAAAGATGAACGACTCCACTTTCACTAGCACATCATGGAGTACACCAATGGGCATTTTCACGGTTCGATCGGCCATAAGTAACCGCATCGTAGTAGGCTTTTGATCCCCTAGACCCAACTTCTTATAAATAAACAATGGCATGAGGTTGATGCTAGCACCAAGATCACACAATGCCTTAGCAAATTGTAACAACCCTATAGTACATGGAATCGTGAAAGCACCGGGATCTTTCTTCTTCTACACAAGAGACCTTGTAGCAATAGCGCTACAATGCTGCAATCTATCATCATCTTCAAAACTCACAGACCTTTTCTTTGTCACCATATCTTTCATAAATTTCGTATACCCAGGCATATACTCTAAGGCTTCTAACAACGGAACGTTGATGGAAAGCTGCTTCAACATAGTAATAAACCTGCGATATTTACCATCTTCAGTCTTCTTCTCTAACCTCTGTGGAAAAGGTGGTGGGGGTCTAGGTATGGGGACCACTTTCTGAGATATCTCAGCTTCTTTCTCTGTCGAAGTCTCAGACTCTTCTCTAAACTCTACCACATCATCTTCTTTTCTAATCTCAACATCCACCACAGACGGCATAGGTGGATCAATGGTTTGCTTACCCCCTCGAGTAGTAACTGCCATACAATGACCATCATTCTTTGGATCTGGATGGTGTTCCTAGGAAGAGTGTCAGGTTGATGTGGGTTCACTGTAGTAGACAACTGAGTCATCTGCTGCTCTAGATGTTTTATTGACACTGCATGGGCATCAACCTTTTGACCAATACCAGACAAGTCATTTCTCATCTCCTTCACATTCTCATCAGTTGCATCAAACCTTCTCATCATCTTTTGCATCATATCTTCAATACGCGCCATATTTGCCTTCAGCTTCCCTAGTACCAGATTCCCAATTTTGAGGGGGAACATAAGGTCCAACCCAATCGTTTCTGTTGCCATAGCTGTTCCGATTGTAGTTGTTGTCGCGATTGAAGTTCCCATCCCTGACATATTGACCCTCTCGATTGTAATTGCCATAGTTCCGACCTTGGTTTCCTTGACCTTGGAGCCAAGTGTCCATGTTGAATCCTTCGGCGTTTGGTCGGAAACCCCTCGTTTGATCATTCACCGAATAGGTATCCTCTTCATAGTAACACTCTTCACTGGTGGTGGAGTTCTAGTCAAGTAGTTCACATCATTTACCTTTTCCGCACCTCCGCGCACATGTTTTAATATCAACCCCAACTCGGTCCTCAACTGAGCCATCTCTTCATGAATCTCATCTGTAGACTGGTTGTTTATAGCATGAACGACAAATGTGTTTCTCCTAGTATCTGACCTTCTAATGCTCCATGTTTTATCGTAGCGAGAGATCTTCTCCAATTTTTCTGCAATCTGTGCGTATATGCACTCACCATATGAACCTCCAGCAATAGTATCAAGCACTGCTTTATTATTGTCGTCCTGACCTTGATAGAAATATTGTTTCAGTGACTTATCATTAATACGGTGATTCAGAACACCTTTTATGAACACAATAAATATGTCCCAAGAGCTACCACAGACTCTCCAGGTAATGCCACAAAATTTTTGACCTTATGATTGTGATTGAGCTTCTTGGACACTGTATAATATCTTGCTAAGAACATATCCTTCAGTTGGTTCCATGTATAGATTGAGTTATAAGGAAGCTCAGTGAACCATACGGCAGCATCGCCTGTTAGTGATAAAGGGAACACTCGCAATCCGATGACATTCATATGCAAGTCTGGTCGACCTACACAGCTCTTGCAAACCACCCTTAGCTTGGCTATGTGGGCATGTGGGTCCTCCGATGGAAACCCCGAGAACAAGCCCCTCGCTGTAAGCATCTGCATTAAGCTACAGGTCACTACAAATGTATGCCTCGGAGGCAAAGGGAGTAGGACAAGAGGCCCATCAGAGTCGGCAATATTGACGTTGCCCCTATAGTTGTCATGCAGTCGTGGGCCTGGTGGACCATGCACCCTCACTGCATCTCCCAATTGCTTTTTAGCTAGAACCTGGTTGTCCCCACCAACTACCCTCAGAGGTTGCAACACAACTTCATCACCTAGATTGCCTCTTATAGGATTAACTTGATCTCCTGGATTTTTCATTTTTCGCAAAGTTCGGTTCAACTCTGGATCGTAAGGAGTAAGTGGTTCACATTTGCTCCATGTACTTGGCATACACTAGAGTCAGAACCTGAGAGAGACAAAAAGAAATATAAAAAGTAAAATTAGGAAATATTTGACCAAAGTTCAATAATGTAGTTAAAATTACTGTAAAAGCCAAAATTCTCTAGCAGCGGCGCCAAAATTTGATACGCTCAAATTACACCTCCTTAAAGAAGCATAAGCGATCGTTATGAAGTAAAGAACCCAACTTGTAGGTTGGGGTCGATCCCATGAGGAGAATGGTTTAGACTTAACGTTAACTAACAATTATATTTGTTTAGTCAAATTACTTCCAGAAACACGTAAATAATGGGGGGGGGGGGGATTTGTGAAACAATTGCAAGAATTATATAAGTAATCAGTAAACAAAAGTCAACTTTGGTTGTTATCAAGATGAGAGAATTAACTAGGGTATCCGTGTTTCCCACAAGCTCATAACGCAGTAATCCTAGTAATAGCAATCCTTTTCTAGTGTACTACATGTAGAGTGATAAGCTAGGTATCTCTAAATTTTTTGTCCGGCATCTAGAGAATTTCACCCAGCACCTTGGTCCGGCTATGTGTGTATAATTTACTAACCCTTACCTTTACCTCATATTAGACATCACATCGATGTTTGGCTTAGTTATTACTTTGCACCAATCGACACTAGACTATTAGATAGTATCACACTAAATCTATGTTGATAATTCTTTTCTTGTTGATTACTTCCTTGGTCCGGCAAGTAGCAACAAGCCGAGTTCTAACGTTGCTCACCGTTAAAAAGACTTTTAAACGAAAGAATTATCAATGCATGCAAAAACACTATTCTATAATTGCTTATTTACTATTCATACTTTGTTAATCGCTCATGGTTCCCACAACCCTAGTTATGGAGTTTAGTTACCCATAATCATATGAACACAATTTGTTATTTTAGATGAAAGAATTATGAACTTACGTAATTGAGAATAACAAACCCGAAATTTCAACTTGAATTTCAATACCAAAATCTTCAAAACCAACTTAGGAAATCAAGAATTGCTAGGTTTGCAACAATAAAAATCCCAAGTCATAAAATAGAACTAAAGTAATAAAGTCTAACCCCCAAAAACGAGGTTTACATACCCTATTTATAGAAAATAAGTCCTAAATTAAAAGGGAAACAAAATAAGGAAAGTTTGTTCAGGCACGCATCTTCATTCCACGAGACTGACTCATGGACCGTCAATGGATCTACGGTCCGTGAGTCCCTTCCATCAGCCAGGACTTAGAAAATATTTCAGCTTCCAAAAATCAGCTTCTCTGAAACAAACGCGGAACTCCAATACGGACCGTAGATCGATCTACGGTCCGTCAATCCCTCTCCGTAGCTCCACACTTAGAATCTTCAAAAATCAGGTACTGGAACCCTCGCAATATCATTCTACGGATCAGCAGTATGGTCTGTAGATCAGTCTATGGACCGTCAATGAGTGTCGTGGTTCCACACTTGGTCAGATTTCCCTGATTTGCCTTCCATGCCTTGCCTTCTGATCTACGTTCACCATCTATGGAGCGTCAATGGACCTACGATCCGTAGATCACCTTCGTAGATCCCTTTTTTTGCATTTCTTCCAGCTGTCTCTTTACTTCCGCGCCTAAACATCTTTCCTGCAAAACATGATAAAAACACATAAAAACCAATATAAAAAGGCCCTAGACACACACAACTCTTAAGTGAAACGTATTAAAAATATCGTAAACTCACGGTATATCAGTAATGTGAGAGAAGTGGATCGCCTAATGAGCATGGGATCGCCCAGACTGGAAGTACACCAGGCATAGGGCTATCAAATGATGGGCGAAGTTGAAGGTAAAAAATGATGTACCGAGTGGAAAAGGCGAACAGGAGGAACATCGCTGAATTTTACATTGTTGTGTGATTAAATGGAAGTTTAAAGGGTGAGTTAAGGTTCTGATCAACGATTTGCCGAACCAAAAAAACAAACTTGAGCGGGAACGCCAAACAAAGATCAAATATCTTAAACTTGAAAAGAGAAAAAGGTGATCTGAACTCTAATTGGTGATTCAATGTCACGACCCAAGGTACCCCCTAAGCGTAACATGGCCTATAGGACCCCTAGAGGCCCCATACAAGCCACTTAGCATTCATAACATAAGAAATAGAATAACAGAGATAAAGAACAACGTTTCAAGTTCCAAAAGTTTTATAAAAGTGAAGCGAATGTCTAAACACTTGTCTCATTAGCCATCTAGTACATAAGAATGAAATTGGGCCTCACCCTATACATCATGTCCAAAACTGAAAGTAAGAAAGAAAATTGAAAACACTGAAAATCCATCCTCGAAGCATGAGGACTCACCAAATCTTGAAATCTCTCAAATCAACATCTAGCCACGGAAATGAGAACCCTGACTGTCGGACCCTACATTTGGGGATAATGTAGGCAAGAGTATACTTTAGTACAAACATGTACCAAGTATGATAGCGATGTATAAAACATTTGATAACATGCTTAAAATGGGACATTTCATGACATGCAATGACCAAGCTAAAACATGATAAAACGGTTCAGAAGACATAAGTCATAAAACATGGTCAATGTAAGCTAACATCTTTAAAACATTTGAACACATGTGAGATACTTCTTGAAGTAACCTTAGTTCATTATTATTGTGGGAAGTAGCCTAAACCGACATAGATACCATGTGAGCTATAACATGTCCCCTAGTGTCTCCCACACCGAGAAAGGTTGTCCTACTTGTCAACGTAAGGACCATGAACTTCTAGCTTAGGTGGATCAACTAGCTAATGTTTATCTTGACAATCATCATATCGGGGCAAATATGTAAGGGATAAGGAGATTGCTTCTAAAAACCTGGCCTCTACTCACAGGAGAGCTTCCATCTCAATACCCTCTCAGTGCTACGCATAAATCACAGGGAATAGTCATTTTCTTACTTGTTCTAATTATCCATGGAAGGGCACGTCATCTTGCCAATCCAAGCTAGGTCATAAGTAAATCATGGAAAGGTATCATACAATAACTAATCCAAGCTAGGTTTCATTGGGATAGCTCCTTATCTTTGATTTATATAGGTGAGAAGACCTTTCAACCTTAAAATCCTTACTATGGGAGAAAACCTTTCACAATCATACTCTTATGTGTATATGAGAAAATCCTTTCAACAACACAACAAAAACATTATCATTGATACTTCACTCTCAAATCATCCTTAAAACATTTACATAAATCCCATAATAACATGCTTAATTTCATAAAATCTTCATTCATAATCCAAAATCCACATCCTATCATCATAATTTGGAAAACATGAGAATTACATGGGTTCATGGGGAATCATCATAAAACCATATAATTTCATTAATTCATGCATAAGAGATCATAATTCCATCAATTAAATCAATAATCAAGAGAACCCATAAAATAGAAGAAAAACCTAACTCAATTGGAGAATTCTAGCTTTGAAAATAGGAGAATTTGGGAACTCCATGAATGGAAGGAATCCATGGATGAAAACTATCATACCTCAATTCCAAAAGCTTGCCTTCAATAGTGGAATCGGATACTTTCCTTGAAACCCTAGGTTGAACCCTTCTTCTTCAAGTTTCTAGAGAGAAATATTTTGGAGAGGATGAACTTGATCTTCTTTAGTAAATTTAAGATAATGACTTGAATGGGTTGAATTTGGGGTTCAAAATACTTATATAGGGGTCCTAGATATGGGTAAAACGATATAGTATCAAAATAAAATAATTAGGAAAAGACCTAACTGACCCTGGCTTACAGCTGGTGTGAACCTTTAAAAGGAGGCCCACACGAGCCGTCAAAGGGTCCACCATATGTATATGCAGTCATGACCCTGGACCAGATTCTTGGGGGATACTGCCTGCCCTTCTGTAACACTCCGTAAAATAGTAGGTTCAACTAGAGCCTAAATGTAAGGGTAAAGATCATAAAATGACTCCCTGTAGATTGGAAAACCTTCTAGAGTTGAAATGAGGGTTATAAGGGTCAAGGCCAAGGGGCAAGTGCCAAGGCAAAGGGGCCAAGCCAAGGCTGCCCCCAGCTTGAGCGCATTGCCTCACCCTTCACGAGTGGGACCATGGATCGCGGTCCTCACCATGACTCGTGAAGGGGCTCGTAAATCCTCCTTGGCCATAGAAAAATGGCAACCAAAAATCCTAGCCACTACCTCAACTTCACAGAAGGGACCACGGCTCGTGGTCTTGACCACGACTCGTGGAGCCCTTCGTGAAGATGAGTTAGGCATGGTTGCTAGAGGCATAAGTAGCCTAGCTACTGCCTCAACTTCACGGAAGGGACCACGACTATGGTCTTGACCACGGCTCATGTAGCCCTTCGTGAAGGTGATTTAGGCTTGTGAGCTTGTGGAACCAATTGCAAAGCTACTGGCCCAACTTCACGAGCAAGACCACGGGTTGTGGTCCTCACCACGGCTCGTGACACCTGGGCATGGTCATTAAATGAGGGCTAGTTAAGTCATTTCCTATTTTAGTCCAACTAAAGTAAGGTCATTTTGGATATTTTTAGGGGTACTATATAAGTCATTTTAAGTCCAAATTCACCCAAAACAAGTCATTATACTCAAACACCCAAATCAAACAAAAAATTCTCTTCCTCTCAATATTTCTCTCTCTAAACTCAAGGAAGAAGAAAGGTGCCATTGGAGCTAGGGTTTAGAGAATTCAAGGGTCCTTCCTCAAATTTCTTGGAGATTCTAAAGCAAGGTATGGTGGATTTTCATCTATGGGTAGTTTCCACCCATAGAGTCCCTTCATAACTAAATTTCAATATTTCAATTTCCCCAAAAATCTAGGGTTTCAATCTATGTCATGGGTCTTCTTCCAAAACATTTCAATTGTTTTATGCTTGGTTATGAGGAATTATGGTTGGATTGATGGAGTATTGTTGAATTATGATAAAATCTCCTCATGGACCCATGATTCCCCCATATTGATAAATTATGAATTGATGATGTTGGTTGGTTGATATTAGAAGTATGTCAATTGATTATTGTAACACTCCAAAAAAAGGTAGGTTAAACTAGAGCCTAAACATAAGGTTAAAAATCATAAAATGACTCTATTAATATTAGAAGTCCTTCTGGAGTTGAAAGGGAGTTTATTTAAGTCAAGGCCAAGGGGCAAGTGCCAACGTAAAGGGGACAAGCCAACGCCAAAGTCAAAGGCTGCCCCTAGCTAGGAGCACACTACCCCACCTTCACGAGTGGGACCACAGATTGTGGTCCACTCCACGGCTTGTGAAGCTTCCTTGGCCATGGAAAAGTGGCCACCCTTTGGCCTAGCTACTGCCTCAACTTCACGAGAGGGACCATGGCTCGTGGAGCCCTTCGTGAAGAACACTTGAGCAAAGTATTTAAGAGCCCCAAGTGGCAAGCTCACTGCCTCAAGTACCACAGCTCGTGGTCTTGACCACGACTCGTGGAGCCCCTTATGGTAATGCCTTGGGCTTGTGAGTCTAAGGCACCAAGTGCCAAGCCACTGTCCAACCTTTACGAGGAGGACCACTGGTCGTGGTCCTCACCATGACTCATGAAGGGGATCGTGAGCCTGGACGGGATTCCTCAGTGAGGGTCAATTAAGTCAATTCCTAATTAAGCCCAACTTAAGTGAGGTCATTTTGGGTATTTTAAGGGGTACTATAGAAGTCATTTTAAGTTCAAATTCACCCAAAATAAGTCATTATACTCAAACACCCAATTGAGATAAAAAACTTCCTCCTCTCTCAATATTTCTCTCTCTAAACACAAAGAAGAAGAAATGAGTCATTGAAGCTAGGGCTTGTGGATTCCATGTTGATGATTTTAAGGTTGAAAGGACATTCTCACCTAATCAATCTATGAGCTAATTATGATGTTATGATGGTTTGAGTGCCTATTGTATTCTTTCATGAACATAAATTTAAGTAAAGACCTAATAAGACTTTGAAGGGAATTATGCTTAGCACCAAGGGGATATGAAAGTGAGAGTTTTAACTCTATGAAGTCCTTTTCCTAACCCTTCTCTTGTGTATATAGGATACGAATACAAGAAGGGCAAATGCAAGAAGGATGGAAGAGGAGATCATGAATGAGGGAGTTCCTCCCAAGGTCCTCAAGAGCCTCAAGCTCCTAATGATGTGGGGGCTATGACAAATGTGGAATAAGGATGGCTCTCCAAACATTGACTCGTGCTTTAACGGCTCAAGTCACTAGGGATGCTATAGGTCAAGTGAACCCTAGTGCAAGTACAACCACTTCAAGGATAAGGGATTTCACAAGAATGAATCCACCTATGTTCTATGGCTCCAAGATGGAGGAAGACCCACAAGGGTTTATTGATGAAGTGTTTAAGGTGCTTGATGCTATAGGAGTGTCTCCCCAAGAGAAGGTGGAACTAGCCGCCTACCAATTGAAGGATGTGGCTCAAGTTTGGTATGAGCAATGGAAGGCTGAGAGACCCGTAAGAGTGGGCCCTGTAGATTGGGGAGTGTTCAAGTCAGCCTTCCTTGATAGATTCTTTCCCTTGAGTTGAGGGAACGAAAGATGGAAGAATTCATCAACCTACACCAAGGAGGTATGACTGTGAAGGAATATGTCCTTAAGTTCACCCAATTGTCTAAATATGCTCCAACCTTGGTGGTGGAATCTAGGGCCAAGATGAACAAATTTGTTATGGGGATATCCAACTTGGTAGTCAGTGAATGTCGTTAGGCAATGCTCATCCCAAGTATGAATATTTCACGTCCTATGGTTCATGCCAAACAAATTGAGGAACAAAAGCTCAAGCAAGTGAATAGAGAAGTGAAGAGGGCTAGGACCGATGATTGAAATTCTTCCAATGGTAAATTTGAGAGTCAAGGTAAACTAAGGTTCAAGAGAAGGTTCTCCAACCAAGGCTCCTCTAATGCTCCAAGGGTCAACAAATATAGGGTGCCTAACCCTAAGCCTCAAGGAGGCAATAGTAGTGGATCTTCAATGACAAGGCCTACTTGTGCCAAGTGTGGCAAGAAACATTAGGGGAAGTGCCTTGTTGGCACGGATGGTTGTTTTCATCATGGGAAGAGTGGTCATATGATAAGAGATTGTCCCATGCTTAAAGTTTAAGGGAGAGAGGGCAAGCAAGTCCCTCCTAGTGGCTCAAATTCCGATGCTTCCAAGAAGAATCGGTTCTATGCTCTCTAATCTCGAGGTGACCAAGAGAGTTCCCTGGATGTGGTAATAGGTATGTTGCAAGTCTTTTCCATTGACGTTTATGCATTGTTAGACCCCAGTGCCACTTTATCATTTGTTACACCTTTTGTGGCTATGAAATTTGAAGTACTCCCCGATGTGTTAGAAGAACTTTTTTCAGTTTCTACCGCAGTTGGTGACTCGGTTGTGGCTAAAAGAGTCTATAGGAGTTGTCCTATTCCTTTGTCTCATAAGGTCACTTTGGTTGATTTGATAGAATTAGACATGTTTGACTTTGATGTCATTTTGGGGATGGATTGGTTACATGCATATTAGGCCTCTATTGATTGTAGGACTCGGGTAGTAAAGTTTCAATTTCCCAATTAGTCCATTTTAGAGTGGAAAGGGGGAAATTTGATCCCTAGAGGTCAATTCATTTCATGTCTAAAAACTAGAAAAATGATCTCAAAGGGGTGCATTTATCACATTGTAAGGGTAATGGATGTTGAGTTTGAGACTCCTTCTTTAGAGTCGGTCCCCGTGGTGAGTGAGTTTTCGGAAGTCTTTCCCGATGACTTGCCCGACATTCCTCCCGAACGGGAAATAGACTTAAAGGAGCCTGCCTTAGGGAGGACACTGTCCACTCCACCACGGGCACCACCATGAGTCATGTACCCTTCACGAGGCGTCTATGAGCACATGGGAAGGGAGCCCATCCAAGCCAACCACAGTGTATTCCCCCACGAGCACCACAATGAGTCGTGGTGACCTTCACGACCTGTGAAGGGTCCCATGAAGGGTGCCATGGTTGAATGGAGGGCTGGTGACCTCCCACTTGACTCTCTTTTCTAGGTTTCTTGATTACATGGTGTTACATTATCTCTCCCTTTGGAACATTCGTCCTCGAATGGAATCCTTGACATCATACAGATCTAATGAACTCAAATCTAGCAGCTCATCATGCATGAAATCATATAAATGCACATATCAAAGGAGGAGACATCAACTCCAAGCTAAAGAATGTTCAAAACATCATATCATGAAGTCTATAAGCAACTCATACTCAAATGCATATAAACATGTAGAAATAAATCAAGTTGACTCATTTTCTCAAGACATAAGTTTTTTCATGAACATGCATAAATGAGGAATTCATGGGAATATCTAAGACACATGACACCAAAAGAGTAAACCATGAGGAACTAATTACCTCTAGATAGAGTAGGGGTAGAAGGAAAGATATGAGGATATCGGGACATCAGATTGGCCTCTGCCTCCCAAGTAGCACCCTCAACTAACTGATTCCTCCACAACACTTTCAGGGAAGAGACTTCTTTTTCTCTCAACTTCTTGACTTGCCAATCTAAAATCTCAACCGGGACTTCCTCATAAAAATGATTCTCCTTAACTCCCTAACCATCTAATGGGACTATAGTTGTCGGATCACCAACACATTTCTTCAACAAGGAGACATAGAAAACTGGATGCACCAATTCCAATTCATTAGGCAATTCAAGCTCATAAGCAACCTTACCAATACGCCTCAAAATCTGATATGGGCCTACATATTAGGGATTAAGCTTCCCCTTCTTGAAAAACCTCATTACACCCTTCATGGGTGAGATTTTTAAATAGACCCAATCGTGGATGTCAAACTCAAGATCTCTTTTGCTTACATCGGCACATGACTTTTGCAAACTTTGGGCCGTTTTCAACCATTCCCTAATAAGTCGAACTTTCTTTATTGCCTCACGTACCAACTCAGGACCTATTAAAGCAACTTTGCCCTCCTCAAACCAACCTATAGTAGATCTACACCTCCTACCATACAATGCCTCAAATGGAGCCATACCAATACTTGAGTGATAACTATTGTTATATGCAAACTCAATCAAAGGGAAGTGATCATCCCAATTACCCTTGAAATCAATCACACAAGCTCTCAACATATCTTCAAAAATTTGGATAGTACGCTATGCTTGCCCATCGGGTTAGGGATGAAAGGATATACTAAGCTTGACACGAGTACCAAGACCCTTTTGAAAAGATTTTCAAAACTACGAAGTGAATTGGGTACCACGATCGGAGATAATGGATAAAGACACTCCATGCAACTTTACCATTTCCCTCAAATACAACTAGGCATAGTCCTCCACCGAATAGGAAATCTTATTGGGAATAAAATGAGATGATTTCGTCATCCGATCTACTATAACCCAAATAGAGTCATGTTGTTGTCGGGTGTGAGGCAAACCAACAATGAAGTCCATATTCAAATCTTCCCACTTCCAAGTAGGAATGCTAATGTCTTGGGACAAACCTCCCGATTTCTGATGTTCAACATTCACTTGTTGATAATTAGGACACTTAGCCACAATACCGCAATATCCTTCTTCATCCCATTTCCACCAATAGATCTCCCGCAAATCATGGTACATCTTGGTGGCTCCCGTGTGAATGGAATACCGAGAACTATGGGCTTCTACAAGATTAGTTCCCTCAAGTCATCATCATTGGGAACACAAAAATGACCTTGGTATCTAAGTACACCATTTCCCTCTTGGGAGAAAGCCTCTACAGAATTTTTAAGCACCGCTTCCTTCAATTTAACCAAAGTTGGATCAAGACTTTGCTTGGCTTTCACATCCTCCACAAAAGATTATTCTAAACCATTGTTGACCATAACACCACCTTTGGTAGAGTCCACTAACTGAACACCCAATAGGTCCAATATATGAACATCTAGGACCAACTCCTTCTTATCTTCTTCATTATGAGCAACCCTACCCATAAATAACCGACAAAGAGCATCCGCCACCACATTCTCTTTAGCGGGGTGATAGAGAACATTCATGTCATAATCTTTCAATAACTCAAGACACCTTCTTTGGCAAAGATTTAGACCCTTTTGATTAATCACATATTGTAAGTTCTTATGGTTGGTGAAAACATCGACATGAACACCATACAAATAGTGCCTCCAAATCTTTAAGGTAAAAACAACTTCCGCTAGTTCAAGGTCATGGGTAGGATAATTATTTTCATGAACCTTAAGTTAACTTGAATCATAGGCAATAATTTTCCCATTTTTCATAAGTACACATCTTAGCCCAATTCTCGAGGCATCACAATAAACAACAAAACCACTAGTCCCTTCCGGTAAGGTCAACACTGGAGCGGAAGTAAGTCTATCCTTCAATTCCTGAAAGCTCCACTATAACAAAAACAACTTTTAGCGGCAATAAATAGACACAATAATAAAGAGTGTTAAAGTCTTTACCGGCATTAGTTAAGTGCCACTAGATCCAATGTCGCTAAAGCCCTTAGAGACATATACAAAGAGTGCTAATTGCCGCTAAAAATACATATTTAGCGGCAATTGCTAATTAATTGCCGCTAATAGTCATTTTTAATGTAGTGCTCTTCTCACATGATTTGGACCATATGAACTTAGCCTTCTTTTAAGTCAATGTTGTCAATGGATTGGCAATCGAAGAAAACCCCTCAACAAATCTTATGTAGTAACCAGCTAGACCCAAGAAACTTCTAATATTCGAAGGGGATAGAGGTGTAGTCCAACTCTGGACCGCGTCCGTCTTCTTAGGATCTACCTTAATATCCTTACTTGAAACAATATGACCAAGAAAAGCCACGTAGCCAAAACTCACATTTGAAAAACTTTCAAAGAGTTGTTGGTCCTTGAGAATTCACAACACAATCCTCAAATGATTTATGTGATCATCTTCACTTCTATAATAAATCAAAATATCATCAATGAACACAATCACGAACATGTCAAGATATTGTCTAAATACCCTATTCATCAAATCCATAAAAGCGACTGGATCATTGGTCAAACCAAAAAATATTACCAAAAATTAATAATGACTATATCGGGTTCTAAAAACCATTTTCGGAATATCATTTTACCTCACCCTAAATTGGTTGTAACTCGATCGAAGGTCAATCTTGGAAAAGTAACTCGCCCTTTGAAGTTGGTAAAACAAGTCATCTATCCTTGGGAAAGGATACTTATTCTTAATGGTAACCTTATTCAATTGTCGATAGTCTATACACATACAGAGAGAACAATCTAACAAACAAGACAGGAGCACCCATGGAGAGATACTCGGTTGGATGAAACCCTTATCCAACAAGCCTTTCAGTTGTTCTTTCAACTCCGTTAGTTCTACCAAAGCCATTCGGTAAGGAAGAATAGAGATACGTTACGTATCTAGGAGAAGGCCAATACCAAAGTCTATTTCCCTTTCGGGAGGAATACCAGGTAGATCATCTGGGAACACTTCTGGAAACTCATTAAAAATGGGGACCGACTCAAGAGTAGGAGTTTCGGAATCCACATCCCTCACCCTAACTAGATGGTATATGTAAACCTTTGCAATCTTCTTTCTAGAATTAAGACAAAAGACAAACGGACCTTTAGGCATAAAATTTCCCCCTTTCCACTCTAGGACAGGCAAATTCGGGAACTGAAACTTCACTACTAGGGTTCTACAATCAATAGAAGCATAACAAGAATGTAGCCAATCCATACAAAGGATAACATCAAAATCTAGCACATCAATCTCTACCAAATCAGCAAGAGTAACTCTATGGGACAAGGAAATGGGACACTTTCTATAGACCCTCTTAGCCATAACAGAATCACCAACATGAGTAGAGACATAAAGAAGATCTAACAACACATCTGGAAGAACATCAAACCTCATAGCCACAGATGGCGTCAATAAAGACAATATAGCATCAGGATCAGGTAAAGCATAAACATCAAGTTTGAAGATTTTCAACATACCGGTAATCACATCAAGAGAATCCTCTTATTCACCATGAGTCTTAAGTGCATAGAATCAGTTTTTCTTGGGAGCATTGGAACCCGAACCACTAGGAGCTTTCTTGCCCTCTCTTTCTTTAGCCATAAGCATTGGGAAATCCGTCATCTTATGACAATTTTTACCACAACTGAAGCAACCATTTGTGCCGACTAAGCACTTACCCTCGTGCTTCTTTCCACACCTTGCACAAGTAGACATAGGCAATGAAGATCCACTACCATTCCCTCCTTGAGGCTTAGGGTTAGGCACCCTATCTTTGTTGAAATTAGGAGGAGCATTGGAGGAACCTTTACCGGAAAACCTTTGTCGAAAGTTAGAATGACCATGTCCATCGGACCTTGAATGTGAGAAATTACCCTAACCGGTCTTAGCCCTCTTTGCCTCCTTAGACTCTTCCTTAAGTTTCTCCTCTTCGATTTGTTGAGCATGAATCATGAGACGAGAAATATCCATGTGATTAACAAGCATGGTGGTACGACATTCTTTAACAACTATTTCGAACATACCCAAAACAAATTTGCTCATCTTTTCCCTAGGATCGGCAACTATTCTGGGAGCATATTGAGACAATTGTATGAACTTCAAATCATATTATTTCACACCCATACTTCCTTGACAAAGGTTTATGAACTCAAGCACTTTTTCCTCCCTCATATCAAGAGGAAAGAACCTATCAAGGAAAGCAAACTTAAATTGCTCCCAATCGAGAGGACTCGCGTCTTCTGGTTTCCCTTCTTTCCATTGGTTGAACCAAATTTGAGCAACACTTTTAAGTTGATAACAGGCCAACTCCGTATTTTCCAGCGGCGCCATTCCGATAATCATTAACACCTTGTAAATCTCATCAATGAACTCTTGAGGATCTTCCTCCTGCCTTAGAACCAGAATATTTATTTTAGGTTAAGTTAGATATTTTGATTTTTGTCTTATTTTAGTAAGTTTATTTTAAAAGATTTGAAAATAACAAAAAGAAAAGAAAGATATTTTCAATATATTAAACTTATTGAACATTTTATAAAAGAAAAAAATTTCTTTGATAATAATCTTTTAAACGTATTTTTACATTATTAATAATTGTGATTAAAACAAAGTAGTATGTGATTTTTCTTTGCTTTAATATCATAAAACATGCAGGAATGAGTCAAAGATTGTTAGAAAAATATATAAACATATAAAAATCAGTTTCTATTTTTGTGCCTAAGAATTATACGAAGGGATAGAGTTTTAAATTTCAGTTATAATTTTTAATATTGTTTTAATTAGTTGATATTTTATTATAATTTATTATATATATGTATAGTTAATAAAACTAAAACTAACATAAAAAATAACCTAAATAATCTAACAAAACCCACCCCACACTCCCATTCCCTCACGTTTTCCTCCACAGTCCACACCCCACACGATACACCCCCCCCCCCTTTTATTAACATGCACACTACAACAACAAAATAGGACCGACCTAGGAAAATATATCCTATATATAGAACACATAGGCAAAAAATGAAGAACAAACAGAGAGAGATATGCACTAATCTCGGCAAACAATATATATCATACTTTTGCACCTTGTGATTGAGGATCTCGAAGTCTACTTTCACGGTTTCAAGTTTGTGGCTCCTGATTGTTGGTCCTTTCTTTTCGTGACCTGATTTTTACAAGAGGTAACATTTATTTATATTCTATTTTTGTATAGTTTTGTGTCGTGATTGTGCAAGAAATTAATCCCATATATGGAAGTTGTTCATATTTCATGTGTTTAACCCGTTAATATTATTAATGCTATAATATTGAAATATATTTGAATGCTTATATTGTTAAATTTAGATCGAGTAAAACGTAGTATAACATATAGTTGCTTTTGCTTGGCTAGGATCCAATATTTTTCTTTATCCGTTCTACCTTATTAAGCCAAGACATGACTCAGGAATTCTTATGAATTTAATTGCGTAATTAATATATACTTGTATTATTCGTATGAGCATAACTCAAAATTGATTAAGTAAATCATCCTTCATTAGCAAAAATGCATTTATTGATAGCATTTATCTTTGTCATCCAAAAACAAAAGGTTCTTGTTATTTTATATGACATGGACATAACGCTAATTTTAATTTAGTATAAATACTGAAGATAATCTTGTATTTTGTTTTTACTTTTATTTATTATTATTTTTTCTCTTAAAAGGGGCCTTTATGAGTTCATTAATTATAATATTACAAAGAAAAGGAAAAAAGGAAATCGATACATACACGGACACTACTCCTAGGCACGACACACACGCACACCAACAGTAAAAGAAAGAAGAAGAAAATCAGCAAAGAAAAAAAGAAAAAAAAGGGCACAACAGACACACGCACAAGCTAAAAAAAAACTTCACAACATACCCTCCAACACCAAATACCATTAAACTCCAATTTCCACATATTTATACACCCCTTCAACTGGGCAGCAAACAGATTCAAGAAGAAAAAGACAAATTATCCTTGCATTTTTTTCCCTCCACTCACAAACAAATGTTGAATTCGAGGTTTGCTTTCTTGATTTTGAGTTTGTGGTTCTTTATTAGAATTATTTTATTTCAATGAATAATTTTCATAAGAGGTAACACTCAATTTAATTTAATTTGGTATACTTTTATTTCATGATAAGATAAGACTTGATTACAATGTTATGAAATTGCTCGAACTTTAGGTGTGTTTACTTTTGGTATTATAATGTTGAAATACAATTGTTTGAATATTACATATCACTAAACAATGAAGACCTTTAGAATGTTGAAACTATTCATTCTAATATTTAAGGAAATAATTTAAATATATTACATTGACAACTATTATAAGAATAACTTATTATGTATTAGAAAAATTATTTTTTATTTTTTGTTAGATGAGTAATAATAATAATTAAATTTCATCTCAATTAAGAATGTGGTTCCACATCTTTTTGAGATACTTAAGAAATTCAAGGATACGGTTACGTACCTTGGCCAAATTCAAAGATGCGGTTGCGCACCTTGGCCAAATTATTTTAATAGTTAATTTTGTTAATTCAAACCAAGATGTGTAAATTGAGATTATTAGGTGTGATGAACTCGAGAGGGGAAGACAGTTATGTCTCCAAATGTCAAGATCGAGAATGCAGTTATGCATCCGGTTTAAGACTCACAAAAATTCAACAATTAAAAAATAAGCAAACCATGGCCTATAGAGACAATACATCCAAAAATAGTAAAAATAAGTATAAGTCAATAAAAGCGACCGCGCTAGAACCACGGGACTCAACGGATGTCTAATACCTTCCCCTCAGTCAACAAAGTTCCTTACCCAAATTTCTGGTTCGCAGACCAAAACTAAAGAGTCACTTCCTTTTGATTAGGGATTAAACAAAAAGGTGATTTGGAACACCATAACTCAATTTCAATTAGCGACTCCGAAAAATAAAACAATCCCTATTCAATACCGTCACTTTAATTGGAAATACCCTATACATCGTGCGCGAAAAGGGGTGTGACATCTCTGGCGACTCCGTTGGGAACTAACCAGAATTCAAGCTTTATTATATTGACTTTACTTGATTTTATTATATTATTTCATTGGGTATGTTGTTTTGATGATCTAATGTGCTACTTTATGCTAATTTATAGCTTTGATATTGTTGAATCGTAAATAATTGTCTTCTCGCGCAGCACCACCTGAGTCTCTAAAAATATGGTAGTAGGGAATGCAGTTATGCATCCCACCTTCTTTTGAGATAAAGCTGGAGTGTCGGAGCTCCCAATGAAGGATTTTAGTCACACATGTTAGGCAGGATTGGACCAGCAATGAAGTCAAAATAACTCTACTACCGATAAGTTGCCCCTCCCTGGCTCGAGTTGTCCACTCGGATAAGCCAGTCTAGATACCTATCTCCTTTAGGGTCGAACCTAGTAAAACTGAAACATAGACCTATGTATCCCTAGTAGGCTCTGCTTATTTGTATAATTTGCATTTGACTTAGTGGGACTCGACACAGGGGTTGGGTCCGTCTAGGACAGGAGACCCTCTTCTTAACCAACATGTGCATTTTATGTGTTATTTGTAAAAAATCATGTGGAAGACCTCAATTATTGACCGGCTTTAGGTTCCCTCTAAAATAAATTCTTTAATATCCATATATATTATGATTATTTTTTAATATTATTTTATGGAAAAAAGGGTCAAAATGAAATAATATATATATATATATATATATATATATATATATAGCTAGTTATTTCTCAAAATAAAAGTACCCTACAATATATAGGTGTGTCTACCAATATATCCCTAATAATGGGTTAGAATGTCCAATAGTTTTTAGCAAAGTCAATTTCAAAAAATTTTCTTATTTTTACACAAAAATTCTTTGATAAGCCATATATATCACCCGCTATATTGGCTCGAAGTTTTAATTAGTCCTGTTAAGAGTGTCTCATCTTCAACGTTTCATTGATCTATTTACAAGTAATAGTAATTAAAATTCATGATAGTCACTCATAATAATAGATTTAGTTGAAATTATTATTTAAACCTTCATTTTAAAGGTGCATTTACTAGAAAATGTTTTCGATCAGACTCATAGAATAAACACTTGCTTAAGGAAATATAAGTTCTTTATCAAAAGAAATTTTCAAATAAATTAGATATTTATTGGCCACATTGCTCTAAGTCTGATTTTTCAAGTGACAAACATTCAAAATGTATTCACTTTATAAATACAAGTTGCTTATTTTTTCTTTTCTTAAAGTCTTTATTTGAAAAATACTTTGCGTCATTTTATATAAGTTTAACACATCTTTTTTTCCTTTCCCAAATATAAGAGGTCCATAAATTAAGTATCGTAATATGAACGTTTCTTGACCCAACATCTTTTTTCATGGGCACAACATGGTTCATCCCAGTCGTGGAAAGTGTCAGAAAAGGAAAAGAGATTTGAATGTACCACTTCAGGTTGTAGATTGTACTCATTTGCAGTTGTGGGCATGGTGGAATGACATGAGGTTGATAGAACAAGGCATAATATTCAAATATTTGGGTTTCTTGACTAGAATCATGCAAGTGGAACCTAAGAGAGATGTGATCGAATCACTGTTGTTCTTTTGGGATCCCACCAACAATGTTTTTCATTTCTCAAATTTTGAAATGACCCCAACCTTGGAGGAAATAACTGGATTTACCAGGTTTGGAGTGAGGTTACATCATCAGAGGCTTATAGCCCCAAGGGGCATATCCATCAACAAATTTTTTCAACACTTGAACATTTGCAAAGTCAGGGAAAAATCATTAGACAAAGGTTGGATCTCATTACAGTTTTTGTATGATAGGTATGGAAGGGAGGATGGATTCAAGAAATTTGGAAGGACGTTTAACAACAAGGGAAGTTTTGAAACATGGAAAAAGCATAGACATTTTGCTTTTATGGTGACTTTGATAGGAACAATGGTTTTTCCAAGGAGAAGCGGAAAGATTAACATCCTTTTGACCGGGGTAATGAATGTATTAATTGAGAAAAAGAATTATACCATCGTCCCCATGATTTTGGCTGATATCTACCGTGCTCTGACTGTTTGCCAGAAAGGGAAAAGTTTCTTCAAGGGATGCAACATATTGCTTCAACTATGGATAGTAGAACATCTTTACCTACCTCCTACGGTGGCAAGGTTCACTCAGGATCGAAGCGATTACACTACAAGTCATGCCAAAAGAGTGGAGAAATACAGGTGTCCGGAAGGGGTCAATGCTTGGGTTGAACATTTTCGCTCACTAACAGAAGATAAGATCACTTGGAATTATCCTTGGTTCCCTTGGGTAGAAATCATACACATGTCATTTGTTCGCCCTTTTTTATTGTTGATGGGTATTAGGGGTGTGCAACCATACGTACCGCTGCGGGTTTTACGTCAGTTAGGCAGGGGTCAAGTTCTACCTATCACAGAGGATATGAAAGATTTTGTGTCCAAAGTTGGACCAGAGGTTCCCCTTCCTGAAGGACTGGCCCAAAAAAATTGGGATGATTGTTTAGTCATGGGAATTGGAACGATGGTTAAAGAACGACACACAAGAGAAACTCACCCGGAATACTCCAATTGGCTTGAGCAACAACCTCGATTACAAGTTAGGCCGGAGAGATCTGTAAAAGAACCAATAGACCATGAGGCTGAGATGAAAATAAAAATCGAGTTGGCAATGCGTGATTACCTTGCTGAAAATCAGGAGTTAAGAGCAAATTTAGAGCTCACTAGAGCCGCTCTAACCCAACAACAAGCAGAGTTCGAAGAGAAAAGAGCCAAGGCAACTCAGAGAGAAACCTTGCTCCGAGGACAAGTTGATCTAGCAACAATTAGGAGAGCACAAGTTGCGGAACTTGCGGTATCTCGACAACAACAATTGAAGACATGTGATCAGAAAAGTCAGATAGATGTTGATCAAGAAAGAGCTTAGTGGATCCATGAAAAGGGAAGACTTCGAGGGGAAATAGAGTCAGTCTCGACTTAAGAAAGAGGTGCTAGAGAAATGGTGGCCTACTGTTATCAACAGATACGAGGATGGAATCAGACTTGCAATTCACTTCGATCAACAGTCTGTCGTTTGGCTAATCGCACTGCCCAAATGGGTTTAGACTATCAAGAGATGAACCATGAACAATTTCTGGCTGAAGTACCTGAATTCATTGAGTACCTTATGACTTCAGTGCAAGATATATATCAGAGTGTAGGAGGTCGTGTAAGACCACCATCTCCATGAGCGAGCAGATGGGGATGCAAGCATGACATTTATGTCTTTGGGATATGAGAGTTGATACAAACATTTGTTTCATTAGTGTCATTTTCTTTAGTTTAATTCCTGCTTTATTTCATTCTACATTTCTACGCTTTGTCTAGGTCGTGTCTATTTAAGATATTGACTTTTGTTTGGCGATTTTCTCATCGTTTTCCTACTTATGTTCCAAACATTGAAATGATATGTTAAGTTATGCTTATGTCTGGTTTCATTTTTTCATTAGTATAAATGAATAAATATATATAAATAGTAATATCTATATGTATATATCTATAACAACTATAAAAAATATATATTTAATTAAAAAAAAAAGGTTAATGTATATTCTCAAACTATGCAAAGATCTGATTCATGCACCAACATGATACATAGGCAACCCAATGGGTTCGATCAAACCTTTTTAACAAGAATAACTAAAGAGGAGCAAAGCACTTAGATAAGTCGGGATAAAACATAAGGTCTTCCATATTAAGAGTATATATGTGGATGCAATGTGCACAATTTCTTAATACTAATCTGTTTGTTACTCCATTCAGAGAGAGAGAGAAAGAAAGAGAGACATATTAGCTTAAAGGTGGTTGGTTTGTGGTTAAGCTGACATCACATCCCTACAATACAAGGTCGAAAGGGAAAAATAAAATGGCCCACAAAGACGGGAATGAGTCGGACAATGATAAGGTTCGGAACCAGATGACTTCACAAGAAACAGTGTCAACAGAAGAGGTAAAGGTATTAAGACAACAAATGGAGGAGATGTATGAAGCTTAGACAAGTGGACAAGCTCCGTCTTCTTCAATCCACAACTATCTAAATCCAAACATAACGCCCTCTATCCAAGTGTCAACAAATAATCCCATTTATCCACCTGAATTCGGCCCCTATACTAACACATCTAACGTTGTTGGGACTTCTACGGTGCTCCATTTAAGTGCACTTATGATGAGTAATCCACTCTTCATGCCAACTATGCTGACTAATAGCATTCCAAATCCAACAATGGTGCCCAAATCCAAAAATGATCCTTCATCCCACGTTCTTCATGACCATGGCTACACCCTTGAAAAGGCCCTTAAAATTCCAAGCTCTTATCCCCAAACTCATCAATATAGTCCCCCTTTCAAAATTGAGAAGGCAATTAAGAACGAGGAACATGAAGAAATGGCTAAGAAAATAAAGAGTTTGGAACAAAGTATAAGAGATATACAGGGACTAGGGGGACACAAAGGCATCTCATTCAGCGATTTGTGCATGTTTCCCTACGTCCATTTGCCTGTTGGTTTTAAAACTCCAAAGTTTGAGAAATACGATGGTCATGGAGACCCCATAGCTCATTTGAAAAGATATTGCAATCAATTGAGAGGTGCAGCTGGCAAAGAGGAGTTGCTCATGGCTTATTTTGGGGAAAGCTTACTTGGAATTGCATCTGAATGTTTCATAGATCAGGATATTGCCAACTGGCATACATGGGATGATTTGGCTCGATGTTTTGTGCAACAATTCCAATATAATATTGACATTGTGTCAGACCGCTCCTCATTAGCCAACACGAGGAAAAAGACCACGGAAAATTTTCGTGAATATGTCGTTAGATGGAGGGAGGAAGCTTCTTGGGTTAAACCACCAATGAAGGAGTTGGAGATGATTGACGTTTTTCTCCAAGCGCAAGAACCTGATTACTTTCACTACTTGCTTTCTTCTGTCGGGAAGACATTCGCCGAAGTTATCAAGGTTGGGGAAATGGTAAAAAATGGCATCAAGTCTGGAAAGATTGTAAGTCAAACTGCCTTAAAAGCCACAACACAAGTGCTACAAAATAGTTCCGGAAATATTAGAGGGAAGAAAAGAAGTGAAGATGTAGCCACCGTTGTCTCAGCGCCTCGAACCTATGTCCAAGATAATCACCCACAACATTATTTCCATTCCCAAACTCCACAATATCATGTATGATACCCTCAATATCCCTTTTTTACGGCATAGCCAATTGTTGCCCCTTCTTATCCGCAATGGCGTGCACCACTTCCTCAAAATCATCCACCACCCCCGCAAATTCACCAAAATATTGTTAGAATTCCTTTTCGTCCTAGAAGAGAATACAAGAGAGGAAATGGAGATAAAGACGAGTTCACCCCTATTGGAGAATCATATGCTAGCTTGTTTCAAAAATTAAGGACGTTGAATGTTTTGAGTCTTATTGAAAGAAAGATGTTGAATCCTCCCACGAAAAATCTAGATTATTCTCAACACTGCGCCTATTATTTTGAAGCCCCAGGGCACAACATAGAGAGGTGCTGGTACTTGAAAAAGGAAATTCAAGATTTGATCGATACTCATCGAATTATTGTTGAAAATCTAAATGGACCAAACATCAATCAAAATCCACTGCCAGGCATACTGAAACAAACATGTTTGAAATGATGAATGGTTGCGAAGAAGTTGCAGCCCCATACAAGCCAATCCTTAAGGTTGGAACTGGCATGGAAAATTCGGCGAATGTTGTTGACTTGACAAGAACAGTGCCTTCAGGGGCAGAAAGGACGTCAAAAAAGTTAAGCCCATCAAACACACCAATCCTAACTGTGAAAGGAGCACTTGAAGATGTTTGGGCAAGTAAGAGAGAGGCAAGATTAGTTGTTCCAAAAGGGCCAAACAAGTCTATCTTGATTGTGCAAGGAGCCTATATTCCACCTGTGATCATTAGGCCAGTGTCCCAACTTCCAATGACTAACCCCAAGGTTGTCCCTTGGAATTATGAGCCTACCGTCATGACATACAAGGGGAAAGAAGTCAATAAAGAAGTAGATGAAATAGGAGGAATGACTCATTCGGGAAGATGATATGCCCCGGCTGAATTAAGGAAAACTAAAAATGACCAAATGCAAGTTAAAAGTCTAGTCACTGAAGGGGAGGCAGAGGAGTTCTTAAGAAAGATCAAAATTGTCAGACTACTTTATTGTGGAACAATTAAGGAAAACTACAGCCCAAATCTCTTTGTTGACATTGTTAATACATTCAGATGAACATCGTAAAGCTGTAATGAAGATTCTAAATGAAGCACATGTTCCTAATGAAGTTACAGTGAATTAGTTAGAGAAGATTGCTGGGAGAATCTTTGAGGTAAACCGCATCACCTTTTCAGATGATCAACTACCCGTGGAGGGTACGGGAGATAACCAAGGCCTCCATATCACTGTAAAGTGTGAGATGTCATATGTCACTTGAGTTCTAATTGACGGAGGATCTGGAGCAAATATCTGTCCCTTATCGACTCTACAAAAATTGAATGTTAGTGGTTGAAATGGTACAACCCAACAACGTATGTGTTAGAGCTTTTAATGGGTCAAAAATAGATGTCATTGGAGAGATAGAGCTCGTACTAAAAATAGGGCTTGTCGATTTCACCATGAATTTTCAAGTGCTGAATATCAATGCATCATACAATCTATTGTTGGGGAGACCATGGGTGCATAGGGCTGGGGCAATCCCCTCTACGTTGCATCAAATGATTAAGTTTAAATACGACCGACAAGAATTGATTGTTCATGGTGAGGGGGATCTGTCAGTCTATAAAGACTCTTCCCTCCCTTTTATCAAGGTGAATAATGAGAATGAGGCACTGGTTTATCAAGCTTTTGATAATGGTAAATGAAATGCTGAAGCATGAGTTCGAACCAGGTAAAAGCTTGGGTATCTTCTTGCAAGGGAGAGCTTATCCGGTGAGTCCACGAAAGAGCCTTGGTACTTTTGGCTTAGGATACAAGCCCAGAGTCGAGGAAAAAATGAAGGCCAAGAAGCAGAACGGAGATGTATTTTCAAGAGAATCTTCTGAGTCACCACTCCCAGAGCCAGCTCTGGAGGTTAACGAAGAACTGATCAACTATTTTCAAGATTTATTTGTCGAGACTGATATGGTTCAACTCGGAGAAGGAACTACTGACAGAGATGTGCAATTCATTGGTCCTGATGTCCAGCTGAACAATTGGGAGGCCACTCCCCTCCCCATTAAGAAAGAGTCTTGGTAATCTGTCTTAATTTTGTTTCTGTCATCCGATTTATTCAAAGGTTATAATTCAAATTTTGTCTTGTCGTTTTATTTCAGTCTAATATATTTATTTGTTTTCTTCTATACAGTTCTTTCTATGCCGATTCTAGTGATATGACTTGCATGCAGAATTTTTTGCCAGATCTTAAAATCCAATCTAATCTTCAACCTAATCCTGAAATAATAAGTCAAGAATCGAATATGATGAAGACGAAGTATTTGAAGAAGTAAGCAGGGATTTCAAATCTTTTGAGAATAAATCAAACCCAAACATGAGTGAAACTTAGACGATAAATTTAGGGGATCATGAAAATATTAAGGAGACTAAGATAAGTGTACATTCTCAACATCAAAAGAAGGATATAATCCAGGCTCTGTTTGATCACAAGGATATTTTTGCGTCATCTTATGATGACATACCTCGATTAAGCACTGACATTATAGTTCACAAGTTGCCGATTGATCCTAAGTTCCCTCCAGTAAAGCAAAGGTTGAGAAAGCTTAAAACTGACATGAGTGTAATAATTAAAGAGGAAGTCACAAAACAACTTGAGGCCAAAGTCATTCAAGTCACTCAATATCCTTCTTGGTTAGCCAACATCGTACCTGTCCTTAAGAAAGACGGCAAAGTTCAAATGTGTGTTGATTATCGTGATTTGAACAAAGCAAGTCCAAAAGATGACTTTACTTTGCCCAACATTCATATTTTGTTGGATAATTGTGCTAAACATGAGATTGCATCTTTTGTGGATTGTTATGCGTGTTACCATCAGATTATTATGGATGATGAAGATGCAGAAAAAACGTCTTTTATCACTCCATAGGGTACATGTTGTTATCGGGTTATGCCTTTTGGGTTAAAAAATGCAGGGGGAACTTATATGAGGGAAATGACAACCATGTTTCATGATATGATGCATAAAGAAATCAAAGTTTATGTGGATGATGTGATCATTAAATCAAAAAAGTAGTTAAATCATGTGCAAGACTTAAGAAGATTCTTCGAAAGGCTTCGCAGGTATAATCTCAAGCTTAATCCTACAAAATGTGTATTTGGAGTACCGTTAGGAAAGCTTTTGGGGTTTATAGTCAGTCGACGAGGTATCGAGTTAGATCCTTCAAATATAAAAGCCATTCAGGAATTGCCACATCCAAAGAACAAAACTGAGGTTATGAACCTTCTAAAAAGGTTAAACTACATCAGGAGATTCATTGCTCAACTCACAATAATTTGCGAGCCCATTTTTAAGTTGTTAAAAAAATGCCACAGTCGAATGGACTGAAGAATGTCGAGAGGCTTTTGAAAAAAATTAAGAATTACTTATCGAATCCTCCTGTGTTGGTTCATCCCGAGTTGGGCAGACCATTGATATTATATATGTCAGTACTGGATAATTATTTTGGCTGTGTATTGGGTCAGCATGATGGCATTGGGAAGAAAGAGCAGGTCATTTATTACCTCAGCAAGAAATTTACCGTTTATGAATTGAAGTACACCCTTCTTGAAAGAACGTGTTGTGCCCTAACTTGGGTAGCACAGAAGTTGAAGCACTATCTTTCATCTTATACTACTTATCTCATTTCTCGTATGAATCCGTTAAAATACATTTTTCAAAAGCCCATGCCCACGGGCAGGCTTGCGAAATGGCAAATATTACTCACAGAGTTTGACATTATGTATGTGACGCGGACCACAATGAAGGCTCAAGCATTGGCAGATATTTGGTAGAGAACCCTATTGATGATGAATATGAACCACTTAAGATCTACTTTCCAGACGAAGAGGTGTCATGTATCGATGAAGTTATTCAAGATAATGATCAAGGATGGAAGTTGTTCTTTGACGGTACCTCTAACAAAAAGGGAGTTGGGATAGGAGCAGTTCTTATGTCTGAATCAGGGGAATATTTCCCTATAATAGCCCAACTTAGATTCTATTGTACCAATAAAATGTCAGAGTATGAGGCTTGCATCTTGGGTTTGAGGTTAGCTGCTGACATGTCCAAGAGTTGCTAGTGCTAGGAGACTCAGACTTATTAGTCCATCAAATTCAAGGAGAATGGGAAACTCGTGACCTAAAACCCATACCACATCAACATTGTTTACAAGATCTTTGTCGACGGTTTGTGTCAATAAAGTTTAGACACATTCCTAGAGTTCATAATGAGATTGCTGATGCATTGGCAACTTTATCTTCGATGCTCCAACATCCTGACGAAGCTCATATCAACACTTTGTACATACAGATTCGTGATCAGCATGGTTATTGCAACATGGTGGAGGAAGAATTTGACGGTAAACCTTGGTTCCATGATATAAAAATATATCTTCAGTCCGGAGAATGTCCTACTAATACCACTAGTAATCAAAAAAGGACTATTCGGCGACTACGGAGGCATATTGTACAAGAAAACACCTGATTTGGGTCTTCTAAGATGTGTAAATTCTAAAAAGGCTTCAACAATCATGATTGAAGTACACTCAGGAGTTTGTGGACCTCACATGAATGGATATGTTCTGGCAAAGAAGATACTTCGAGCAGGTTATTATTGGCTCACCATGGAGCGGGATTCTATACGATTTGTTCATAAAAGTCATGAATGTCAAATACATGGTGATTTGATACATTCTCCCCCCCCCCCTCTAAGTTGTATGTGATGTCTGCTCCATGGCCTTTCGTGGCATGGGGAATAGATGTCATTGGACCAATAGAACCAAAAGCATCAAATGGTCATAGGTTCATCCTAGTGGCCATTGATTATTTTACAAAGTGGGTGGAAGCAGTAACTTTCAAGTTAGTGACCAAGAAGGTCGTGGTGGATTTCATTCATTTCAACATCATTTGTCGATTTGGTGGTCCAAAGGTAATTGTTACCGATAATGCTGCAAATCTCAACAGTCATTTAATGAAAGAAGTATGCCATCAATTTAAGATTGAACATCCAAATTCGACTTTGTATCGCACAAAAGAAAATGGGGCTGTAGAAGCTGCTAACAAAAATATAAAAAAGATACTTCGTAAAATGGTGCAAGGTTCTCGACAATGGCATGAAAAGTTGCCTTTTGCTTTGTTGGGTTATCGCCATACAGTTCGTACGTCAATGGGTGCCACCCCATATTCGCTGGTATATGGGACTAAGGCAATTATACCTGCAGAGGTTTAGATTCCATCCCTACCGATTGTTATAGAGGCTGAAATTAATGATGATGAGTGGATCAGAACACGGTTGGAGCAATTGAGTTTGTTTGATTAGAAGCGATTGACATCAGTATGCCATGGACAATTGTACCAGAAAAGAGTGGCATGAGCATACAACAAAAAGGTGCGTCCCAGACGTTTCGAAGAGGGTCAAACTTTCTGCCACACCAAGCTGATGTCAAAGGCAAATTTTCTCCAAATTGGAAAGGACCATTCATTGTAAAGAAGGTATTATCCAATGGTGTTCTTTACTTAGCAGATATATAGGGCAAAATGACAGAAATGGTCATCAATGCTAATGTTGTGAAGAGATATTATATATGATGTGATTTTTTGGTATTAGAAACCCTTATGTTTGGACTTGACATTTCAAAGGTTGATGTAATGGAAATTCTTGGTTCTGTGTCTAAGTATTAATTCATATGTTGTCACCCTTGTTGAGATTTAATTTACTTCATTGGATCTTCTGCTTCCTTGGCTCTTTCATGTAAAAAAAAAAAAAAAAAAAACAATCAACATGAACTACGTTCGACCTGATTCTTGTTTTGATAAGATACGTAGGCAACCCTGGCGTTGGGTTCGGTCTAACCAAATAAAAAATCCAAAATTCCACATTTGCAAAAACTAGGGCAAAAGTCATTTTTTTGTTATTATTATTTTTATTTATTTATTTTTCTATCCCAACATTAAAGTCAATCCCATCATTTAAAGTCGTATTTGACATCCATCTTGTAATTTCTTTCTAACCTTGTATAAAAGTTGTGTTTCGATCAAAGAAAGACCTTGGGATCAACCTTTGAAATATCAAGAGTAGGTATGTTAAGGATACAAATGATGAAACCATGAGAGAGTCTTATTGGTGAAAACCCTAACTGGGCATCATAAGACGAATGTGAGTTGAGAGAAACAAAAATGAGAGTCTTATTGGTGAAGACCATAAGTGGGCACCTGATGTGAAACAAGAAGATAAAAATAAAATAGAAATAAAAAAAGCTAGATAAAAGAGATAGACACAATTAAATTCAAACAACTAAGAGATGTAATGGTGATACTAACCAAAAACACCACTTAATTGGGAAATAAAAGCACCTAATCTATTAGAATCCTCAAGAAAGTAATAATCTTACTTGCAATTTCTAGGACAAAATGTTGAAGTTCAACAAAGGGCTTCCAAACTCTCACAAGAGGCATAACATGTCAAAAACTCCTTATGAAACCCTAATATCTACTATTTATACTAAAACTAAAATAGTGAAGAAAGACTCAATTGCCCTTCATTAAAATTACAAGGTAATTAAAATGGTAGGGCACTTAATATATTAAATATCTTCAAGTCTTCCGTGTTGGTGCCTTCCAAAGGTTCCATCTTCATCCATAAAGCTTGCAATGCTTGAAGATCCTT